>NC_081406.1:575415080-575735080 GCF_030272615.1 Cryptomeria japonica
ACATTTTTATCTTCTGGATCTGTCTTTTCTTCTAGAACAATTGGAATGATCTTAAATTTAATCTCTTGAAAGGGTTCAAAGGCAGTTTGATCCTAAGCCTCACATACTTTCATATTTGTACTTTCCACTATCTTGTTCAGTCTCTTATTGTAACACTGATAGGCTTTGTTATTCATAGCATATACCAAGATTATTCCTTCATCTGCTTTGGTATCAAACTTTCCAAGATCATTTTCATCTCTTCTGATATAGCATTTGCTCCCAAAGATTTTGAAATAATTCACCGTAGGAGGTCTTCCATTCCATAGCTATAAGGTGTCTTCATACAACTTACTCTTATCTATACCTTGTTAAGAATGTAAACAATAGTATGCACAACTTATTTCCAATACACATTAGCCATGTTAGCATCATTCATCATAGTTATATCTATTTCAATAATAGTCCTATTCTTCCTTTCTACTACACCATTTTTTTGAGGAGTTCTTGGAGCAAAAAAATATCTTCTAATACAATATTTCTCACAAAAATTATCAAATTTATTCGAAGTAAATTGTCCACCTCTACCAGATCTTAAACACTTGATTTTAGCATCGACTTTATTTTCTACCATTGATTTGAAAACTTTAAACCTTTCAAAAACTATATATTTTTCTCTAAAAAATGTGACCCATGTCATCCTAGAGTAATCAACAATAAATAACATGAAATAAATTCCTCCATAAAGTTCGCTTGTCTTTGTATGCCAACACAAATCTATATGAAGTAGAATACTCCTTGTTCTTGAAACTTCTCTTTGTTTGCTTACCTAACTGACATTCCCTACACACAGTATCAATAGGCTTGATAATCTTTTGTAAATCTCTCAATGATTTGGTATTATTGATATTTATCATGCTATCAAAGTTAACGTGTCCCATCCTTTTATGTCATAACCAACATTCATTGTCTTGATTCATAAAACATCTATTTCCAATTCTGTTCTTTATGTAATAAACATATCCACTTGTCCTAATGCCTTCTACTACCATCTTTCTAGTTTTTCCTTTTCTAATTATACATCTAGTATTGGTGAACACAACTTCATCGCCTCTGTTGCACATTTGAGTAACACTCAACAAACTGTGTCTCAAACCTTCTACATAATAAATATCATCAGTTTTATTCTTACCATCAATCGAGATACTTCCTATTCCACAAATTAGTGCAACTTCCTCTCCTACAAACTTTATTGATCCTCCATCATACTTTTTGCGATTACTGAACTTGTCTTTATCTATTGTCATGTGATTAGAACATCCCGAATCAATGATCCAAGATCTTGGTTCTACCTTAGCATCCAGTGTAGTCTTCTCTTCTGGTCTTCCAGACCTATCTTGATTCTTTTCTTCTATAGCCAAGAATAAAGATTCTTCATTCTAATCCTCACCATATTCTTCTTCAAATGAATGTGTCTCCATAGAACATAATCTATTTTTCCCTTTATCCTTATCATCTATCCTTTTCTTAAAATCATGTCTTCTATGTCTACTTTTCTTTTCATCATCATCAATTTTTTTGTAGTCTTCTTTATATATACATTAAGAAGCATAATGTAAATCCTTCCACAATTAAAACATTTTAAGGGTAACTTACCTTTTTACTTTCCAGTTCCCCTCTTTAGTCTTCTTAAAAGGTTCACCTCAATCTCATCTAGGTTCTCACTTATTTTAGGTTCATCTCCTAATATCCTTGAAACATTAAATGCATATTCTTTTTGGTAGGATTTTATGTCTTCTATTTCTCCAATTTCATAGGTAGACAATTTTCTGATAAGATGATCAATCGAATAGTTATTTAGATGATGAAATTCTTTAATATAACACTTCTTTGGTTTGTAGGATTTGGTTAATGTAAAAAGGATTTTTCTAATAAAATCTCTTTCTTATAAAATTCCACCAACAACTCGGATAGCCTCTATGGTATCATTCACTCTATGTATGTAGTTCTCAAAATTAATATCATTAGCCATTCCAAAACCTTCAAATTTCTGATTCAAATTCAAAAGTCTAACTTGCTGAGTCTTTGGATCACCTTCATAGGCATAACATAACTTGTTCTAGACTTTCTTAGTTTCTTGCAATTCTTTAACCTTACCAAATACTTCATCACTTAGACAACTGGTAAGTATTGTTCTATCCTTTGCGTTTGTTTCCCAAGCCTTAATTTCATCTGGAGTCGAAGGTCCATCCTGAGGTCATTTGTAACCAATCTAAATAATATCCTAGATTTCATTTTGCAATGTCTCCAAGTAAGATTCCATTCTTTCCTTCCAAAAAGAAAAGTTTGTTCCATCAAACATTGGTGCTTTAACATGAAGTTCCTACACTATTTTTGGATCTACTTCAAGTGGTTAAGCTTTCCAAAGAGGAACTGATGCTCTAATACCAATTATTCAACACATGACGAGACTGAGAGGGGGGTGAATCAGTCTGAAACTTCAAAATAGATTAATTATAAACAACATCAACTTAAAAATAACACAACAATCATCAACACATGAACATCAAATTTACGTGGAAAACCCAAACAGGGAAAAACCACAGTGAGAATCTAACTCACAATATGAACAAGAATAATTACAAAGTTTTAGGCTTACTGCCAAGGACACACAACACCTAAAAGACTTGCAAGGCTAAGGCACACTATCTTAGGGCATGATACAAGGACTTGCACAACCAAGGCTCACTGCTTCAGAGAAAGATAAACGTTGCTATTGAAGGACTCATTGTCAATCATCAACAAAAGAAATAGTTGAATTGAACTGAGAAGGATTCTAATGATCATGAAATTGTCCTTGAACAACTAGATCAAGAGACCAACATCATGAAAATCATCTTTGATAACTTTTGTTGTCACAACATATTGTCTCACTGAGTATATCACTTCCAAATCTCTTATCAGTCTGACTTTCAAACATTCACATTCTCAAATCTTCTTGCATATCATTCACATACACTTCACATACAATTCACTTTTCCATATTCACTCACTCACTCACTGCTTAAATATGAGATAAATCATTGAAAACTTAATTGAGGGTCGACCAAAATAGAATAAGCAATATTGCATAGAATAAGCCACTTAGACAAAAAATACTCAAAATGATCCACTCTAAGGGAAAGAGGGAACCAAAACATATTATAATACATCCTTTCAAGATTAATCCAATGGTCTACACATGCTAATACATTCTCCAAAGTTGTTACCAAACATAACATGTAGATATAAAAATCAGTCGACCACAAAACATCTTCTGATGCAAAATACTTCATGTGGATCTCCAAATGCCAAGGTGAGACCCATAACAACATCCCAATACAAATTCCAACTCATATTCGAACTAAAATAATATGATCCAATTAATATAACTTAATCAGACATATCGAGTCACAACATAATTGATTATCCTAAACATAAATCAACAAATCTATCTTGTAGAATAAAGAAACCATGTGTTAAAACTACACATGCCATGAAACAATGTCTATTAAATTGCAAAATAATCTACAACATATCCAAAGGGTACCAAAAGCTTCCCAGACCATTCTGACATACACACTTCCTGGTAGAGAACAAATATAACTATCCAAAACAAAATGCCACAACCAACACCAAAAAAATTGAACTCAATCTGCAACACAAAGCACAATTGCAACAACCAAAAACATATTTATACCAACATCCATCTAGATAACCAAGTTTGACATCAATGCCAACCATACAATCTCATGCTTCCAATAGATCTAAGAAGAGGATCCTAGACATAATTCCACAAAATTTGGTAAAGGATTATTCAAATCAATTTCAACACAGGTTCAAGCAAAAGTAACTTTCTTACTATCCAGATCTTGTTGAAAAGAAACAACTAACTTGCAAGGCAAGAGAGTAGTCATATGCAAGATATCGTGTCTCTAGAACTTGAGTGGAAGATGTGGAAGGTGTACTCAAACAAGAACCCTCAATAAGAGCTCCTTAGCAAAATTGAACCCTTCCTACCAAGATTTAATGAAGAGATTAACCTAGTTATAGAAATACATACCCCCTCAAAATTTGTGTTCCTATCAACCATGCAAGAGAAAACTATCAAAAAGTAATAATTGGCTGCCAAAATTATCTTCATATCACCCTAAGGGTTCTAAGATTGTTGAGCCCAAGATTTCAAGACCCGAACAAACATGTGAAACCCTATGAATTTTTAGATTAAAGCATGTTTAGTACATGACATCATTAGAAATTGACTCTAGTCAAATCACTAGAACCGAATGGTCATTGCTTCTATCTAGGCAACCATTCACTTTCTTGAGTTTGGGGAACCCATGCATCAAGGATGGGGTCCCTGTTGGCATTATGTGAACCAGTATGAGGACATAATGACATTGTATGTTGTCATTGATGTCAATATGATGAAGAGGTGTGAACCGGCATATGTGAGAACCGGTATAATACTGTGAACCGACATTTGTGCCAAAGTGAAGCGGTGTGCTTGTTCATGATGAACCGGCATATAGTTATCGGAACCAGCATATGGAAGTATTGTATGACTACTGGTTGGTAGTCTCAACTTTAGGGTTTCTGATTGATGTGCTTCAAGCCTATGTGGATCAACCGATGATATTGTGTGATGAGTTAGCATTGTAAAGAAGAACAGATTGTGTTGCCACACAAACCTGTGTGCATGAAGGATCTTGCATGAGGGAGATTGTTCCTATCTACCTTGGGAATGTGTGAAGTCTATAAAATGGTGATAACATGTGATGGGTTATCAGCCGCCATAAAATCAGTGGAAATGGACGATGGAGAATGTCTTGAGTTTGGATCAAGATCTGCTGCATTTAATGCAGTGTGCTCAATGGTTAGGATTGAACCATTTGAATTCCTTAACCTAATAGGTTTAGGGTTTAGGGTTTATGCTACCAACCTTTCTATTTTCCTATAAGGTCGATGTTGTGTCTCTTTTTGAGGTTGTTGGCAAAAGTTGAGTGTGTGTATCCAAGAGAAGGGATACATGATTCTTGCCAGACCAAAAGGAGAGAAGTGATACCTGCAGAGTGTAAGTGCAGAAGGTGAAGAGGAGCTTAGGTGGATCTTCATTGGCATTGAGTGCTATTTCCATATCATTGTAATACTTGTTGATCTCTAACCACCTCAACAGTTGGAAAATCCCTTAACAGGGTAGCCTTAACCGGCTTGCTGAAAATCCTTTAATAGGGTAACTGAAAGCTACTGAGTTTAGAATCCTTTAGCTATTGAGTTCTTGAAATCCTCTAACAAGGTAACCTTTAACAGGGTTTAACCCTTAACCGGGTATTGTAGCCATCCCTTGACCGGGTGATCTCTAACAGGATCGGTTCCTAGCAGAACCTTTTGTAATGTCTCTAACTGGACAAGGCTCCTAACAGAGCAGACTTCTAAAGAGTTCAAAAACAACTTGTGGGTATTCCTCCCCACCGTGGTTTTTCCCAGTTGGGTTTCCACGTGAAAAATATGTGTGTCATGTCTGATGCTTTTATCTTGTGATGCTTTGCTATTGTCTATCAAGCATATGATGGTTCTATGTTTTATGCCTGTCAATAAAACATGTTGAACTAGCTATTATTATGATATGATGATAGATTACCTGTTTATGCATAAGGGTAAAATGGTAGTGTAGTCTCGAGTTGAGTGAAAATCTAAGTGAGTAACCGGTTAATGCTTGTCTCAGACATTCTTAGCTTTACCGGTTGCACTCTGTTTCAAACCGGTGTCACTATTTGCCAGTCATTTGAAGTGTCTGCTGTCAAACCGGTTTTGGACTGTATTTTTGTCTATACTAATTCACCCCCCCTTCTCAGTACTAGTTTGGTACTATTCACTCATCATTAAGTTATCTGTCCCACCATTATTCACCTTGCTTAGATGCTCTAAATATTTTGCATGTACAAACGAGGACAAATTTGCCTTGCCCATGACATCAAATATCGTCAAACTTGAAGCCACACCTTTCCCATCAATTGAACCAAACACTATGGAGAGCGAAAAAATAAAAAATAGAAGTTGAGGGGAAACACCCCCTAAAACTAAAAGGAGATACCACTTGGACCAAACCACATCCACCCACCTCAGACATGATGGGACTAAAACAAACATAGGCTAGTTGCAAATAAGAAACCCTAGTCCACAAAATCTATTTGTGAAAATACTTGAAAAAGAACATAGACCATCTGAATGCCCTTACACAACCAATAAAACCCACCAAAAACCCCCCAACATCCACCCCAAATGACATAGATTGGTACCAAGAAAATATTTTTTACTCTTATTATTTCATCCATTGTACTTTCGTCTATTTTTTGTGTTCCACCTCTCAAGTCATTCACATAGCTTGTAGATGTAATGATATATTTTAATCCTTTCTATAACTGACTCTTATTATCATTTATATTTTTATATTGATAAAAAATGAGATTGAAAAAGCCCAAACTATTATTATTTGTTTTTCTCCTCTTTGCTTTCTCATTTTTCAAGTCTATATGTAATTGTTTTATTTGATTATTTAATCTATTTATTTCTCTCTACCTTTAGCAATGACGTGTATACCGTATCATATTTTTTTTTATACATTTATTGTCACAACTTTGTATTCTACAAAAATCAAATGAAATGGTGTTTGTTACATATTTAGAGCAATGCATTTGATCCTCTAGTTTATTTTTTACTTTAGACATAAAATACATGCACTCCATGGTTTATGTAGCCAATTCATATATAGGCAATACCTAGTTGTAGGATATAAATACAGTGATAGTACTTTGTAGCATTATCTTCTTATTTCTTTTAGTTATTTTTTATTTCAAGCTAAACTAGGCTTTGTAATAAAAACTTAGGATTGTTGATGCATTCTAATTGTTGAATAGGTGAAGGAGTAGCTGCGGTGTTGGGGGCAATTACATTTGATTAATTTAGGGTTATCTATTTTTGTCCTAGTCACTATAACATGAAGGTGGGTACCTACGAGAGATAATTCTTTTGAGGTGGAATTAGAGATAGTTATTAATGTTGTACCCTTTTTCCTCTAAGTCTATAGCATTTTTTCTTACCGACCTTCTTCACAAACATATAAGTCTATTCTTATTGGCCTCTTCTAATTTTTTTTATTGTCATAGTGTAATACCTGCCAAAATGCCCTAGAGAAAATAACTAAACTAACTAACAAACATAGATTTTTTCTTTTTTTTTGAACATCCACTAATGCAACATAGTAAACTATCATTACTCCAAATCATAGGTTAACATAACATGATTGAATAAAACATCATGAAGATAACCATAACCTCATTCAAGACAAGCAAAAATAGCATTATAACAATTATCATCTCGATGCATACCTATAATCATTCATCCATTCATCTATTCATTTGTTCCCTAGGGTAATTTAACATCATTACTTACTAGCAATAACACATAACACGTCAATAACATAAAACCTTTAGCATTTTTTATAAGATTTACATTACTATATCTTTTATCATGAGAATCATAAATTTTCAAACACTTATCCTATCATATTCCCATTAGCTCTCTAAGTTCATTTAAAATACCAATTCGAAGTGTTCCTAATCCCCATTTCTTCATTAATCATCTAATTCAATATGAATCCAAATAACACTATCAACATATATGCAATTCTAATTCTTCTCCCATCTTAATTTCAACATACATCCCATCAAGATAACATATACACAACCATAAACAAGTCTATACAAAAAATGCTAGATACTTTCCAAATGAGATCAATTAAAACAAGATTATCTTATTAGCACCATTTCTTCAATAAGAACACACATAGCTAACCATTTCATTTCTTATTCCATGTAGATCTCTATCTCTTTTCTACCTAATCAACATTCTTACAACATGTATCTTACAATGAATACAACATCCTATTCCATTACAGGTTCATAACCTCGACTACCTCATCATCACGTCCTCACATAAGAATACATGGTACAAGTACATAATCTCTTTTACATTTTCAATGTCATCATGGATCAATAAACTATTTCTATACATAGAAATTAACTCTACGAAAGAAGAATCATAGATTCCATACAAACCTACAACTACTCATATTTTCCATGTTCCAAAGATAACTAACATTAAGGACTATTATCTTTCAAATCAAGGCATACATGATCATTAACACATCCACTACCATCCACAAAATATACACAAGATAATCCAATCGTATCACTCAATCATTTAATTCATATCTAATTTGAAATTACATACACATTGAATATCCATTTACAACTATCTTATCCAATACATCTCATTTTGAAATCAACCTACTACAAGTCATAATACATATGTTTACAAGATATTAATTACATAGTTTTCTTTACAATTACATCTTTATCAAGATACTAAACACATGATATCAATTTCAATCACATGAATTATGCTCCAAGGATCCATCCACATGATGAGATAATTTAATCCATATCCACGCATGCAATCATCCAACGAAGAACATCCCAATGGAAGAAGACATCAAACCACCCAACCATGTGGAGCCAAATAGGAACCAACCCCCATGCTAGGAGATGACATGGGGTTCCAACTCACACTCAAGACTTAGTTTGACACCTAAAAACCAAGGGATTCAACATGACATACACAAAGACAAGAACCATAAGAATGAATCACATCACATCACAAGGCTAATCATAAATCAATAAACTCCCAGAGGCATAAACAACAAAAGGCATAAGGATAATGGAAACATGTAGGGAAGAGTGTCATCACATGCTATCCTCGCAAAGAAGGTGCCACACTACACCCTAATAGACATGTGGAGCCATCTCAACCTATGAGAAGTCAAGGGAGTTTGACTTACCACTCCAACGGTCTTCCCAATCCCATCCTGAGTCTATCCTCAAGGGCTATGAGTGGGGCACAACAAAAACATATTCATTATCTTGATTATGTGAATTCCTAATTACCCAACCCACTAATCATTTTATTATGGTTATCACTTGAAATTAAACATAAACTCTTCATGTGGTTCCATGACAGGTCTAGACCCTTCCTAGTGGTCTATTGCTCATGACCCCAGTCCTACACATGCAAGAGCCCACTCTCCCAACCATGGATCATAACCTTAGGGTAAAAAATAAATTAAATAACATTACAATAACATCATGAAGGCTCAAAAATGACGTAGGCACAATAACAACATCACTGACACAAACTGAAGCACAATATGAAGCATACATCCAAAATGCAAGCATGGGCCTTCACCAAAGCAACATATCAATGATCCAAAGCATAGACATGAGTTCAAAAACTAATCCAAAATAATTTCCAATCCTCAGTAGTGTGGCAACAACATCCCACTAGAGCTCACATAAACATTCCTCAATAACAAGGCATTCTTCCTCCCGTTGGAGCAAATCAACATAAGAACAATATCCTCAATAGTGAGGCATAAATCCTCTCACCAGAGTATAAAAACAAAATAAATAAATCAATATGACATCATAAAAATCTTTGAGGAACTCAATGCAATCACAAAATGCCTTTGGTAAATGCACAAAAACTGGAAAGGAGACTAAATTGGGCAAAACCATCAAAGCTGGCAACTCTGGGTAGAATTGCACATCAAAAACTATACTAGCATTCCTGGGAGATAGTGTATCTCTCCCAAGCCATCTTTTGGCATTTTGGGGCCAAACATTAGTGTTTTGGGTTAAAATGCAAAAAAACACATAAAACAGACAAAAGCTGAAATAAAACTTGCCCAAATTTATATAAGGGCACTGAAATGATCAAAGTACACTCCCATGAGGTGTGAGAGGATGATATAGCATCAAGGAAACACATTAAAAAAAAATTATGATCACATAAAGGGAAATTGACACTAAACTTCAGTCACAACTGCACTCAAATGTGCACAGATCTTCTCCAAATATTGAATAGTAACACAGGGAGATACAACAATGCAATTATAGACTCAATAGAATGTTTCTAAGGAATTCTAATGCCCCAAAAATAAACAACCATCTATAGGATAGGCTGTGTTAAAAATCAACTCCATAGAACAACCAAAATCAACTCCTGACAACGCCACATTCACACCATTTTGCTGAAAAGACACAGATTCTAAAGGAGATGAAGAAAAATTATAAGGAGAGATACAAATAGAATTCCAAAATATTATTAAGCTCAATCCAAATTACAAAAGATAGGAAATGCAGACTCATAAATGAAATGCACAAAATATACATTCCCAACAACTCCCAAAATCCAGATTTTCACAATACCTCAAATACAAATCCAATCATTCCTAAAATCTTTTCTCAAACCAAATTTGAATTCTTTAAACATAAAATCCATTACAAAATCAATCTTTCAACAACCACGTTACAAATAACCTTTTCAAAATAAAATTGCAAAGAGAAGCCAAAAGCTCCAACCTCGAGATTGCAATCGAACAAGGTAAAACTCGATGAAGAACAATTCCAATCTAGCAATCCAAGAAAGCAATCTTCAATCCAAGCTCCAACGAATTCAAAATCCCAATAATGCAATCCAAAATCCCCCAGAAGCTAACCCGACAACATACACAAAAAAATCAATACATAAAAATCAAACTCCAAACTATAGAAATCTCTTAGCCAATCAAAAAATTCCAATAAACTATATATTATACCTACCATGTGTGAAAATGAGGTAAGTATTATTTAACAATATTATTTACTTACCCCACTTAAAATCAACCAATAAAAATAAGGGGTTGGCAAACTTTATAATATAACCAATTATGCAAATAATAATAATGTAATAGTATAAACATAAATGAGATAATAACAAATCAAATCCCAATAATTAAATAAATAAATAAAATCTTAATAAATAGAAACTCATAAATAAATATAAAATTAAATCAACAATAAAGCATAAACAATAAGTAATAAATCGGTTTACCACTTTTACAAAAAGAAAAAGAAAAAAGTAATAAATCAATTAATAATAAATAAATATTAATTAAATAATAAATAAATAATAATTAAATAATAATTAAATAATAAATGAATAATAAAATTATCCATTGAGAAATAAATCAAATAAATCAATAAATTAATCTCAATTAACTAATTATAAAATCTCAACAATAAATTAAATATCGAATAATAAATTAAACACTAATAAACAAATAAATAAATAGGCAGCAAACAATAAGTCAATTAATTAAATAAATCAAGCTTAATTAATCATTAACCAAGCCAATAGAAATAAATATTAAATAACCATCCAAATAATAATCAAATAATCAAACCATCAAATAAATCAACTATAGCATTAATACTATACTAATCAAATATCAATTTACATATAAATCACATACTCACAACACCTCAGGCAATCCGACAAAGGGTCAAAACTGACACAAGACTCTAACCACCAACTCGCACCACAACACAACTAACAAGGGGAACAACTTAAGCCTAGAGTGTTTGAGGGAAACACATGTCATCTCCAACAACTTGCCATTGGGATAAGACATGCTTAGACCTATGAGACTAGGTGGAGTCGATGTCCGGTACCTGCAAAATTGCAACCACCACTAAACACAATACAATATATATATATCATAAATGATCAGGCAAGTGATAGAGAATCACAACGTCATATCATGCTCGCAATGAGTGGTATGGAATCATCTCTAATCATGAAGACACTAGAAGAGAATCACAAACATCGTAGCATCAATTCAAACATCACAATCATAGAGTAGGGTTAGAGTAATCATAATGTCATCAAAATTCATAAGCAATATGATCCATCATACCAACAAATCATCATAAGGTAGACTAAGCTAGATCAATATTATCCTCTAAGTATAGAAAGACAAGATGAACTAGGGAGGGGCACTACACGTAGCATTTGTTGACCACTACTACATGTACCATCACCACCACTACTATTATTTGACCTCCTATATGAATTGAATCTTGAAGATTTGAAGACCTGTATGATGCTAGTTGTGTATGCATTTCACACCGAGAATTTTAAACTAGAATAATTTTAACTATACTACTTGTATTTCTTTCCCTTGATCTTGCATATCAACTCCAATGCTTCACACATCATGAGTTTGTTTAATGTCTACCTATGTTACAAATGAAACACTATCTCATCTAGTGGGCCCTAAATCACTGCCTTGATAAACCCTTCTTTGGATATGCTTGCCCATATAACATATGTTTGTTTTGTGGTCTCACTTAAAACAATAGGTCAACTACCAACTGTATATGAATGCTCTACACTTGTTTCAATTAATTTCTCTCAGTCCCTTCCTTATAATCTAAATCAATTACTTTAGAGGGATGCTCTTTGTTCCACAATGCACTAAACTTTGCTTCTACGATACCTTCAAATTCATTAAAAGATTTTGGATCACCTAAAATATTCCTTATAGATCAAAAGGAAGATATTTTTTATTATGAACACTTTCTATACAAGCTTCTTTTACAAACTGACACATTTTCAGAAGTACATTATTACCATTTTTTAATAAAAATTGTTAGATCCTTATTGGCATATTTCTTAGTGCCCATGTCTATGAAGACAATCCCACTCTTTCTATTGACAATTGTTATGATGTAATACCTTTCTCAATAATAGTTTCTTCCTCTATTTTTTTTGTATCATCCCAAGATTCATTTTTCAATCTTTCTAATAGGGGTTTACTTTAATGTTGATTTTTACTTACAAAGTTCTTATGAACCACAACTTTTTCTTTAATCACATCACATGGGTCATACTATCAACTTGAAAGTCAACATTAAATCTAAAAAATTATACATTCCATATACAATAACAAATGTTTTTATCTCAATGTGAACCCTCCCATGAAAAAGATAAAGAAGGAAATGTGCTCATCTTTGTTGACTAATAAAGTATAATTGATCTATATTGCCCATCTATCATATATATTTCAATGCAAAAACCCTGTCATATATACTAAAAGTTTGTGGGGGTAATTTTTAATCTAATAAAATATGAGCATAATTTATTCCTTGATGAAGTACCAATCAATCGACTGTACTTAGAATGCCAATATAATATAATATATACAATTATGTAATCTAAACATTAAATAATTTCTAATTACATTTCAAATTGGAACCAAAAAGTAGTCCACAAATTGATTATAGTTCCTTTTATTATAATGTATCCTTATTTTATGGGACTACTAAGTTATTGACAACAATATTTTTGTATATCCTTGATCATCTAAATAGGTTTAAATATGAAGTTTGTTGACATAAAGTATTTTATTAAATTGTTATAGAAATAAATAACATGAGTAAGTTGTGAACCTTAAGGTGTCAATGTTGTAACTTCCTTTAATAATTAAAAGTCATTTATGTATGGATTCTACAATGTGCTTAGTAAATTTGCGTCTTACAAGTGCCTAACAATAATTGATAGTGTATGCATTTCAAGGATTCCATCCACTTGCTTATCAGTATCCAATTCAAAGAGGAATGCTAACATGAAAACAATTTCTTAAACACACTTTGAATTTTGTAATAATATAAAGAATATTTTATTTGGATAATTTACCATTATGTCTTTTTAGAGAACATTATTCACAGTTACTAACAATTGTTTCAGTTACTAGCAATTGTTTTTGAGTTAATGGGGACAATTCCAATTTCTTAAAGTTAAACCCCAACTCAATGTGAAGATTTTGTGTGGTAATATACAAGTTTTCTTCTTGGATATTTTTGTTAACAATTGATTTTTTAGTTTTATCATAGTTGTAAGAACAAACCATGATAAATTTTAGACAAATGAAAAACTCATGGAACTTTATGCTTTGTTTCTTAACAAACTTGTCAATATTTGTCTTATTCTCAAATATATATCTATGTTTTTAGGTATGCCTACTAGCAATTGTGAGATCATAAATATCATGGTATTCATTACTAAAATCTAATGTTTTAGATAGTTTGACAAAAAAAATTATTTAATTTTTTTGCCTTTCATTATTGTGGGAGTGGACATGCTTCTAAACCCTCAATGCTAAATCCCAAAATTCAAAATTTTCAAATTGAAGACTTATAGTAAAATAAAGTTGAAAGGTATGTAGAATTTGACTCTTTCACTTACCTAAAAAAATGAACCCATTGACTATATGACTGCCATAAAGTATAATTGATATTAGAATTATGGGTGATGTCCCACTCCTTCTTTCGACCAATACCAGTTACTAATTAAGTTGCACTTATGCAATAATACAACCTAAGTTTCTTATTTTGTAAATTTCTTATTCTCCACAATATTTGATTTTTACACAAGTGCAAAGTGTAAAATAAATCCTTTATTGCACTTTTAGAAAGTAACTAAATTCACCAGATGATAAAGTAATAATATGAAAGTAAATAACCAAATGAAAAAAATTCAACTTTTGAATTAACTTTTTCAATACATAGCAATATAAATCATTGCATTGCATGAGAAACATTGAAATAGCTTACAATTTTTCATCAAAGAAATAAAAATACTATTTTCCTTTCAAGTACTACCATAATTTCAACTAAACAATTGAGTTTATAATATAAAAGATAGAGTTAAGAAATTACTGGTATTTGGATAACCTAATTTGCATCTCAAGCCTCGACGAGTTATCTAGGAGGGAGAGCATGACCTAAGTGCTTTTCCTCCACCCACAGATTGGCGGTCCCCAACAAACCTTACAACTAGAAGTGGCCCTACCCTTCACGAGGGTATAAACAAGGGAACTGTCAAGGAATGCCATATGAATTCTGGTGTGGTGTCCTACATAATTCCAATTGACTATACAACTATATATGTACTTCTAACTATGTATGACCATCCTAACGGGACTATGCAAATAGATCATAGTGAACCAATTGGATGCAAGCAAATTATTGCATCATTTTGGCTAAATTTTCATAGTAATAACACTTATAAATGCGAGAACATGTGACATGGAACTTCTAGTCACGTGTTCTCGCATTTTACCAAAATTGGGCAACAACCACTAGTTCACATGTCAAAATGATAAAACAAGTGTGTTTAATAATGTCTCATACCAAGATAACATAATTCTTGATTAGTTAAAAGGAACATGCAAGTAATATCACCCTTCACGTACTTGTGATTTGGTGAGTATCATTGAGACAAGTAAGGTTAGAAGACTTATTGTTTAAGAAAAATTACTTCTCTTATGTTCTAAGTTTGACCAAATTTTCAAATTGGTCTTAGAATATTTTTTTCATCTTTTAATGTCCAAAAATATTCTTTTAAAGTTCATACCCTTTTAAAAACCAAAAGGGTTTAAATAAGTAAACACATTTTGTGATGAAACTTGAATAAGGATGTTCATATTATTCATTTCCTTTAAAACAATCATAAAGCTAGACTTCCCATGCCTCACCATTCATAATGCACTTATTAATAACTTCACAATATCCATACATGCATATGTGTGTATACAGGTACAAACCCATGCACACATATACATACATATAAACATATGAAAGCTAACTTGATTCTTATATGTTTATAAAAAAAATAATATATAATTATTACACATTCCAAATCATCTAAGTGAGTGAAACAAGTTCATATTTGTTATTCTTTATGGAACTCAATCACTGTTTAAGTCAAGACTATCTCAAGAATAAGTTTCTTTTTGAGGAAGAACTATATACTCTTGCATGCATGTACTTATATTTTTAATACAAGCTTAAGTTTATAAATATACAAATAACCATAGTACTAAGTATAAAAGATTCATATCTCTCTTGACACAAAGCTACATTATGTTGTCATATCAACTCAAGAATATTAAATAAGTAACAAGCAAGAAAACTAAGTAGTTTCCATTCAAAGAACCATCATTTCTTGAATAGAGATTAAAAAGTATAAGGCTTTAGTTCATATAATGCCATCATATCACATGCCATGACCATAAATAAAATTTAATAACCATTGCAATAAGAAAATACTCACATACCCAATTATAATTTATAAAGTTTGTCAACTTCAATTGAATCTCACTCTCTACACTTCCCTTCACACTTGCAAGATTACCAAGCATGTAGACAAAACTCTGGCTAAATGGACTCACACTATAGTCGTGTAATATTTAAAATAGAACTCAAGCTAATTTTCAACAAAATACTCCTTCACTAAAGTGAATACTCACACACAATAGTGAGTGTATAAGCTCACACTCCTCAAACAAAAGATAGTATTAGATCAATATTACTAGAGTTTGCAGAAAGAATTGAAAGAAAAGGAGTTTCTTCCTTTCTCTAGTAATAAATATTGTATGCAGGAAAAGTGGGCTGATAGAATTTAATATGTGAAAATATGACAAATGACTTATCCACACACACACACAGGACTTCTTGATGCAAGCTATGGAGTAATAACGTATTACTCAGCTTCCCAAGGAGGGTCCCATGGTTCTCTATCTCACAATGTCCCTCAAACCAATGTTTTGCTCTCAGATCACTGAGCAAAATGGTTCAGGGATGGCAAATGTAAGAATGAGGGATGCTCTGATAGATCTTAGTATGAGATGCATTATAGGCTATGCATTATTTTAAAATGCAATAAACTAGATGATAAGATGACAAGGTGAGTATGAATACTATCCTAGCATACTATATTTAGTCTATGATTGAGCTAAAATGATAAAGAAATTATTCTAACATGCATATTTAGTCTAATTCCTGATTTAAGAGAGGCTAAATGATGAGCATATATGAAATGAGAAAGCTTGAATGTATTTGAGCATAAGTGTGATGCTACAAATTTGAAGGATGATTGATATGGAGGAATGAGAGCTCTATTTATAGCGAGAATAGGACAATGGATGGTCAAGATTGAATGGTTTAATCAAGGGTTGAGTTTGAAAGTTGGGGATCCATGTTTGTAATTGGCACCAATGAAATGGTGACAAGTGTCAACATAGGGTTGGGTTGAGAGAAGGGGTTGGAGGCATTCAATACCTGAGAAGACCTCATGGTTATCTAGAGGCTAAGGGTCAAGCTTAAATTAGGATTACCCACTGGATTAAGAGTTAATCCAAGGATAAACCTTTGTGCAAATGTTTAAGAGATAATCATGGTCAAAGCATTAATGGCCTGATGAGACCTTTGGGTTAGGTAGAGGTTGAGTCAAAACAAATGTTTTAACCATGTAGGAGGGTTTGAGTTAACCATTAATGGTTATTGGAGACTTTGGGGATTAAGTGGTTGAAGGTTGAAAGCCTTCAATGGTTATCAAAGACTTTGAGCCATTTGAGAAGTGACTTCCCTTTGCTTAGGGATGTGACAAAGTTTAGAGGAGGGTTAGGTTAATTAGAAACACTGAACCTATAGATCTTCCTTCACAACCTAGCAGAAACAAAGCAGGATTGGGTTCTAAACTCACATTCCTATTAAAACAGCCGCCACACATACCTACCAAACCTCAATGGAAAGTAAAGACAAAGTACAAGGAAGAATCCTGGCAGGAAGCACTCTTTGAATCATCAGAAACAATCCGCAAGGCACAGGAACATCAAGATCAGAAGTTACATCAGGAAAAGCTTCTAAGTCATAAGAAGGCCCTATTTGCAGCAGTAGCTCATATTCAGACACCAATATCTCACGAAAAATCCATGTCATCTCCAGATACCGTTATTCCTCCTCGAGAAAGTATAGTCTATGAACAAATCCAGAAAGTAGAGGACGGATTTGACACAAAATCAACAAAAACCATCAAAATGGTATCCATCATCAAAGATTTGTTTTCACCATACAACATACCTGTTTACAACACAGATAGAATCTGGGATGATGCCTATGAGACTGATTCCAATGATTATGAATGGGGTACCTGCTCCAATGCTACTATAGATATCCCTAGTGATACTGATTCTATATCTATTTCCCAAGAAAAACATATTGCAGAAGATAGACCTCTTGAATTTGGACCGCAAAATATCTATGACACCGAGGAAAGCAAACAGGAACATTATGAGCAAGTATATGTAGAGGATAATACCATCGAAGACCTCGACAAAATCCTGAACTTCTTTAAAACCAAGAACCATAACGATGAAAACTCTGTCCTAACACTCACAGTAGCCGAACTTGATCCACCTAACGATTCCTTACCACTTGTCTTTCCTGACCTCATTGACTGGGATGAACCTGAAATCCATGATATACCAAGTTTCCCAAATGATGAATCTATTATCCATTACCTATGTACCGTAAATCCGGAAACAGGCTCTACAAATGAACAAAATAACGATGTCTACAACCCAGGGAGTGCCAAGTCTCTCAGTCGCAAAAATGAACCAAACAAAGGATCTGATGCTGAAAACCACTCAATGGTAGCTCTAGATCACAAAAAAGTAAAAATAAAGGACGCATCTGAGGGTGAAAACCTTTTTAAGGCACCTAACGATGGGAGACTTGACACTCTTCCTGAGCACTTTCATGAGCAATCACCCATATTGATTGAGCCCACTCAATCAATCAACATTGGCACCACAGAAGCAGTTAAGAAGCTACACCTTGCAGAATCTCTGACAGAGGCAGAAAGATCAGCATTTATCATTTTCTTTAAAGAACAACAAATTAACTTTGCTTGGTCATATGCTGATATGCCTAGAGTAGATCCACATTTAATCATGCATCATCTATCCATTTCTACAGGAGTTAAGCCAGTCAAGCAAAAGCTACGAAAGATGAATCCACAGGTGGCACTCATGGTCAAAACTGAACTAAAGAAACTCTTAGATGTCGGATTCATCCGACCCATTGACTATGCGGAATGGATTTCCAACATCGTTCCAGTATCAAAACCAGATGGTAGTATCATAATTTGCACTGACTTCAAAGACGTCAACAAAGCTTGTCCCAAGGATGACTTTCCTCTACCCAGTATCGACATCATTGTAGATCTCACAGCAGGCCATGCAATGCTCTCACTAATGGATGGTTTCTTAGGCTATAATCAAATCAAAATAGCTCCAGAAGATCAAGATAAAACTGCGTTCACCTGTCCTTGGGGAACGTACTATTGGAATGTTATGCCTTTGGTCTTAAAGAATGCAGGGGCCACTTATCAAAGAGCAATGACCACAATATTCCATGATATGATGCACACATTTATGGAAGACTATGTGGATGACTTGCTAGCTAAATCCTTCACCAGAGCAGAACATCTGGGCATCCTAACAAAAAATTTTGATCGATTAGAGAAATTCCAAGTCAGGCTTAACCCTAAGAAGTGTGTCTTCGGGGTTACATCAGGCAAGTTACTAGGCTACATAGTCTCAGCTAAGGGTATTGAAGTAGATCCAGCAAAGGTACAAGCCATTATGGACATGCCACCACCAAAGAATATCAGTCAACTTAGATCTCTACAAGGACGACTTCAGTCAATCAGGAGATTCATCGCTCAGCTAGCAGATAAAAGTCTACCCTTTAACCATTTACTACACAAAAATGTACCATTCAAATGGGAGGCTAAGTGTGCAGAATCTTTTTACCAAATCAAATAGTACCTGATGAATCCACCAGTTCTAGTACCACCAGTCGCAGGAAAGCCACTTATCCTATATATCTCAACAACAGATATATCGCTGGGGGCATTATTGGCACAAGAAGATCAACAAGGAAAGGAATGAGCCATATATTACATCAGTAGGACATTGAATGGCTATGAACTCAACTATACATTCATTGAGAAGGCTTGCTTAACAGTGGTCTTTGCATCTCAGAAGTTCCGACATTATATGCTAGCACACACCATCAAGCTAGTTGCAAAAATTGATCCTCTCAAATATCTACTCAGCAAGGCAGCTCTTACAGGCCGATTAGCTAAATGGGTCATGATTCTCAGTGAATTTGACATCCAATACACAGAAAGATGAGCCATCAAAGGACAAGCAATTGCAGATCAGTTGGCCAAAGCCCCCCTACCAGGAAAACACACCATGGAGATTGAATTTCCAGATAGGGATGCTCATACTTTTTCTACCAAACACTGGACCCTATACTTTGATGGATCCTATACACAACATTTTTTCGGTGCCGGCATTCTGTTCATCACTCCTGAAGGACACACTATACCAAGATCATACAAGCTTATGTTTCCATGCACCAATAATGTGGCTGAATATGAGGCACTGGTCATAGGCATCAAAATGGCCGTAGAATGGAAAATCACAAAGTTAAAAGTCTATGGGGACTCGCAACTGGTCGTCCATCAAATCAACAATGACTATCAGACAAAGGATGACAAGCTACTACCCTACAAGCGAATGGTGGATGATTTCAAACAGTATTTTATGCACATCACCTTCGAGCAAATACCAAGGTTGAACAACAAAGCAGCCGATGCAATGGCAACAATCACTTCATTACTACAAATTCCAGAACAACAGAGTCATTACGAGTTCTTGGTAGAGCAACTGTTCTCCCCCACCTATGACCATTCTGAATCCCAGGTTATCTATGCCTTGACTGGTTCAGATTCTCTGTTATATGGACCAATATACGACTACCTCAAACACAATATCTTACCCATTGACCAATCCCGTAACCAAAAACGTAACTTTATCTGACAAGCTGCTCGTTACACCCTTACCGCTGATACTTTGTATCGTCAAGGTCTAGATGGTACTCTTCTTCGTTGCCTTGATCGTAATGATTCCGATTCTGCTTTACACGAGCTTCACGAAGGTATTTGTGGCACACATTCAAGTGGCACTACTCTTGCTAAAAAACTTCTAAGGATGGGATACTACTGGCCTACAATGGAGAAAGACTCATATCATTTCGCCAAGAAATGTCCTAAATGCCAGATCCATGGCAATTTGATACATGCACCAGCACAAGAACTACAACCATTTACAACATCCTAGCCCTTTTGTCAGTGGGGACTGGACCTTGTTGGAAAAATTCATCCTTCATCTTCAAATGGACACAAGTTCATTATAACAGCAACAGAGTACTTTACCAAATGGATAGAAGCAGTTCCCATGACCACAGTGACTGGGAAACAAATTGTCTCTTTTGTCCTCAATTATCTGATCTGCAGATATGGTATTCCAAGTTCAATCATTACAGATAATGGATGGCCCTTCAAGAATCAAGATGTCTAAGAACTATGTGAGAAATTCAAAATCCAACATAGGTTCTCTACACCATACTACTCATAGGGAAATGGTCAAGCAGAGGCATCTAACAAGACAATACTAAAAATCCTCATCATTGGCACATACAACTCAATCCAGCACTTTGGGCATATTGAACCAGCATCCGCACACCTACAGGTGCAACACCATACTCATTGGTATATGGATCAGAAGCCATTTTACCCCTGGAGGTAGAAATCCCATCTCTCAGAGTCTCTTTAAAAGGCTTAATCCCAGATGAAGAGTATCGAGTTAACCGACTACAAGAACTTGAACTCTTAGATGAAAGGCATCAGCATGCTTACACTCATCTCAAAGCATATCAACAACACATGTGCAGGAGCTACAATCACAAAGTCATCCCCCGTAACTTCAAGGTTGGTGACCTAGTCCTTAAAGAAAATCCAAGAAATTAGCAAGATCGAGAAAAGAAAGGGAAATTTGAACCTAACTGGTTGGGTCCCTATGTTATCATATCAGTCTATGGATCAGGTGCTTATCAACTAACAACTTCAGATGGAGATGTGCTTGACAAACCAACTAACAACATTCATCTGAAAAGGTACTACACTTAAGTGGCCTAGTGCACGGAAAAAGCCAAAATAAGCAAAAAAATAAAAAAAATCCAGAAAAAGCAAAAACAAAGTACAATAAAAACAAAGGGTGAAAACCTGGTAAATAGGCGCTCTTGTGAAAGAATGGCTCCTCTATCTATCTCCATGCCATCTTATCCATCAAAACACTATCGGCCATCACCCGATACTTAGCATATATTCTTTCAGGATATGCTTAGCGTAGTCACTATCCTGGGTTATCCATCTATATTTATTCTCTTACCGCAATCCACCATGGCTTGGTAATCACTGTACATGATCACATCAAGAGGCACACTCAACTAGGGGCATTAACTTGTTCACAACCTTGCAAACATTCAAAACATCACAACTAATGAAAAACACAGAAGATAACATCCAACAAACCAAAACAACGCTTCATCACAAAAACCAAAAACAAAACAAATCACAAAAATACCAAGGATGGATATTTTTTGAAGTACGGAATGTTGCACTATAGCATAAAATCTTAGCTAATTTTGCATTTTGAACTTTTTGCATTATTGGATTCTCTTCCTTGTCTCACTAAATGCTTCACAGCTAGAGGTCAAGGGGAACTTCCAATATTTTCTTAGTCTTCTGTCTGGGAGGCGATCACTTGTATAGTGTGAATACTTGCCTCAAGACGTGATACATCGAATATCACTGAAGGCCTGATTCCACTTCATGCATATAAATGATCTAATCTTGTCTGTTTACGCAATACACACTCAGGTCGTCTTGGTTCTATTATACCTTGACGCTTGTGCTATCTTGCAAAATCAAATATCATGTAAATTTTTCTCAGGTCATTATGGTTCAATTATACCATTATGCTTGTATAAATTTTCAACATATCCTAAACAAATCCATGCTCAATGATGATATCTACAAAGAAAGCAAAAATATGGTTCTATCGGATGGCAAATATAGAATGAGGGATGCTCCAAAAACAATTAGTTGCACATCATTTTACAATTAGTTGCATATCATTTTACAAGTAGTTTGCATATCATTTTAAATATACATTTAGCAGCATATTAAAATATACATCTCATTTTCAAGATACATCTCACAGCATATAAAAAGCATACATCCTGCATCATACATTACATCATATCTTGCATCATCACCTAAAATAACCCACATAACATGCATCCATATAAACACATCACATGATAAAAAATGGTGCCGTATATATATATATATATATATATATATATCTCAAAACTGATCAAAATGTACAAAATGTGTCCAAACACTATGTCCAGTACAAAGAATGACAAATGCTCAAAAATACAACGGAGACCATGTCTCTCACTCTATGACTATCTCCTGACGGAGATGGTCTCGCTCCAGATACCCCCGCCCCTGGATCTCCAGGAGGGTCCTGTCTCGATGGACCTGTCACACCTCGACTCTCAGATCATGACCCAGTGGCTTGAGATCGACTCGATCTCAACTGTGCAAAACTCTCCACTCGCCGATCCCTGGGTACTGCAGCCTCATAATGCCGCCTATAATACTCTGCCTCCTGTGCTCTCAGCGTTAGCTCTCTAAGGGTGTCTCTCATCGGACCACCCGCCGCTGCTCTCTAGACACTCACCACCACCTCCTCTGCTTGTCCTTGCCGCTCTATCTCGATATCTCTCTTAGTGGTCAACTAAGAAATCTACCGCTGATAGGTCAAAATCTGTGCCTGCAGCTGCTGAACGGTAATCTGCAAGGTCCGGATCTGGGCGTCCTCCATATGTCCTGGAACTTGAACTCGTAGTGGTACCTGTGCTAGAGGAACCCCTCCCACTTGGCCTATCCTCGGTGCTGGAGGTGGGAGCACATCCGTACTCCTCCTCTGTGCCGGTCGACTCAGCTCCTCCTCACCACCCACCGCAGCTAGCACCTCCCCCACTCTCCTTTCTCTACCAGCTCTGATAGCCAATCCACCTCTCCCCCTCTCTATCCTCCCCTGCCGCACTGCTCGCTCCACACCTCTATCTCCCCACCTCCCTCTAGCTCCTCTCCCTCCTCCTCCTCCTCCATCCTCTCCATCATCGCCATCATCTCCCTCGTCTCCCTCCTCCTCATCTGAATCAAAGGCTGGCCTCATCTCCTCAGGATCTGATATCCTGGCCACCGCCCGCACAACAAACAAACGAGCGAACTCATCTGTCATCCCCGCATCCTGGATCTCTGGGGCATAATCCCAGATCTGCCCAGCCAACCCCACAAACTTCTCCACTGCCATGACACTATCAATAATAGGCCCCCAATCTGCCACATCCTGCTGCCACCGTGCATATAAACACGCTCCCTGAGGAATACCCTGCTAGCGCCCGAACTGCCTCAAAACTCGAGTCACCACAATCCACTCAATGACGAACGGGGTCCTCCCAATCAGATACCTCATCATAAATACAAAGGGCATCTCTAGCTCATCCTCTGCCCATACCTTGCATCCTGTATATGGTCGCCAGGTGACCGTATCTATGTCATCAAAAACCCTCTTCCAATGCTCTAGTTTGCCCAGCTTACGCTGGACAACTAGACCTCTGTATTTGTAGGCATATGCTGCACCTATGGGCCTGTCCCTGTCTGCCAGTGGCCTCGCTGCTGGAATGTGCTCCCAGCACCATACCTGTAATAGGGTCACGCCAGCTGACAAACTGCCGTAATCGAGGTATACTACCTCATGCAGACTCCTGTAAAGATGCGCTAACATTGCTGACCCCCATGCAAACCTCCTGCCTTGTGTGACCATCTCCTCCAACACTAACCCCCATCCCACCGAGAATCCCTTTGACCTGCGATCAGGACAAAGGAATCCCCTAATGAATCCTGCCAGTACGGATGGCAGGGGTGCATAATCCAAGTCCAAAAACTCCTACCAGGGGATCTCATAACCACAGACAGTATCATCCTGGAATATCCGGCGCAGTACTTCTGTGCCACCCTCCTCGGACTGCTCATATGGTAGTAGTGCCCCTACTACAGGGATGCGCAGAATCCTATAGCAATCCTCCGGTGTCACTGTCATCTCTCCAGTGGCAAAATGAAATGTGTTCGTATCGCTATGCCACCTCTCTGCCAAAGCTGTCAAAAGCCCTCGGTTCACAGTGAATCGAGGCATGTCCAAGAGAGAGGTCAATCCACATCTCTCAATAATGTCCAAATCTGCCTGTGACAACCGCGGTATCAATGTCCACGGTCTGGGGAATTTCTCCCTTGACTGTACCACGCCCAATCACTCCTGTCAACAAACAACACAAATCCAATATCAGTTTCCACATCAAAACAAAGATATCAAAATCAAAATCAACATCAACAACATGAAACAATTTTCTCATCTATATCAAAGTTCAAAATCCTATCATTTCATATCAACTTGTAAAACAACTCAAGTTCTCAAAAACCATATTAAAACTTGTAAAACAACTCAAGTTTCCCACCCATATCAGCTTGTAAAACAACTCAAGTTTCCCACCCATATCAGCTTGTAATACAACTCAAGTTTCCAACCCATATCGGCTTGTAACACAACTCAGGCTTCACACACATTGAACTTGAAACAGAACACGCCAATACATCATATTCTGATCACCACAACACGTTGATATCTATACATAACTTGGAAAATCGAAAATCAAAACAAGTTATACAAACACTCATATTGGATAAATTCATCAAAACATGATAGGCAAACAGAACAAATTTTCAAATCAGCCAATTCTGCAAAAAAATTTTAGATGCGCTAAAACAGTTATTCAATGCACTAAAACCCTCCCACGCGCTAGGCTGATTTTCCTACGCACTATTCTATCTAACCTATGCGCTAGACTGACTCTACGCGCTGATTTTCTCCCCCCATGCGCTACCTAACCCACCCCATGCGCTAGACTCTGTCTACGTGCTAATCTAAACCTCCTAGGTGCTACCCGTTTGGCCCTATGCGCTAGGTTAGTCCTACGCGCTAAACCCCCTTACCTATGCGAACCCCTGCGACCCCTATGCGCTAGGTCTACCCTACGTGCTAACCTGTTGATGCGACGCACTACCCTACGGCTTCCATGTGCTATTCTGCCTATATGCGCTAACATATTTTTGCCATGCGCTATCCTATTTCTTTCGGACGCGACCCCTAAAATTAAACTTGATGCACTACTCTAAACATCGTATGCGCTAAACTAAACCCTAGACGAGCTAAAACGTAAAACCCGAACTTTGAAATTAAAAAAATGACTAAAAATGACAAAATAAAAAATCAAAAAAGGGTCAAAAACGTTGACTTACTGGTGGTCCATGCACTACAGGTCTCCGGTACCTCCGGACGCGCTCGAAACGGTGTCTGTGATAAGGAATAGGCATTTTCTCTTCGGAGCAAATTCTCTTTCTCCAAAGTCAACAAAGCAAAAATGAATCTAAATCAAACCCTTTTCCCCTTTTATAGGAGAAAAATGAAATTAGGGTTAGCCAAATGGACTTGTAATATGGTCGCGGTCTCCCCTATACCATACCATTTGTAACTTATCGGGAGATGAATGAATTTACACATATTTTACATGCATGAAATCCTACACATCATACACAACTCATCCAATCAAATCAAAAATTTTCAAAAAAATTGATTCATCTCCCGAGGGGGCATCACCATCAAATATCGAATCTGGGGCATCACGCATCAAATTAAAATAGGGGCACGACTGGCAAATCAAAAGAGCGACACAAAAAAAAAAATTTGCATTTTGATCATAAAGCATCATTTTCTTTGAAATAACATGTGCACACACGTCACTTCAAAGAGGGGCAAAATGTAGATGTATAAAAATGACCATATTCCTAAATAAATATTTTATGTTCATTTCTCTATTTGATTAAATCCAATTTAATTAAATTATCCACATTCCTCTATTTAATTAAGTAAATTACTCAATTTATTTAAATTAAATTTACTATACCCATTTAATGAATAAATTATTTTATTCAATTAAATCCTCCCTATCCACTTTTAATTAAATTCAAATTTAATTAAATAGTTATCCTAAATTGAATAAATCTAATTTATTTAATTTCTCCAAATGGCAACCAAATTGAATTAAATTATTTCAATTAAATCCTATTATCCCTCCATCCACTTGCAAAATCCCAAACCCCTTTCTAATCCCTTCTAGAATCTTCTAATCACTTCTAATTAACCTAACCCTCCTCTAAACTTTGTCACATCCCTAAGCAAAGGGAAGTCACTTCTCAAATGGCTCAAAGTCTTTGATAACCATTGAAGGCTTTCAACCTTCAACCACTTAATCCCCAAAGTCTCCAATAACCATTAATGGTTAACTCAAACCCTCCTACATGGTTAAAACATTTGTTTTGACTCAACCTCTACCCAACCCAAAGGTCTCATCAGGCCATTAATGCTTTGACCATGATTATCTCTTAAACATTTGCACAAAGGTTTATCCTTGGATTAACTCTTAATCCAGTGGGTAATCCTAATTTAAGCTTGACCCTTAGCCTCTAGATAACCATAAGGTCTTCTCAGGTATTGAATGCCTCCAACCCCTTCTCTCAACACAACCCTATGTTGACACTTGTCACCATTTCATTGGTGCCAATTACAAACATGGATCCCCAACTTTCAAACTCAACCCTTGATTAAACCATTCAATCCTGACCATCCATTGCCCTATTCTTGCTATAAATAGAGCTCTCATTCCTCCATATCAATCATCCTTCAAATTTGTAGCATCACACTTATGCTCAAATACATTCAAGCTTTCTCATTTCATATATGCTCATCATTTAGCCTCTCTTAAATCAGGAATTAGACTAAATATGCATGTTAGAATAATTTCTTTATCATTTTAGCTCAATCATAGACTAAATATAGTATGCTAGGATAGTATTCATACTCACCTTGTCATCTTATCATCTAGTTTATTGCATTTTAAAATCATGCATAGCTTAGAATGCATCTCATACTAAAATCTATCAAAGCATCCCTCGTTCTTGCATTTGCCATCCCTAAACCATTTTGCTCAGTGATCTGAGAGCAAAAACATTGGTTTGAGGGACATTGTGAGATAGAGAACCATGGGACCCACCTTGGGAAGCTGAGTAATACTTTGTTACTCCATAGCTTGCATCAAGAAGTCCTATGTGTGTGTGGACAAGTCATTTTGCAATATTTTCACATATTAAATTCTACCAGCCCACTTTTCCCGCATACAAATATAACTCTCAAAGATCTTTAATGCAAGGGGAAATAATGGAATCCTCCTTTAATTGCACTCCCAAAAATAAAATATTTTCCTCTCACTCGACTTTAGAAACAAGGAACTCACTACTCAGCTCTAAAGAAATCCGCACTCCTCAAGTCATAAAAGACACTCACTATCATAAACAATATCAATCAATTACATAATGAAGACAACTACTCTATCACTCTCTTCACCTCTGAATAATATTTCACCATATATCTTCTAAGATAAGCCAAAAAAACAATTTCTTATGATGTAGAGAAAGAAATAATGAATACTCTATTCGCATGAAGTGATAATAAATCCTCTTTCCAACAAGCCAAGAATAATTCCTTCCTATCTGAAAGGTTCTCCACTCACAAAAATAATTAAAGTCCATTTCTACAACACGATAAGTGTAAGGATAAATGGTTGCAAAATGACAATGTAATATCCCCATTTTTTTGGTTCTGTTGTAGTCCATTTGGTGTTGGCTTTCTAGGTTGGTGTCACTGAGATCATAGGGGTATTTTGAAGTTGCTAGTGTGTTCAGATGGATTAATAGCAGAGGTGACACTTTCTAGAGTGATTTCAAACAACTTGTCTGAGACTTACTATTTTTATTAGGGCCATTTTTAGCACTTACTATTTATAGTAAGTTTCAATGTATCTTAGATTGAACATCCAATTTGGATTGAATACCAAGCCCTTGTTGTCACGTATGCAACTACCATTATATATCATTTCCACTCTAATCACAAATTATATGAGACATTTTTCACTGCCACCTGAAAACCAATCTTGGCTTTAGTCATTTTGGCATAAATAGTTTTGTCACTAATGCAATTTCGCAACCCTGTCGCTAGTGAATGACAAGAGATCACTGAATTTCCTCCAACCTCTTGTGCCTCCATCCTCTAGTAGATTTTATTTAGAGAGCGTATTCATCCTCACTGTTTTCATGTGGAGAATCCTTAGTAGCCACCCCATGAAACCATTCTTCATAATCATCTACAGTCAATGCCTTATCTGTATTTAAGTTGCCATCAAGGAGATCCTTGGCACGCTAAGTGATATTCATTCTATGTATCCCTTCTTGCAATAGTAGCACATAACTATATTCTTGAAGAAACGATTTCCCTTTGATGTAAATGAATAGTTGGGATTTTTTCACCAAACATTGCAATTTTCTCTAAAGTTGGGTCCATTTTCTTAGCTCCTTCATTGATTAGAGTAGATATTGTATCTTCTAGGCTATCATCTACTTTTTTTAATGTGAATACAATATTACCATGACTAGGAGGCATGTTATTTAACAAAATGGCTTTTGAATGATCATCATCTACTTTAACATCTATCCTAGCTAGTTGATTTAATAAGGAGCAAAACTTATTGATATGTTGAACAATGTTATCACCTTCTATCATTTTCAACCCAAACAATCTCTTCTTTTAGCATATCTTTGCACTTGATTCTTTTGATCCAAATAAAGAATTTAAATTACTTACCCCACACTTCATTTGATATCTTTGATAAATCAATGTGGTGGGGGTATGTATCTGACAGTGCAAGACCAATCAAAGCTATTGCTCTTCGATCCTTCGCAGTCCACTTTTCTCTTTCATCAGGATCAATTGGCCTTGTTGTTGCTCCACTTACTATATCCCATAGACCCTTTTCAATAAGTATCAACTATAATTTGTTTTGCCATGTGTAGAATTTTGAACCTTCAATTTTTTCTATTAATATACTATTTTTCTCCATTTGAAGAAAAAATATTTGATTCCTCCCCGCCCCCGTAATCTAAATAATATAAAATATTTTGAGTTCCACCGATAATGCACCTTAACACTTGCAAATTTGACACAACAATTTAAAACTTTGTGAAATTGAACCCTATTTTAAATAAATCAATACAACTTTAATTTTAAACCAACACATAAAATATTTTTATACTACTTTTGACACATTAAATGATAACCACTATAAAACAATTAAATCTTTAAAAATTTAAAGATATCACCTAACTTGATCTTTACCACATTTCTCAGCACATCATCTTCTCCAAATTAACTAAGTCATTCTTCATATTCCCCATCAAGTGCCAAGCAAACATCAAAGGCTCTTCACAACTCTAATTAAAAATGGATATCTTTTAGTCACTTCTCCATCTTAAATATGCATACCAATTTTGGTGCGATGTCAAATCCAATATCAACTATTCCTTTTAATTGGAACTCGCTTGTGATGCAAGAATGCTCTCTCAATATACATGAGATAACATGAAATATGATTTTCATGCATGGCCATCATTGATAATGGCTTGAAAGTTGTGTTGATGATCTCTCAAAAAAGGCACTTTCCAAAGTTGTGAATTTGGCATGTTGCAAGTCTCTTATCATGAAAAGAAAGAGTTGTAGATGTTGTATATTGTTGATTTGACTGTTCTATTTCTATCCCTTGTTGGCTAGAGATTTTCTTCATCTACAAACACATCCTCATAAAGGAGAATTGGAGGCTAGATGCACACACTACATTCTATGGTGGCAATGTGATGCAATAGAGGATGAAGTAGATTCAAACCTAATAAAACCTTCAATCTTTTATGGTCACCTTTAGATAATCAAGGGAGATATTTCTCCCAAATCACCTATTCAACCTTGGTTCAAGTTTAGATAAGGATGACAACTCAGTTTTATAGTCTTCACTTACCCTTCTAACAAACCAAAATACCCCAAACCATGCTTAGGGCCTTCTCATTAGTCAAAAGTGCAGTCACAGTGCATGAGTAATTGAGCCTTCCAATGACACCAAATGCAAAAAGGAAATTCCAATGAGTCTAAAATATTTACAAGGCTCCTACCACATTATTAGGGTGTGTTTAACTATATTTTTCCATACAAGAAGTCTCAAACCACCCTTTATCACCCATACCCTATTTTGGCTCCTATCTCCTTCTAGCCCTCCTTTTAGGGACTGGTGAATAGTTCTTTGCACTCAGACTAGTTATCTACAAAACCAAAGCAAATTCAAATACCCTTTTTGGAGTCCTAAAGAATATCTCAAAACCACTATGAGGTCCTTTGGGATAGGGCACTCAAACTAAGGGTTTTATCGTTGCAATTAGGCTTAATTAGGTCACTTTTCCAAAGGAAGTGTCCTCAAATCACTTCACATAATATTCTCTCCCACATTTAGGGTCCTCACACATCACCAAAAACCCAAATCCACCATTACATCCCTCAAAACTTCTTTTCTTGGTTCTATATTCACAAATCTACTACTTGTCTAGTCTAACACATAGAGATGTTAGACAAGGGTTTGAGAAAAATCCTCTTCAACTCCATCCTCTACTATAAAAACCAAAAAAATATAAAAAATAAACCTAAAATATACCATTACATTGATCTTGGACATCTTATATGGTAGAATGTGTTACTATTTACTAAGTTGCCATTAGTTTTATGACCAAAGTCATTCTATATACTCTAGTCGGTTATTACTACTGAAACATTTAGTTGGTAAGCACAGAGCAGTCGGTTATAGAAGAAAGTAGTCACAGAGATTAGTATACACCGAGCTGTCTACCGAGTAACACTCTATGTCTACTGAGCAGCAAAAATGATATACCAAGTGAACACACACCGAGTGAAACGTGTTACCAGATTCATTGAACCTAGACACATATGGTAAACGTGTTACAAGATCAAAGAACAGGGAATCATTATCACTTAGTAAATTGCACCTTAAAGATTTTGTATGATCTTGAGGTCATCTATCCAATGAAATATTTTGTATGGTTATTCATTCGATGAATCATGTTTGTAAGATCGAAGCATGAACAGGTCACCGACATAAGAGATCTATTTATACAACATTAATTGAGGATCAAAAAAATGAGAGAAGGTGTATGAAGAAAGAAATGTGTAATAGATAAGGACACAATGAGTATTGTGACTGTTAGAGACACAGAGGTCACCGAGAAGGATTTCAGAGAATAGTCAAGGAACAAAGTAAACAAAATGGTTTACCAAGTTAATCTATGGATTACCGAGGTATGCTATAAGCAAGGTAATCTCATTTTGAGCACATAGAATCTGCTATAACATTCTAGATGTGAAGTTGCAGATATTTTGTAAAGATTTTATTGTAATATTTTGAGTTGTAAGAGAAACCTCTATTAGGGTAAAAGACTCTAACAAAGTCTATAAATTGTAAAGCCTTTAACCAGGAGAAACAGTTAGAATAAGTGTTGTAAAATCCTTTAGCAAGGTAGATCTAACAATCTTGATACTCCTAACAGGGTAAGCTATAAGAAATAGCTAAACATGTAACTCTAACCGAGCAACCTTTATTATTGCAGTATTGAAGTTGTGGGTGCCATCCCCACAACAGTTTTTCTCTCTAACCAAGAGTTTCTGCATAACCAAAATATATGTGTTATAGAGTGAATCATGTATGATTGTTATTTATTTGTTTTAGCATTATATTATGTTACAACAGTTTTTGGTTTATGCATAACAATAAATTTATTGTTGAAGAAAGGATTTGAAGTACTGATTCACCCCTCCCCTCTCAGTACATTAGCTTTCCATATTGGGCCTAACAATTGGTATCAGAGCTTTACTCTTGGAAAAGGGTTTAACAGCCTAAAGAAAAAGATCTTATCAATGGAAGGCTATAAACAATCTCAGAGAATTGTGAATCTTCAAAATGAATTGAATCATGCTAATGAAGTGATTGCAGATATGCAAAGAAAAATGCAAAAAACATTGAAAGTTAGAAGAAGTTTGTCTGATGATTTGCAGGACTCTCAAGAGTTAGTGGAACAAATTGAGACATCATCTGAGAATAATATATCTGAAGAGACTGAAGAAATGATTGAAGAACTGAAAGAAAAGAACAAAGCACTGACTGATCAGCTAAAAGCAATGAAAAGAGAACATGAACATTTCAGCACACAGATGACTAAAAATCTTGATGCATTGAGGACAACCAAGGATAAATTAAGAGATCTAGAAAGAGAAACACAACAACTTGAAGCATTAGTATTTGAAAGGAATGATGAAATCACAAGGTTGACTGGAATTCAACAAAATTTGTCAGATCAATTGGGTTATGCACATCATGAAGCAAATCTAAAAGATGATGAGAATCAAGCATTGAAACTTGAAGTATCAAGGTTGACCGATGAACTTGAAACAAAAAAGAAATCCAAAGAAACACTAAAGAAAAGTTATGAAGCATCAAAGATGTTGGATGAGCAATTGAATTCAAAAAGACCCAAAAAAGTTGTAGGAATCGGTTACAAAGGAAAAGACTCTACCGAGAAGGGAATCCACACTACTGAGAGAGGAGAATCATCAAAGCAAGCCGGAAATAAGAAGAACATCAAAGGAAAGAATCTTATTTGCAACTACTGTGGAAATCAAGGTTATACTGCCAACATGTGCCAAATTAGAAAAGGTAAACAACCGAATGTCACAAGGTCTAATGGTTATTGTTACAATTGCAATAAATATGGTCACACATCTAACCAATGTAGGACAAAGTCTGCTAGCAATTATCAGAAGGCAAAATTCAAAAGGTTTTGTAAAAAATGCAATAGATATGGACATAGTACCGAGAAGTGTTGGTTTAAGCAGAAGAACTATATGTGGTCTGCACACCGAGCAAATACTAGAAGCTACCGAACTCACACAGATCTTAACCAACAGTATACTGTAGTACCATGGGATTACAATACAAGGATATGGTGTGAATGTTGTGGAAGATATGGACATATAAGTACCAACTGCTTTATAAGGTTTGGAATGAACAACCGAAGATCATGGAGGAATTCTGGTATGGCATGTTTTCATTGTCACAAAGTTGGACACTTGGCTAGAGATTGTAGAGATCAACCTAGAGGAGACACTGAGGAAATAAGAAGCAAACTACAGATGATTTGGAAAAAGAAGGAAATTGTGTCAAATGAAGAAAGCACCTTACCTACCGAGTTAGGTGCACCTATTCCAAATTAATCGGTGAAGGTATGAAGGGACTGCATTCTCTCAAGGTTAAATCTTAACAATTCCTATTTTGTCATGTACTTAATTCAAAATCTGCATAGCTAAAGATGCATTAGGAAATTTAAAATTTCATCAAATCTTTTGGAAGCCTGTCTAGTCGGTAAATATAGGAAGTCTGACTACTTGGTAAAAGCATAAAAAGGAAGTGGTACCGAGTGCATTTAATGTTTTCTTACCTAACTGCACGGAGCCCGATAAGGTAAAGTTGCGTACTTAAAGCTTTTGCATGGTCATTTTACACTTACCAAGTTTTCAAGAAAGTAGAGAAAAGTGATTCAAAGACGATCAAACCTCCTCCAAAGAGAAATTCAAGATATTTACATCAATCACAACACATTGTCAAGCTAGTTTACTGATCATATCAGTTGTGAATATCTATTTTACATTTACTAAGTGGAAAGTGTCTGCCATTTAAAAAGTTTTCAAACCCTAAGGATCTTTTGTTAAGTGATTATCCAAAATTTTCAATGGCACCTAAGATCCAAAAGCCCATTGTTGTTGAGAACATTGAAAAGCCCTCACTGAAGTACTCTCTAACTCCCAAAGTAGCATCTGAACTGGATGATAAAACTGCATTTTCACTCATTCCGGATAGGGTTTTACTAGTTGAGGATGTCAAATTCTTCACTAAGTGTCATGTTGAGGAACTAGGTCATGTTGAGATCAAGGACACATATGATGAGTTGTGTACCGATGGAAAACTAGATAACAAGTTTGAACACATTAAAGTCAAGGGATTGACCGAAGCCCTAACCTACCCATGAGTCTTCAAACCCCAGTGGGTTAAATTTGTTTTGAGCAGAGTTCATGATGAATTCATGTGGTTAGAGGAGCAACCATTCAAGATCACCAAGGAAATCATCCACTTGATCACCGGTTACCCTATTTATGACCATGCCCGAGCTCAGAAAATGATTTCATAGAAGGAATTGATCAATTTAACTGGAGTAGAATCCGATTGCAAAGGTCTAAAACTGAATAATGTCATAGATGCAAAGCTGAAGTTTGCCATTAGAGTCATAGGCTATTGTTTCTTTCAATCGGCAAGGGAAAGCAATGTACCCTGTGCAACAGTCGATTTAGCCTATAAAATTGTAAAGAAAGGTATGAAGATTGATATTTGTGAAGTGTTGAAAAATTTGTTTGAAAATCTAAACACCATAAGGAAGCCAAAGAAGAACAACTTGGCTAACACATTGAAGTTTGGATCACTTTTGGTATGCATGTTTTTCTATTTTCAGAAATTTTTTCCAGCAGTCGGTAATGTAGTTTGGGAGCTACACCGACCAATCACCCATCAAATCAATGACTTCATCAAATAGCTAGGTGATAACTTCAATGATATTATGGATGATTACTTTAGCAAGTTTTAAGAAAAGATGCATAACAGGTATAGGATTCCACCCAAGTTAGTGGAGAAATACAAGGATGATATATGCTTTGAAGTAGACACCGACTATTGCTATGTCAATGCGGTGGAACCGAGAACTCAATCTTTGCCTCCTATGGGTTATGAGATTGATTTTGACATTACACAATAGCAGATAGATGCTTATCTTTCACTTCCAAGGCATGCTACATAAATCAGGCATGAAACCTATGAAGAAGTTAAAGAAAAGGTTAAGATGAGCATTGTAGTACCTAAGGCTACAAGGAAAGCAACAAAAATGATTAAGACATTAACAAAGTAATTTGGAGAAGGTTCTTCCTCCACACCTGTCAAGAGAATTCAAGTCATCACTGAGGAGGAATATGAAGCCCAAGAAGTAGCTATTACATTGAGAACTGAGTTGCCTAAAGGGAAAATTTTGAAAAGGAAGAAACATGATACATCAAAGGTATCACCGACTCCTTCAGTAAAGCGCCCAAACACAAGATCATCTGCAGTATCACCAAGTAAGAAACCAAATAATGTTGCCACACCAAAGGTAACAAAAACTTATAAGAAATCTACTCGGAGACTCATTTTGACTAAAGAGTCCAGTGACACCGAATCTGAAGACGCAAGTAAATTTCATATTGTTAAGAGTCAAAAGAAAGATGTACATAGCGTTGATGATTTCTGTACTAATCTGAAACAATATGGTGGATCTGGAGCATTTAGATATGTTAAGTATGAATCCAAAAATGATGAAGAAAAGAGACAAATATAAGAAGCTATCATCTGCACACTTATGAAATTCTGATTGGTCCCATTGGAAGTAACTATTTCTCTTCCAAAAGAATTGTATTTGCATATTGATAATAGGTGGAAATATGCTATGGACTTGGAAAAACAGATGAGAGAAAGAAGTCTGGTACATCTCTTCTCAGACATCTCGGTAGATGAGATCAATGAACATCTGAAAAACCACCAGACAAACTTCCTAGTCAAGCAAAGAGCCTTGAAATTGATGAATGGCCTTTATCTTGAAGTAGAGAATGAGACCAAGGAAAAGTGGCAGGAAATCTTTCAAATCAAGAATGCTAGTGAACAAGTTGAAGTTGAAATAGTTGATGTCACCGAGCAAGACCCCGTTGATACTATACAAATTGATGAGGATATCATGGACACCAAGGTACAAGAACAGGAAATGATTGAAGGGAATGCTTATGCCAAACTGGTATACAGTGAGTTAGTTTTGGAACAAGTTTAGCCCTATCCTCTGGTCACTCAGCATGTTTCAACTGAGGCACCTCGGATACTGAATAAGGAAAAGAGGGTCACAAGTCTACAAAAGGAGAAGCTACTTCTTAGGCCACCGAGGAATAGACTTCTCAAGCCCCTTCTAGCACTAAAAATGTTACAACTGTGACCCAGAGCAAGGATTCACCGAAGGCTACATCTGAGGTTAAATAAATTGACAAAAGTGTTGCCTCTACCGAGCAACCTACCGAGGGTCAACAAGCCTCCCAAGCCATTGTATTAGTTCAACCGGTGAAAACCTCCTCTTCTAAAGACAAGAAAATGAAAAAGTATAGTTTCAAGTTAGATTTGTCAAAATCAATAGTGTTACCAAATGTAGACATATCCAAATTAAAAGGGCAAGCACTTATTGAATTTGGTGAACTATGCAAAGCCAAAGCAAAACAAGAGAAACAAATGGCTATACAAAACAAAAACAAAGTACTTCAGAAGGTGAAAGCACTATTAACAAATATGGTACCTGAAGCTACAGTGACAAAAGATGCAGCCATCCATGTTCAATTGGACGAACTCCTAACTAAAATAGAGACATCTGGAGTAGACACACTAAATACTTGAGCAAGTTGAAGGACAAAGAGCTCACTACAAAAATGATTGAAGAGGTACATAAAGCTATTGCTATTGGCAAAGTAAAACTTGTCAAATTTATTGCTGACTTGTCCCCTCAACTCAAGCACATTCTTTCTTTATTTCAGAAAATCTGTACATTTTCTTTATTCATTAAAGACATCAAGAATAAAACAAAAGTGATTGAGAAAGAGATCACTGATCTCTCCCATACATTGACCACTGAGCCAAATTCTATTCAGAATTTCTATACCAAGTTACAAAAGCTCATGGCTCAACAATTGGAACTTAAGAATGAAGAGCACAAAATAAGGATGGACATTATGACTCTTCAAACCTTATTCATTCCACACTTGTCCTCCGTCCAAGAACAAATCAACAAGGCTACCTCTTTATCCACTCAACCAGAGGGAAGCATTTTAGATGTACTGATTTCACTATTAGCCAACATTACAGCTCAGAATTCACTCATGGATAGTGTCAAGGATGCCCTCTCTGCCACTCTCACCGATGCAAGGACAAAGTATAAATCCATTTTTGACCAGTTGCCTCCACCGAATGGTAACTAAGTTTTGATGTTTGTCAAAAAGGGGGAGTATAGCATCAAAGTATCAAAGGGAGAGTGTAGTATACAGGGGGAGTATACCGAGCATAATAGAGTATCCAAATGCATAGTTGAATTTGACAGGGGAGCAGTAAACACTGAGCAGTGATCAAAGAGAAAAGAACAAGTGCAGTAAACACAGAACATTGATCACCGAGCATGCAAAATTAGAGTTATGAACAGTATATTGATAAGGGGAGTATATCTGAGTATACTATTTTATTGACTATTGTATATACTGTCAGATTAATCAAATTTTGTAAGTATATAGATTTTTGAGTTATGACTTTGAAAGAAGTTTTGTCAAACATTTCAAAACTAATGTCAAAAGGGGAGATTGTTACTATTTACTAAGTTGCCATTAGTTTTATGACTAAAGTCAATCTATATACTCTAGTTGGTTATTACTACCGAAACATTAAGTCGGTAAGCACAGAGCAGTCGGTTATAGAATAAAGTAGTCACAAAGCTTAGTATACACGGAGCTATCTACCGAGTAACACTCTATGTCTACCGAGCAGCAAAAATGATATACTGAGTGAACACACACCGAGTGAAACGTGTTACCAGATTCATTGAACCTAGACACATATGGTAAACATGTTACACGATCGAGGAACAGGGAATCATTATCACTTAGGAAATTGCACCTTAAAGATTTTGTATGATCTTGAGGTCATCTATCCAATGAAATATTTTGTATGGTTATTCATTCTATGAATCATGTTTGTAAGATCGAAGCATGAACAGATCACCGACATAAGAAATCTATTTATACAACATTAATTGAGGATCAAAAAAATGAGAGAAGGTGTATGAAGCAAGACATGTGTAATAGATAAGGAACCACTGAGTATTGTGACTGTTAGAGACATAGAGGTCAATGAGAAGGATTTCAGAGAACAGTCAAGGAATAGAGTAAACAGAAGGGTTTACCGTGTTAATCTATGGATTACCGAGGTATGCTTTAAGCAAGGTAATCTCATTTTGAGCACATAGAATCTGCTATAACATTCCAGATGTGAAGTTGTAGATATTTTGTAAAGATTTTATTGTAATATTTTGAGTTGTAAGAGAAACCTCTAACAGGGTAAAAGACTCTAAGAAAGTCTATAAATTGTAAAGCCTTTAACCAGGTGCAACATTTAGAATAAGTGTTGTAAAATCCTTTAGCAAGGTGGATCTAACGATCTTGATACTCCTAACAGGGCAAGCTATCAAAAATAGATAAACATGTAGCTCTAACCGAGCAACCTTTATTATTGCAATAGTGAAGTTGTGGGTGCCATCCCCACCGTAGTTTTTCTCTCTAACCAAGAGTTTCTGTGTAACCAAAATATATGTGTTATGGAGTGAATCATGTATGATTGTTATTTATTTGTTTTAGCATTATATTATGTTACAACTGTTTTTGGTTTATGCATAACAGTAAAGTTATTGTTGAAGAAAGGATTTGAAGCACTGATTCACCCCTCCCCTCTCAATACATTAGCTTTCCATATTGGGCCTAACAGAATGGTGATCTATTCACATTTTTTTGTCTCAAAACCCTTGAAACCTAGGGTTTACATGCAAGTTTCGGAAAAAACAACTATATCCTTCTTATTTAGGAATGAAATAAATTTAAACTTGTTTCAAAAAAAATATGATTCAAATATATTTCATCCACATGTGATTTGCCATGCTTATATATCGTACACAATCGTACAGGGTATGTAAAGTGAAAACAAACAATCCAAATTGCAGAAAAAACAAAGTCTTTTTATTTGTTTTGTCTCCAAACTGATTCAACAACCTTTCCTTGATTCATTTGAGGATATTTAAGTGTGTTTAGCGTTAATACCAATGGCCAAAATAAAATTTCAAAACACATGACCATTCAACTTCTAAAAGTTGTCAAGTTGCTAAGCAACTTTGACAATAATTTTGACTTTTACATTATTGTTCAAAATGACCCTACATGCAACAAAATACACAAAAATGGTCATGATATGAAATTATTACATATAATAAACCAAAATCACATTCCTAGACCTCTATATGCATGATTTGGCCAAATTTGACTTGGGTTCTCCTGCACCATTCACCGGGAGAAGAATAAAAATTAGGCCCCTGCTAAGAGTAACTCTTGGAGTGAGGTACTGTGCTATTTGAGATCATCCTCTATCATCCATGTAGAATCATCATTTTTTAGATTATTCCACTTGACCAAGTATTCATTTTAGACCCCTTTTCTTGTCCTCTTCACCTCTCTTGTGTCCAATATGCATTCAAGCTTCATTGGCTGACTTGAAGGTAGGTCTTTAACCCACTCTTCATCTTTGATCTCTATAGCACCTGCTTCTTCTCCTGCATCCAAAAAGCCTTTAAAAGGATACATGTTATCTATGTTAAATATTTTTGAGATGGCTACCCTAGGAGGTAACTCTATCTCATAGGCATTTTGGCCAAATTTATGGACCACCTTGCAAGCCCCAATCTTCTTCATCATTAGTTTAGTGTACTTGCCCTTAGGCAACCTCTCTTTTCTCAGATATGAAAACACCAAGTCCCCAACCTTGAATTGAACATCTCTCTTTCTCAAATCCTCCTTCTCCTTATACCTTCTTACACTCTTTTGAAGAGTTTCCTTCCCTTATTGATGGATATAATGCATGGAAGCTGCCAAATCCTCTCCTTGTGCACTCCTCCTTTCCATTCCTTTCAAATACCTAACTCATATATACCCCTTGGACTCATGCCATACACTATTGGCAATTTGGAGGAATTGATTATGTGTTGCATTGATGTTTTTCATTGATCTCAATACCACCTTCTTTGGCTGTTTATCGGTATCCTTTTGGTCCCAGTAGGATGTTTGGTTTTTAGTTGGTAAGATCATGTTGATCCGGTATACTTTGATATGTTTTGGCTTATGGAATTGTCTTAGATCTTCTATTCATGCTACTCAGATACATGTTTAGTCAGTTGGTATTGATTTGGTGATTGAGATCATTGCTTTAGCGTGTGTGGACATAAATTGGGTCCGGTACTATCTAGGTTATGGACATGCTTATTGTAACGTGTTGAGACTCCTTGATGTGTTTTTGGGATGACTTATGGGCTGGATGATATTTGTTTGGTCTTAGGTTGACATGTTTTATAATTATGTAATAGGTTTTATTGTCTGGGTGGCCGACCTAATTGTTTAAGGTCAAGGGTTTGTATATATATGTGTATGATCTCATTGTATATCATGATGGGATATGGAATGCAAGCGAATAATTTAATAATCATTCATACAGAGGATTTGGTCAATCATAGGTGATCAAGTTGGGTTTATGCAAGAGGTTTAAGACCTCCAGTGTTGAGCTTAACCAGAACTATACTCAGGCATAGGAGATGCTATTATTGTAGTTCATTCTTCCTTCTGGATTGTAGTTTGGATTTTTATATAGATAGTGAGACTCCTTTTGTAATGAGCATTGTGCTCTAGGCTGTTGGCCTTCTTGCAAGTGCAGGACCCTCAATTCATAATCACATACTTACTGCAAAAGTATTGTAATCACATAAATCTGTCCATTTAATTAAATGCACATTTACTATTTATTTGATTAATAAACCTTCAATAATCAATTAATTAAATTAACATTTAATTAATTCATCCTCAAACCATTCTCCTATTAATTAAATAAATTATTCAATTTATTTAAATTAATTCATTAAATCAAATTCACAATCAATTAAATGAATAAATTATATTTATTTAATTTCACCCTTTTCCTCCTTTAAATAAATAAATAAATATTTATTTAAATCACTAAAATCCCCCCCACTTGCATTCTCCTACAAATGCAGGTTGCAACCATAATTAAAATAAATTAATTTTATTTTAATTAAAATCTTATTTTCCCTCACCCACCAAACCCACTTGCAATCCTAAATCCCCTTCTAGACTCTTCTAACCACTTTCTAAGTTCTTCTAATCATTCCTAATTAGCCTAATCCATCTCCTAAATATTGTCACATTCCTCAGCAACTTGAAGTCACTTCTCAAAGCCTTCAAAGTCTTTGAAAAGAATTTAATGCTTTATGTGTTCAACAAGCTAACCCCTAAAGTCATCCAAACCACTAACGGCTCTTACATGACCATTAATGACTCTTGCATAACCATTTATGGTTAACTCAACTCAACCACATGGTTAGAAACTTTCCATCTAACTCAACCTCCATTTGACTCATGGGTCTCTTCAAGCATTGGTATATCTGATGGGATGGGGTTTGGGATAGACTAGCCTAGTCTATGCTCTTAGATCCTTTTCTTGGATCACCAGGTGTGCTAACCACACCCTAGGGTCTCTAGGACTTCCCCTGCTTGTGGAATCTCCTGACCTTGCCCAATCCACCCACCAACAACTTGAATTTTTGCTCCTAAGGTCTCACCTACTCATGAGATCCAAAGAACCCTTACTTAGGCTAATAAGGGTTTGGCTTGTACCACACCTTCTCAGGTCCTAGCAAGGATAGGATAGGTCTAGGATATGGTTATCCATGCTTTCATGTGCTCCTAAGAGGTTTCCAACATCCAACTCCTTACCAATTTCACTATTTTGCCTTTTTCCTACAAAATAGGGCTACAAGGAATGTGCCCAATTAGGCCCCCTATCCGGTCCTTTAGGGCTCCCTCTTGCAAACTATGCACATGCTTGTGAAACTTCCTAAAAGACCTGCTATTCATTTGGAAAGGGCTCAAGGATTTTTCTGGTTTTGGGCCTCCAAGTGTCCGTACACTACCCTAGGTGGATTTTAAGGTTTTTAAGGGTTTTAAAGAGGGTTTTTAGGCCTGCCAGGGTCACAGTGTAGGTTTGATGTTCTTGCCACCTTTTTTGGATTGGTGGAAGCTCCTCCTTCACACCAATGTTACTTCACTCACCCCTCTACAACTCCTCCAAAGGGTGCCTCCTCCTCTATCCTTCCTTGCTCTCCAAGACCTCTGCAACTTAACCCTTCCTAGCAGGGCACTGTCTAGTCTCGCCTAGGAGTGGGTCTTTAGATGGCCTCCCTGCATCTTCAAGGGCCCTACTTTCTTTGAAGTATTGTACAGGGTCTTCACTCTCATTCCCCATGGTTTCATGGTGGTTCCACAATGGGGAATGGAGTTATGAACCGATTGACACAAACCAGTCCAAAACTGGACAGTGAGAAGCAAGTTTATAAAATATTTACAAACACACACAACCTGCAAAACAAAACCTAATCTAAATTCTCAAGATGAAAGTATTTACACCATACAAGACTCTCTACATAGTTTTGTTTGAAAATCAATCCATTATCATCCCTTCATTACTCCATTAGTGTCGACTGGCAACAAAATTGCAGTCACAGTCAAGTCACTTTGCTTGGGCCGTACAACATCTGACATCCAAACCTTATCTTAGGGTTTTCAACTACTTATACTACCCTTCCCTTGGTCTATGTGCCCATATTAGGGTTGTCCACGCTAAACTAAAGATCTTGACCACTAGGTGGAAAAGTTGTCTTGCAACTTTTGCAACTTTTGAGCAACTTTCTCAATGTTGCTTTTCTTGACTCCTAGGCCCACATTGGGCTATCCTAAGGACACCACCATGCTAAGAAGGACCCTAAACACCACAAAGGCACACATACCCTCTATTTACAAGAAAAACTCAACTTTGACTTATGACCCTAGGACCAAACTAGGACCTAAACTAGAACCTATGAGCACATGGCTCTTATTTTATTTACAATGGATTCACAAAGAAACAAGAACACAATCAAAAGAAAATGGTGGGAGCCCTTTGAAGGGTGCTCCTGCACCAAGAATTTATTGTTTTGACCATGGTTATCCTCACTAACTCTTCCATGAGAGTTTATCCATTGGATAAAGACATTATTTATTGGATAATGGCTTTATTCATTCAACTCAACATTAACCTTACCTCCCAAGTTAACCTTCAAGTCATGTCAAACATTTAATACTTCTTCCCTCTCCCCTCAACCCATCTCTTGTTGACATTTGTCATCTTGGGATTGGGTTGAAATCCCTCACATAGATCATAAACCCATCAATCCTGACCCTTGTTGAGATTACTCAATCTCAACTCTCCATCGCTCCATTTGACCTATAAATAGAGCTCATTTCTTCATAATCCAGATCTTGAAATCTTGTATGCATCTAATTTATAGTGAAATTTAGAGAGCATTTAGCATAATAATCTACATTTGTCTTTTGGCTAAAATTAACATTATATAATTAGATAATATCTCATTTTAGCTTGTTCACATTTGCATTCTCATAAGCTTTCATTCTACAATCTTGAATCTCCATAAGACATCCATAATAGTGCAAAAAGCTAGTGAGAGCTACACTCATTTGAGAACTTGGAGAGGAGAGGAACAAGGGAGGAGTAGCTACAAACATGGTGGAGGGCATTTAGAGATGTCTTATTGCATTTCTTAGATTTGTTAAGCTTTCTATCTTGTTTTTTGTGTCTCTCTTGATATGCTTTCTTAGAATAATATTTGATTTGTGATTTCTAACACTAAGACTTGGTTTGTTGCTTGTGTGTTTGTGTTTGTCTTCTTAACAATATCCTAACATCCTTTTTTGCAGAGCATCATTTGGTGAACCCAATGTGAATCAAACACACAACCTTCTGATATCAATTTTGAAACTACTAGCTTTTCATGTTTTAATTGACACACAGGTCGCGGTTTAGTGCCTTTGTTCATGCTCTAGCACCTTCAAAAGTTGGCGATTTAGTGCTGTTGTTATCAATAATAGTGCTATTGTCTCCCAACTAGCACTATCATCCTTCTTATAGCTCTATTGACCATTAAATAATGCTATTGTGTCTAGTTTTAGCACTTTTGCGCTCTTTGTTTGTCAGAATTTATTCTATTTAGATAGAATCTTTTAGCGTGATCGTCGTTCTTATAGCGCTTTTGTACTTCTTTTAGCGCCTTTGCAATTCATTTAGCACTTTCGTGTTAAATAGTGCTTCTGTTTTCACACAGAGTAGCACTATTGTAACAGAGAGTTGTAAAAACACCTTTGTAACCGAAAAATCAAAAACATTTAGGCTTGTAGAAGCCTACCAAAAATTCGGATTTTACTAACTAGTTTCTTTTTTTGCAGGTTTTGACTAAAACTCATTGCAGGATTTGAGGACTTAAATTAGAAAGTTTTTATTCTTCTTTTTACTAACTTTGTTAAAGGTAGGATAAAATGAATTCACTTTCTTTTATTGGTTAAAAATCAACTTCACTTCAAATTTGGGTTTTTAAAATTAATCACACTTTTCAGTTTGGAGCTCTAAAAAGAACATCATTTTTAAAACTAAAAAGAACCACAAAAACTCAAACAAACAAATTTGTTTTTTCTGCAAGTTAGGAACAATTTTTATTTGGTGCTTAAAATCAACAAGACAATTTTTATTTCTGGCATCAAATTAAAAATCACAATCAACACTTCATTTTGGGCAAGTTTAAAAAGAACAAACCATTTGTCCCTTCAAGTTCAAATCGATTTACTTCAAGCAAAATGTGTTTCAAATTCAGTTGACTAGGATTTTAAGTTCCTAGATTACATAATATTTTGCCATTGAAGTTAAAAAGAACACCATTTTTGTTGGAGAAACATCTCCAAATAGTTAGGTCACATTGCTATAAACTTGGTTAAAAAGAACAAGTGTTTTTGGTGATTGGCACACTTGTGCAAAGTTTGTCGAGTGGTCCTACTTCTAAGACACACTATCCTCTCCCTTGTCTTTTGTGGTCCTAGGTACAAGAGAAAAGTGTTAGTAACACTCAAAATTTTATCTTTTTAAGAGAGGTCTGCCAAGAGACACATCACTCTTAGGAATGACCTCGTGCAGTAAATCCTTCGAGCCACTATAGAAATTAGGTGTGAGCGAAAGCTATAGCCTTGGGTATAGTTGTTCCTATAGTGTAACTTGCCGAAAGGACATATGGGCCCCACCACAAGTTACAAGGCTCTTAAGTGAGTCACTACAGAATGAACTTATGTCCAAAAACATTGAACATTACTAGACACCTTTTTATATAGAAACCCACCCGTTCTATTGATTGAGGATATTTGTGAGAAGTTCAGTGTAAGAGAATAGATGGTTTTGCTCCCAAGATACTCACCATACATATTTCTTCTAGTAGAAACATGGATTTTTGAAAGGCTACTTGTAGCTTGATAAAAGTGGTGACTCCCCCATCACAGGGATCATCTATCTATTATGCTCGCGCAAGACTTAGTATATCACATCCTTACCTGCTATAGCGGGATTCATAAGGTATGTAGTACCGAAGTTGAAGAAATATCAAGATGTGGGCTGAAATTATCGCAATTGGCCATTTGACCTTAGGGATAAAGTGTGCTTGAAGTGTCTTTGTTTTGTGTTAGACCAGTGATAAATTGAGCCGACTTCAAGATTGTGTTTGTGTGCTTGCTCTGTTTTCTTGTCAAAACCAATTCAAACCAAGTATTCATCCAACACAAATTTCCATCCAACATTTAACCAACAAACGTCAAACAAAGTGCAAACAAGATATCAAATTATATGACCATCCTTCAAATCTTGAGAAAGAGGAATCTCCATCAACATATCAATTTGAAGAGAAGACCATTGAGTTCAAAGGCTTTCATCAAAAGAAGGAATTTTTTTTATCTCAATAGACATATTTTTATCTCACAAAGAGCCTTCTTGCATCATATGTGTCTATATCTTCAAGGAAGATCTAATGCGTTCGATAAAGAGCCTTTGAACAATAGAGCTTTTACTTAGTATAGGGCTTTGAGTTATAATAAAAACAAAGGAGGCAAAATCAACCCTGCTTTCTTTCCAAACATCTGCATTACATATAACATAGCTTGGGAAGAACCACTAATTCCCGAGAGAGAAGAGGAAGAATTTGTCCCATTTGTAACACAAAGTTTTTATTGAGGTTCACATTCTATCCACTCTCACATTCATACATCATCAATCCATTTCAACTCTCGAAACATAAAAAGGTCTTGTCCTAAGTTCTTTTTAGATATTGCTTAAATCAAAACAATACATCACTTTTTAGAGTGTTTCTATATCTAGGATAAATCATCCTAAGAAACATCTCTACGTAGGTTAAAACTAGTCTATGAGTTCATCCTCTCATTACTAGGTAGCTTGGTTTGTAACACATCTCAAAACTTGCTATACCTTATCATATCAACATTGTTGACAACACAAAAAGCCATTCATAAAAGGAATTTGTAATATCAAACCTTTAGTGTTAGAGATCCATATTCTAAACACTTCACCAAACATTTATCTCACATTCCATCACCAACTCATAATCACTTTCACAAAACTTCAAAAACAACTTTCAAACAAAATGGCTCACACCAGATCGAGAACTAGACAAATAGAGATTGAAGAGGAGGAAGAAAACCTCAATGATTAGCATGAGGCCATTAGAGGAGGTACAAATGATGAAGATCCTGTTGGGACTTATTAAATTTGAGTCAAGTTTTGAGGCCCATTTCAAAATTTTTGCTCTGCATTATCAGGAAGGCACCTAATCTCATTCAGATGGCCTAGTTTGAGTAAAGACGGTAAAATGGAGCCAGTTGATTTTTAAGTGGTAAAGCCTTGGAATGTGTCCTATACCTTTCACTCGGCCTATGAAGTGATTTGCAACTTTCAGATTTCAATTTGGATCAGTTTTTCAGGCACCCATTTCAAGGGGTGAGCTGAAAGTGCATCATATGTGCAAATGCAGATTTTATTAAGTAGCCTACTTCGAGCTCCTATATATTTTGACTAGTAGATTTTCATGTTGAATTTCAAAGTGAACTGAATTCTATGCATATAGGTGAGTCCACATGCCAAGTTTTAGGTCTTTATGAATCCGTTTGATCAGTTTTCCAAGATGATTTCTTGAGCCACTTTGTTTAATTTTCTGCACTTTCATTGCTACATCAGTTAAAGTTGTTATCTTCATGAGCACACTATTTGCACCCTATCAGCTTCCCAGTCAAACTGAGCATTCCAAGGTCTTCTTTATACTTCAAGGTACCTATGCCCCAGATTTGGGGGTCTATGGGGATCATTTGATATTTTTAAGAAAGACACTTTGAGGTCCCTGCACATTGGTTTTATCAGGTTCATAGTGCTGACAAAGCCATTTGGTCATCTTTGACCATTAATATTTATTTACTCGGTATTCCTCTTGAGAAATGACTTGGTAGAGTTAATGTTTGTATATCAGACAGTATGCCTGTCAGTTTGCAAAGTCCAGAAAGATGTTTTGACTAGTTTGAAAATTACATCTTTGGGATTAAATGCAAAAATGTGGCACAGGCACCTAAAAGTTGTGAAACTTAGTTTAATGATCAGAAAATGGTGTTGATCGATTCCAGAGGCATGTTCGAGGTTCCTGAGGTGTTTTTTGACGGTCAGTTGCATGAAAACACATTTTTTTTAGCCAGACCCACTTTGGGGCCTGACTTGACTTGTAGCTTCATGCATCTTTTCAGGCAAAGTTTTAATTGTTATTTTAAATCATGTGTTTTATTGATTTAAGAGATATAGAAGAAGATAGAGAATATTATAAGAGAAATATGGATGTTAATGGTACATTGAAGTAGATGCCTAGCTATTTGATAGCTGAAAGGGCGTAAAACCAAAGTTTTTGGATTTTGGTAGCATTCTCCCTGGCAGATGGCATGGAATGGATAGGAGTTTAGAAGTATCAGAAAATGTGATTGTGAGGCTTAAAAATAAAATTCCTCAACCTTTATCAAATTCTCCCCGCAGATGGTGGCATTGAGGTGGAAAAAATTGGTGAAGGCAATTTAAAAATCTTCTTCAACGAATATATTCGACAGGTTTAATGCTAAAGTCTCCCTTGCTGTGAGTCGTGGGATGATTGAAAAGGGCTTTAGAACTTTATGGTATTCCTTTGGCTAGCAATAAAAACTTTAGAATTTCAATTGCAAGGTGTAAAGAAAATTCCACAACTTTTACCAACTTTTACCAACATTTCCCTGTGCGTTTGGCGTCGCCATTGAACCTTCAAGCAAATTCACTTGGTTGGTGTAGACCGATTTATCCCCTATGTGGAAGTGGCAACAAAGGGGCACATTAGAAACTCCAGCAAATGATAGAAAATTAGTCACCATTCCTCCCTACGCAGAATGTGGTTGGGTAAAGAAGGCATCATTAAAGAGCTTTCAAACAAATGCTTTGGCAGTTGTAAATTGCCAGTCCTCCCTTTGTTGTGATCCTCTATGTGATGGATGGTAAAGGAAACAAAAAGGTTTAATTCAAATTGCTATTGGCTGGTGTATGCCTAAAACTCAACAACCTTGTAAATCCTCCTCCTGCCTCCCACGTGACTGGTGAAGAGGGCTTTAAAAGCTTCAAAAAAATGCATTTTGGCAGGTCTAAAGATTTCCAAACTCCTCCTGCGCAGAACATGGAGGAGGAGCATATTTTTAATATTCAAACAAATGCATCTGCAAGTGTAAAGCATAAACTTTCAAAGCATTTTCCTTCTGGGGCAGTGTTGAAAAGGTAATATAAACTTTCAAAAAAATGTAAAATGCCAAGTGATGCGTGGTAAATGGTCATTAGAACTTCTAGCAAATTGCATTTGGCAGGTGTAAGCAGCCAGTTCTCTTTTGCGCTTTGGAGAGAGGCCATTCAATTTTCAAATTGGCAAGCAAAGATGCCAGCAGCTCCCCTCTGCGCAGAACATGGCGTGTGGATTGATTTCATTAAAAATATTCAGACAAATGCGATGGGGAGGTTTAGAACCAGCATTCTCCTCTCATGCGTGATGTTAAAGAAGACAATAGAAAGTTTTCTGCAAATTCAATGGAAATCCATTAAAACTTTCAAGAAAATACAGTGCCAGGAAAAAGGCTATTATCCCACATTGGCTGGGTGGAGGGAAATTTGGGTATTTAAATTTAAGAGCACATACTTGTATAGTGTCAAAGCCTTGAAGGCTTTTGATGCAAGGTGTCAGCTGGGCACCCAGTGGACCCCAGGCGTGCATGTGTGAATCCCGAGGTGAGGAGGCTAGCTGGCAACCAGGCGGATCCCACGTGTGCACGGTTCCTGAGGTGAGCGAGTTTTGCAATGAAAGAACGAGTTAACTGGTGAGTAGGTTCGAGGACGCTCGACGGTGGTCGCTACTCCGCAAGGCAAAGATGCTCACTGATTAACATTGCAAAATGGCGACAAAACACGTGTGGAAATGGATGCGTTAACGAGTGAGCAAGTTCGTAGAAGATCAACGGTGGTCGTTATAGTGCAAAGCAAAGGTGCATGAAGGTTACCCTTCATGAAATGGCGACCGATGAGCTGGCGGGTCCAGGTGGCTGGTGAGCTGGCGGGTCCCGCAAAGGTGACGATGACAGAGTAGTCCAGTGGTGGTCCGCGTGGCCGACAAGTGGTGGATAGGTGAGGTGTCGTGTCAGGTGGTGAATAGTGAACCCTACGAACGAATCACAGGCTGCCATGTGGCAGGGCGTCACGTGAAAAATAGAGAAAAATCAAAGTTAAATGATATAGTTTAGACTATAGGTAAAACTGAAAAATTTAAATGATGGCTTGTGTACGGTCTGCAAGGCGAAGATGCTCGCCGGTTAACATCGTGAAATGGCGACAAAGCACATGCGAAAATGGACACATTAACGAGTGAGCAAGTTCGCAGAAGATCAATGGTGGTCGCTATAGCACAAAGCAAAGGTGCATGAAGGTTACCCTTCGCGAAATGGTGATCGATGAGCTAGCGGGTCCGGGTGGCTGGTGAGCTGGCGGGTCCCACAGAGGTGGCGATGACGGAGCAGTCTAGTGGCAGTCTGCGTGGCCGACAAGTGGCGGATAGGTGAGGTGTCATCTTAGGTGGCAAATAGGGGACATTGCGAGTGAATCACAGGCTGCCACATGGCAGGGCATCAAGTGAAAAATGGAGAAAAATCAAAGTTAAATGATATAGTTTAGACTATAGGTAAAATTGAAAAATTTAAGTGATGGCCTACGTACGGTCGACGATGGTCGCTACTCTGCAAGGTGAAGATGCTCGCCAGTTAACATCACAGAAGATCAATAGTGGTCACTATAGCACAAAGAAAAGGTGCATGAAGGTTACCCTTCACAAAATGGTGACTGATGAGCTGGCGGGTCCGGGTGGTCGGTGAGCTAGCGGGTCCCACAGAGGTGGCAATAACGGAGTAGTCCAGTGGCAATCCGCATGACCGACAAGTGGTGGATAGGTGAGGTATCCTCTCAGGTGGTGAACAGTGGACCCTGCAAGTGAATCATAGGCTGCCACATGGCAGGGAGTCAGGTGAAAAATGGAGAAAAATCAAAGTTAAATGATATAGTTTAGACTATAGGTAAAACTGAAAAATTTAAATGATGACCTGCGTATTCAAGATTAATTTGTTCCGGGGGTATTTTTTACCCGAAACGAAAAGTATTGTATATTGTTGGAAAGCCCTTGGAATGATAAATTTCATCATGTAGTTTGTTTCAACAAACATGAGATATTTTGAGAGTAGTTTCCACGGGAAGAAAATGAGATATTTTTGTAGTTAGGGAAAAAGGGACACTTGGCGACTTCAGATGCATTCTGGTCTTTTGCCCCCTCCTTCATATTCCCATTTCTTCTCTTTTGTAAGGGTTCCAGATTTTTAGAGATTTTCTCCTAGGGAGAAAATCGGAAATTGCAGGTTCCAGTGATGACAACTTTTTATTTTTGCAAATGACAGTGTGTTCTTCTGGGGTCTTTGTTGTAAGTTTTGTTTCAGTTTGCATGTTTACACATATGCAAGGCATGTGTGATTTTCCATGAAATTGTCTCTAGAAATGTATTCAGATTCATACAATTTCATATTGTCAAGGATAATTTGGATTTGTCTCTTTTAGCCTTCTCTAAGAGTGTAATGTTTGTCTTTTGGGTATTCTTCAAGGAAGAAATTAAATCCTAAAACCCAACATTAATGATGTTGAATGTGTATATTGGATATGTAAGCATGATTTTATGATAAAGCATAAAATTGTATTAATGTAAGGCATTAATACATGAGAATTTAATGTGGAAATTAACTTGTAATTGTGATCTCTCTTCCAGTTTTATGCATGACTCTGTGGCCAGGATTAGGAGCTGGTCTTTTACAATGTTGAAGGATTGTTAGAACAACAATTTAAACTCAAATCAGAATATCTTTTATTTTCTGTTCTGTGGTAGTGTCCATCCATCACATGATTCAAAACATTGTTGACTTGTAAGTGTAGATCTAGCCCATCTACAGTAGCCTCCTATTTTTTGAACCTTTTGAGATCCATTTGCTTTTGTTGATCTTGTCTTATGTGTAATGGGTTTGATTCAATGCATCAAAGGTATACCCGCCTAGGTTTTGTAGAGCCTGAAGAGTAGGAGGATTCATATCCTTGTTATGTTGTCCAAGCCCTGAAGTTTTCATAGATTGAAATTGGCTATTTCATAGATCAATTGCAGGTGTACTTGGGTTAACCAGTTTTGGTGAACAACAGATCCTAGTACCCCAACTCTTGAAGCAATAGAAAGAGAACAATACAACTCCAGATTCAATCGACTTTTTGACAAAATCCTCAAAAACAACGCAGATGCTCATTTTCTAAAACTTGCTCGAGAGAGAGCTAAATTACCCCCTAATTTTGATACCACACAAATACAACAAGCATCAGAGAACCATAGCCATAACGAGGGTGGAAGAGGTCAAGATAACTTCAGATATGACCTTAATCAAGGAAATCCCCCACCTCCTCCTCCTAATGACATAGATATGTTGAGGCAACAAGTCGAGAATCTAGCCCAATAACTCCACAGTGGTGTGAAAACTACCCGGTTTTCACTTAATGATATTTGTCCCTATCCCTTTGATAGGAATCTACATATGCCACCTTTTCCATGAGGGTTTGAAACACCTAAGTTTGAAAAGTATCAAGAAAAAGGAGACCCTAGAGATCATGTCAGGGAATTTCACTCAGCTTGCCTAAAAGTGGCATATGAAGACACATATCTAATGTGCCTCTTTCCTCAGAGTTTGGGAGGGACAACCACACAATGGTTTTCCTGATTGCTAGGCATCATTACGACATTCAAAGAACTAGTCCAAAAGTTCATTGCACATTATTCGCACAACATAGAACGCGATGTTACCATGGCAGATCTGTGCAATACCAAACAAAAGCTAGGGGAGCTATTTTTAGCTTTCCTACGATGGTAGAGGCAACTATCTAAGTAGACGTTCTCTTCATCTACCGAGACGAGAGCTAGTGGAAATATTTATTTCCAACCTAAATGATGAAATGGAATTCCACCTAGACATGAAGGGCACAGAGTCCTTTGATGACATGATCACTCAGGGATTAAAATGTGAACGTGCCCTCATCAAAAAGGGACTTATCAAGATATACAATGAACCAAAATATGGCCCTCGCTCGCGCTTTAATAGTGATAAACCTAACTTCTGGAATAAGAACAAAAACATTATCAATGTCGGAGTTGTAGACGCAAGGACCATAAAAACTGCACAACCTGTGGTCAGATTTATGGGGCAAAATCCCTATCCTAAAAACAACACTGTTGCTCCTCCACAAAATCAAGGTCGCAATGCACCACAAGAGGAACCAAGACAACAACAACAAAATTATAAACCAAAATGTACATACACACCCTTAGGGGAACCCATCAAAAAAGTGTTACGCCAATTGGTCTCTTCAAATTTGGTAACCTTACCAAAGACATCTAACTACGAACCTTAGGTCAAACCTCCATGGTGGAGAGACAATGAACATTGTGAATTCCACCAAGGGAAAGGGCATAAAACAAGCAACTTCCATAGACTGAAAGATCTTGTTCAAGATCTTATTGACTGAGGAGAAATTGAAATCGAAGGACATGAATCAAAAACCTCAAATAATGATCATCTCATGTTTAAGAATCCACTTCCATCACAAGATCAAAGGGGTCCTTCCACTTCAGGGTGAAACACAGATACAATAATTATATGCGAGCGGCCTATAATTACGTCCTACCTATAATGTTGTTACGCGTCATAGAAAGATCACCATTAAAGTAGTTCCACACAGTTCACCATCCATCCCAAAGTAGTACAATCTTGTGGAGCAGTTAGATAAGACACCCACAGTTATATCCATCTTAGAGCTTTTGTGCCTATCCTTGTCTCATAAAATAATCTTGGATCAAGCTCTCCAAGAAGCATCAGTCCCCACCAACCTTAACATAGACCAATTTCAAGCCATGGTTGGCAATCTCAGGTCATCACCCTATCTCACTTTCTCTGAAAGTGACAATGCTTCATTTCAACAACCACATAACACATCCCTTCGCTTTGAAGGATTCACCAACCAACATAGAATCAATCGAGTCTTGAATGACAATGGAGCAGGCCTGAATATATGTACATTACAGTTGGTCACATCATTGGGATATGAAGTTGAATCAGTAGACCCCCGCAAAAAGATAACTATAAAAGCTTATGATGATGCAAAGCGTTCTTCAAAAGGAGCAGTTGTGTTGCCAATCCAAGTGGGCCCAGTAGTGAAGCACATCATATGTCAAGTTCTGGACCTTCCTCTCCCATATAATTTTTTATTAGGAAGACCTTGGATATAGGCCATGCAAGCCATTCCATCCACCTATCATTAGTGTATAAAGTTTCCCCATAATGGTATAGAAATTACAATCCTTGGCGTTGCAAATCCATTTGCATGTTGTAACAACATCAACCATCAGCCAGAGATTACCGTTCCTAAAAAAAGAGAAGCTATCCCATCCACATCATATGTTAGTCCAGCCTCTCTTTCCAGCTCAAACACCCCTATACCAAAGCAAGAGAAGCTGAAAATGAAAATGGCAGAGGAAGGTCTTGGGGAATACAATTTAAGCCAACTCTTTTGTGTTGGGAAATTACCCACCTCCCCTAGAACTCATGGTAAGCCTCAAAATTTGCTTCAAATGCCATCAGCTAAGCAAGCATGCACTTTGGCACCTTTTATCCCTGGTAAAAGTCAGGAAGAGGACCTAGCATAATGGATCTATAAAGAACCTATCGCCATAGAAATCCCACAGGTTAAGCTTCCTACGGATAAATATGGCAAAGGCCATACCATTATGCAAAGAATGGGATATGATGGTTAGAGTACTTTGGGACCTTGCAAGCAAGGACAACATGAGTTGTTGTAGCCTAAGTTTAAACCAAAAGATAACACTGGATTAGGATTTCAAAAAAAAGCTCTTCCCAAGCTCAAATTCAAAGGTAAACCCAACAAACCCATGTATCAAATGGTTACTCCAAGGAAGCCCTCCTTGAATATTTCTGTAGCACCAACAAAAACCCCTACACCAACAAGATTGATAATAAAATCCACAACATCACTCACACCCATTGCACCAACAAAATTGATAATCCAATTAGTAGCAACAACACTAGCACCCACAACATCAATAAACCTCGTATCTCCATCAACAACATCAGTACCTTCAGCAGCATCACCATAAAAAATAGCAGTAGCACCAATAATACTAATACTCACAGTAGCGACATCCCCAACACCAATAATCCTACCAGCAGCACCATCAATCTCACCCATAAAAGTGCATAAACCCATGACCAATGCACTATTTAATACAAAGGACATCCCAGCATGGTACAATAATCAGATGTTAGAAAGTGATTCAGAGACCGACTCCCATGAGTGGGAATTTGATTCAGTGAATCTGAATACTTTAAATAAGGAAGACACATCACCTCCCCCCACCCTCTAAGGATATCCCAGTTTACGGGGAGGCATGGATTAAAACCTTTTAGACTCTTGAGCCAGAAGCACCTTCCATAGGTCCTACATAAAATCGAACACTAGAATCTGACAAGGAGAGTACCATCGATGAACTTCACTCATCTATCTTAACCCTCGCTGACACCTCCTCTGAACTTAACTTAATTGATGAAGTCATGCCCATTATCCACCCCGAACTCATTGATTGGGACCAACCTAATCCACCATGCCTTGACCAATTCCAAAACAATGAGGTAATCATTGATTTTTTGGAACTACGGGATAACATACCAAGTGAGGATCACAAAGCTAGATTCACCATTGAACTTATTAGCGCTGCATACTTTGGGGTAGATGCAAAACCTTTCAGCTACAAAAATATCACAATAAAACATGGATCTTCCAGTGAAAACCACATTGTGACACTGTTTGATCCCCAAAAAGTAAAAAGAAAGAGCGTATCCAATGGTGAAAACCTCTCTGAGGCGCCTAAGGATGAAATGTTTGACATTCTCTTCTCTAGTACAAATCAAGAATGATCAACGATCCTCATCAAAGAAACAAAAGAATTCAACGTGGGGATCCCTGAGACTCCTCACCAAATAAATTTGGCATCTCTTTTAACTCCAAAGGAACAACCTATGTTTGTAGAATTCTTCCAAAAGCATCAGATCAACTTCGCATGGTCATATGCTGACATGCCTAGTCTCAATCTTGATTTGGTCATGCATCACCTCACTATGGCAGAAGGATCTAAGCCTGTCAAACAGAAGCTTTGTAAGATGCACCCCCAGATTGTTGTACTAGTCAAAGCAGAACTTAAGAAACTCCTAGATGTTGGTTTTATTAGACCAATTGATTACGCAGAGTGGATCTCCAATATAGTACTTGTTTTTAAACCAAATGGGAGCATTTGTATCTGTATAGATTTCACAGATCTAAACGAGGCATGTCCTAAAGATGACTTCCCCCTACCAAACATTGACATGATCGTGGACCTAACAGCAAGACATGCCATGCTTTCTCTCATGGATGGCTTTTCAGGGTACAACCAGATAAAGATCGCTCCAGAAGATCAACATAAAACTGCCTTCACATGTCCATGGGGAACATATTGTTGGACTGTGATGCCTTTTGGTCTAAAGAATGTAGGGGCGACTTAGTAAAGAGCTATGACCACAATCTTTCATGATATGATGCATACCATAATGCAGGATTTTTTGATGATTTACTAGCTAAATCATTAACAAGAGAAGGTCATATAGAAATCTTGGATAAAATCTTTGACAGACTAGAACAATATCATGTTCGACTCAACCCAAAGATATGTGCCTTTGGAGTAACCTCAGGGAAGCTTCTAGGATACATTGTCTCAAGCAAAGGCAGTGAGGTTGATCTGGAAAAAGTCAAAGCAATCATGGAGATGCCACCTCCAAAGAACATCAGTTAGTTAAGGACACTACAAGGGCGACTACAATCAATCCGAAGATTCATTGCACAATTGGTAGATAAGTGTCATCCCTTTACACACTCGTTACACAAAAACATCCGCTTTCAATGGGATGCCAGATGTCAGCAAGCATTCTAGATTCTTAAGGACTATCTCATGAATACACTGTTGCTAATCCCACCAGATCCAAGCAAACCTCTATTGCTCTATTTTAGCTACAAATATGACATTGGGAATACTGTTGGCATAAAAAAATGTAGAAGGGAAAGAGTGTGCAGTTTACTACATCTCTCACACATTGGTCAGCTATGAACTCAATTACACACCTATTGAGAGAGATTGCCTAGCAATAATCTTGGTAACCACTAAACTGAGGCACTACTTGTTAACACATAAGGTAAAACTCATTGCCAAGATCGATCCACTAAAGTACTTACTCAGCGAAGCAACATTGACAAGCCACTTGGCCAAATGGGTGATGATCCTGAGTGAATTTGACATTGAGTATGTGGACCGCAAGGCTATCAAGGGCCAAGTTATTGCAGATTAGTTGGTCGATGCACACCTCACATGTGATCATCCTCTTGTTTCTAATTTTCCAGATGAAGAGATCTTCATGATCACAACAACACAACCATGGAAGCTCTACTTTGATGGTTCATATACTATACATGGCTCGGGGGTAGACATTCTATTTATCATACCTCAAGGTGACAACATCCCGAAGTCTTATAGGCTAAATTTTCTATGTACAAACAACATAGGAGAATATGAGGCCTTGATCACAGGGCTTAGACTAGCCATACAATGGAAACTAAAGGAGCTACAGATATATGGTGACTCCCAACTAGTCATCCGACAAGTCACAGACGAATATCAGACCAAGGATGATAAGCTTATTCCATACAAGAAAATGGTGGACATTTTAAAAGAATAATTTATAGCCATCACTATTGAACAGATACCCAGAAATTAGAATTGAGTTGTTGATGCTATGGCTACCATTGCATCTCTCCTAGATCTTCCACATAATTCAACACACTATGAGTTCTCGGTGGAACAACTTTGGATTCCTACTTATGATATCCCCAAATCTAAGATGATATGTCACCTTACTGGTTCTGAATCCCCATGGTACGGTGAGTTCTACACCTACCTCTATGATCACACACTCCCTCCTAACCAATCCAATAACCAACGCAAAACCTTCATTCGCCATACCGCTCGCTACACCATCATTGCCGAAACTTTATACCGACAAATTCTTGATGGTACTCTCCTTCAATGTCTGGAACAAGAAGAGATAACAAAGGCCTTGGAAGAGGTAAATGAAAGAATTTGTGGGACTCACTCAAGTGGTCCTTCTCTAGGAAAGAAGATCATGCACGCTGGATACTATTGGTCGTCCATGGAAAAAGATTCCTACTATTTTGTCAGAAAATGCAAGAAGTGCCAAGTTCACAGAGACCTGATACATGCACCAACATAGGAATGACAACCAATCACAACACCATGGCCCTTTTGTCAACAGGGACTTGAACTTGTGGGTAAAATTCATCCATCTTCATCCAACCGCCACAGATTTATCATTACCACCACCGAATACTTCACAAAGTGGATCTAAGTTGTTCCACTTACCCAAGTTACCGACAAGAAGATTACCTCATTCATCCTTAATTATGTCATCTATTGGTATGGTGTACCCATGTCGATTGTCACAGATAATGGGCTTCCTTTCAAAAATCAGAATGTCTGTGAGCTCTGTGAGAAGTTTCACATCCAACACCGCTTTTCCACTCCCTATTACCGACAAGGCAATGGTCAGGCCGAAGCATCAAACAAGAGCATATTGAGAATCCTCAAGAAGATAGTCAATGATGTTTGCCATGATTGGCATGTTCAATTAAATCCAGCACTATGGGCGTATCGAACTAGCATTCGAACCCCTACATGCACAACTCCCTACTCACTGGTCTATGGCACAAAAGCCATCCTTCCTATTGAGGTCGAGATACTAGCTCTACGGGTTTCCTTGCATAATCTGATAGATGATGAATCATACTGAGTCTCCCATCTTCAAGACTTGGAACTACTTGAAGAAAGGCGACAAGTGGCATACAACCACCTCAAAGCCTATCAGCAACGCATGAGTAGAAGCTATAATAATCAAGTTAGACCTTGTACCTTTGAGGTAGATGATCTTGTTCTTAGAGAGAATCCTCGTAACTAACCAAATAGAGAACATCAAGGAAAGTTTGAATCAAACCGGCTGGGTCCATATGTTATCACTATTGTATTTGGGTCTGGGGCATATCAGTTGGCTACTTCAGAAGGGGAACCCCTAGCAGATCCGATCAACAACATGCACCTCAAATGATTTCATACATAAGTTGTACAGAGCATCATTCTCTAATACATACCAGAAAAACACCAAAAACATTCAGATAAATATCCTAAAGAAAATACAAAAACATCAAATAATAAAGAGAAAAATCATGCATCCAAACGGTGAACAACCAGTCCGGTGGCACCTTGGGTAGGTACGATGGTGAAAACCTAGAAAACATGCACCACTTGTAATGGCTATGGCTCTATGGTCTTTCAGACTTTTTGTGATTGCATCCATTCATTCATCATTCAAGCCATAACTTATTATTGACTTGCAATCAGGGATAGCCCTTCATGCGTCTTGCATCTTGATTTTTCATAGTGCTATCTAAACTGGGGGCAATGCTCTTAACCTATTGATGGAAGTGGATTCTGCATTACTTGTTATTCATTAAGTTCTTCATTCAAAACTGACTCACAAAATTCAAAAACATTCAAAACACTCACAAGATCCAAAAACATCATAAAACATAAAAAACCAATAAAAAACATAGCAACGCATAATCAACCATTGTACATACACATAACAAACAGACACCAAACAAACATTTTGAGCTACTCAAATAATAACCACTTATCAAATCAATCAATCAATCAACACAGGTACACACAACTATCTTAACAAGGATGCATCCTTCCTTACTAAAACAAAGACAAGATAACATTTTCTTTGACAAGAAAATTTAGTTTAAGCTATCAAGTACTTGGTCGGTTTGATAAGTTCTTTATTCATTTATATCAGGTTCCTACGCTACTCTGGGATATCCACAAGTGATTAGAGTAGTTGGGATGGTTCCTAAGTATCGTTTGTTTATTGTTTGTGAATTATTCCAATGAAGTTCTAGGGCATGTACTAATGGTGTCTACGTGGGAAGTTCACTAAGCTACGTGATCATATGCAAAAATCTAGTCATGGATCACTATGGCTTATTGACTACAACGTATACCTCAACCATCTACACATGAACTGGAATGGAGGGTCCATTTTCTTTTATCTATACTACTTGCTTACATGTACAATTCTCCAAACTTGGTTCATATTGCCTCGTCCAAGCTTGATACTACCATGCTCAATGATGAAAAATAAAGCACTATGGATCATCATTTCATCTCATCTGTTTATATTGCATTATGCTGCATATCTTCCATCCATTTGATCATTCATTATTCATATTTTTGGTTTGTATGCAAGTGTGAACAAGTTAAAATACAAGAGGATCTTTAATGGGAATTAGTTTTGGATACAATCATGACAGAATTATCTGATACATCATCAGTGCATCATGCAATTTTTCATCAACTTGCATTCATGTCCCATGAACACATTGCATTATCATTCCATTACATTCAGCTGCATGTAAATACATCTAATTCATTATTATTTCATTACATTTTGTATATAAATACATCTAGTTCATTATCAATTACTGGTATTTTAGACTCATTTAGATATTCATTTAAAGTACATTGATTTGTTCATCTCATTAGGGCATTTAACATCTTTGTTGCATTCATTATTATTTACTTGCATTTCACTTAAGTGCATTTTCTAAATCAAGAATATTCCTTCACTCATATAGTGCATTCATTTCATAAACATTTCTTAGGCATTTTTTTAATTTTAATTGCATTAAAGTGCAGTTATTCATCATCCTTTTAATTGCATTAAGGTGCAGTTATTCAGTATCCTTTTAATTTCATTAAGGTGCAGTTATTCATTATCCTTTTAATTGCATTAAAGTGCAATTATTAATTATCCCTTAGTTGCATTTATTTGCATTATCCTTTCACTTCCATCTCTCACTTAGTCATATTTTTAAGTCATTTAGAATCATAAATATTTGTCTCAACATGTGTTTATACTTTTTAAAAAAGTGCATTCATTACAGATCATCACATAAACATTTGAATCTACATTTTTTTATCAATTTTTGCATTCATTTTTAAACCATCTATAAAAAATATCATAAACCATTCGATTCATTACATTGCATCTTACAAACACAAGATGCATATCATCATATCATCAACATAAACACAAGTACTATCTATCTCATAGTCATCATCATTCATTCATCATTATGCATACATAGTCATCATGGCATTACATACATAAAGTATTATAAAAACGCATCATACATGAATTAACCTGCATTCACATGTTAGCATCACATTCATAAACATGCATATAGACATCACAAAATCATCATCATACACATAAAGAAACAAAAAATCATCTATAACAATATGCATCTCATCATCTATAAGCATAAATCATAATCATCATCCTGCATAAACCCATACATATCATCACAAAATATGGGATCTCCTCATATATCACATCATATATCATCTCGCAAAAGCATACATGTATCAGAGTACAATGATGTCAAAAAATATATCAGCTACCAAGAGCCATCTAAGTCACAGTCCAAAATGACAATGTAATAAAATACATAAATCTCTCTCAAACAGCACTCTGGCCAGATGTTGCACCACCATCACTGCCTGTTCCACCACTAACCCCTCCTCCACCACTACCCCCTGCACCACCTGCACTATCTCATCATGGAGGACCCATAACACCACCACTGCTCTGCATCCTCTGAGACCACTCTGATCTCACCCAACACATATGTGAATAACTCCGTGCCCGCTAAATAGATGGCACTGCCTACTCATATAAACCCCGCCAATAGTCAACCTCTTCACCTACCCATCGTAACTCCCTCACCAATAATCAATCATTGGAACCTGTCCCTATACTCCCTCCAAGGCCTAAACTCTCTCCTACAGCTGCATCATCCTATCCACAACATCATCCCACTCTCGCCTCACTATTGTCAACTCTGACTCCCATGTAAATAGTTGGACATCTCTAGCTGCAATCTCTGCCTCACTATCCTCCACCCGTGCCTCAACTGTTGTAAGTCATGTCTAGAAATATACTACCATATGCTCTCGCAAATCTCCTCCTCCCATCCACATAGGATCTCCTCCTCCACCTGTAGCTCCCTCTCCCATCTCCATAGGTGCCTCTCCCTCCCCAATATCCCTGCCACCTACTCTGACTCCTCCCTAAATCAAAGGACCCTATGACACTCACAATAGTTGCTCGCCTCTCCCTCTCCTCTACAACCATCCTCCTCCACCACCTCCATCTCCAAATCCACCCCCACCCCCAAATACACCACCCCCACCCCCTCCACCTCCTCCTCCACCATCTCCATAACCTCCATCACCTCCATCTCCACCTCCTCCATCGCCTCTACCTCCTCCTCCTACTCATCTACCTCCTCTCCTCCTCTGTCGCTATCTCCTATCATCCTCAAATGATGGTATTGGCTCGGCTAGATCTGAAATGCGTGGAAAAGGATGCACGATATGATACTGCATGTACTCCTCTGTCACTCCTACATCCATAATCCTTGGCCTCATATGCCATGGTCTCCCCTGTAAGGTCCAGAACTCGGCTAAGGCCTGATCATACAGTAATACTGGCCCCCATTGGAATTTCTCCTGTACTACCCATGTATACTCCCCTGATCCCCTCGGCAATCCCTACCTCCGACCGAACTACCTCATCACTCTACCTGGTACTTGTCTCTCTACATTGTAGGATGTCCTACCAATCAAAAATTGTGTCATAAATACATACGGCAAAGCCTCTGCATCATCCTCCCAAGGCTCACACTCAATATATGGCCTCCATATCACTGTATCCAAATCATCCAATGCCCGCCACCACCACTCCAACCTCCCCAAGTGGGGATGACTCATCATACATCCATACATGTACACATAGGTCTGATATTCCTCCCTAAATCTCTGACACACCGGCCATGTAACTGGCAGGTGCTCCCATGCCCAGATATGTAGCAAAGTAATGTCGACCCACAAAGAACTCGTATATCGATATACCACCTTATGCAGCTCCCTGTATAAGTGTGACAGCATGCATGGTCCCTATGCATAACAGGTCCCATCTGTCACCATGCTCTCAATAGCCTAGCCCCAACCCACGACCAATCCATGTGAGCGTCAATCAAGGCATAGAAAACCCCCGATAATGCCTGATAATACCGCTGGTAATGGCTCATATAAAACTGCTATCTCCTCCCATGCGATTGAGCCATCATGAATGTAGACATCCTCCACAAACATCTATTGTACCGCTGTTGTACCCAATCCTCAATCATACATCACTAGCTCCCCTCGGATAGGGATATGCAATATCTGCCACACATCCTCCAGTGTAATGGTCATCTCTCCCATTGACAAATGGAATGTGCAGGTCTCACTATGCCACTGCTCAGCTAATGTCATCACTAGTCTGCGATTCATCTAAGTCACGGGCATGTATATCATTTCATATAACCCAGTCACCATGACAGAATTGATCTCCACCTCAGTCAATTGATCTCACAGCTACTGTATGGCTGGATGTCACTCCCGCATCTGTACAATGGGAAGATCCTCCTACACACACATCAACATCATCATCAATTATTTTGTTTCAAACTTTCTTAAGTTTAAACCTAGACTATCAATAAATACTTTGATCAAGTATCTTTGGGTCTTAACAAGTAAGCGATCATGACAAACCTAGACTACAAAAGGCATTTATCATAATGACCTAGTCTCAATGGGTCTGCTATGATTCAAAACAACTTATCCATCCATCCACCCAACACAGGCATCAGGAGACCATTTTTCTAAACACTAGGGCATCTATTTTCGAACAATCGTGCTAAAACAACAAAAACACTACAAGACTTACACAAACGCACCATAACATAATGATAGTGCTACAACATTGACTCAATAGCGCTAAAAATACATTAGCGCTAATACTACTACACGACTGCACTACACAAGCCGATAGCGCTAAAACCACTAGACAATAGCACTATAGTGGCACAAAGCGCTATTCTAGGTGACTAGCACACTAAAACATAGTTTTAAGCTCGCTAAAACACAGTTTTAGCTCTATTGTCTTGGTTGGATTTGGACACTTACAAAAACATATAAAAAATGTATGAAAAACAAAAATTCAAATTTGCGTGCCGTTGGTTTGTAGTCATTTGACCCCTGGAATCAATGGATCTGCTCTAGCTGATGATCTACTATAGGTATCGACATGCTGACTGCTACTCACTCTTTCACCAAAGTCACTATCAGAGCTCTGAATTGCTATGGAGATGGATGCAAATGACCCTGTTTTTACCCCTTCACTCTCATATATACCCTCAACCCTAAACCTAATTTTACACCGCTCACCGGCGTGGTCCCCGTGAACTTCCAGCATCTCTCATTTCTTTGTTTTAATCTAGATTTCTTCCATTCTTTTACCGTTATTGCTATTTCCTTCTCTTCTACCTCCCTTCCAATTCTTGTTCTTTTTCAAGAGATCAACCGATTTTTTGAAATTTCTCGGCCCATCTCTCAAGGGGGCATACCACCCACTAAATTAACATTTATAGGGCATATTTCTTCATGTCAATTTTTCTTTCTTTGAAACGACGCGATAAACTGCACCGTCTCAAAGAGGGGCAAATATAATCACATAAATTTGTCCATTTAATTAAATGAATATTTACTATTTATTTGATTAATAAACTTTCAATAATCAATTAATTAAATTAACATTTAATTAATTCATCCTCAAACCATTCTCCTATTAATTAAATAAATTATTGAATTTATTTAAATTAATTCATTAAATCATATTTATTTAATTTCACCCATTTCCTCCTTTAAATAAATAAATATTTATTTATTTAAATCACTAAACTCCCCCCCACTTGCATTCTCCTACAAATGCAAGTTGCAACCACAATTGAAATAAATTGATTTTATTTTAATTAAAATCCTATTTTCCCTCTCCCACCAAACCCACTTACAATCCTAAATCCCCTTCTAGACTCTTCTAACCACTTTCTAAGTTCTTCTAATCATTCCTAATTAGCCTAATCCATCTCCTAAATATTGTCACATTCTTAAGAAACTTGAAGTCACTTCTCAAAGCCTTTAAAGTCTTTGAAAATCATTTAATGCTTTATGTGTTCAACAAGCTAACCCCTCAAGTCTTCCAAACCACTAATGGCTCTTACATGACCATTAATGGCTCTTACATAACCATTTATGGTTAACTCAGCTCACCCACATGGTTAGAGACTTTCCCTCTAACTCAACCTCCATTTGACTCATGGGTCTCTTCAGGCATTTATTGCTTTGGCCATGGTTATCCTCACTAACTCTTGCACAAGAGTTTATCCATTGGATAAATACATTATTTATTGGATAATGGCTTTATTCATTCAACTCAACATTAACCTTACCTCCCAAGTTAACCTTCAAGTCATGTCAACCATTAATGCTTCTTCCCTCTCCCCTCAACCCATCTCTTGTTGAAATTTGTCATCCTAGGATTGGGTTGAAAGCCCTCACATAGATCATAAACGAATCAATCCTGACCCTTATTGAGATTACTCAATCTCAACCCTCCATTGCTCCATTTTACCTATAAATAGAACTCATTTCTTCATAATCCAGATCCTGAAATCTTGTATGTATCTAATTTATGGTGAAATTTAGAGAGGATTTAGCATAATAATCTACATTTATCTTTTTGGCTAAAATTAACATTAGATAATTAGATAATATCTCATTTTAGCTTGTTCACATTTGCATTCTCATAAGTTTTCATTCTACAATCTTTAATCTCCATAAGACATCCAGAATAGTGCAAAAAGCTACTGAGAGCTACACTCATTTGGGAACTTGGAGAGGAGAGGAACAAGGGAGGAGTAGCTACGAACATGGTGGAGGGCAATTGGAGATGTCTTATTGCATTTCTTAGATTTGTTAAGCTTTCTATCTTGTGTTTTTGTGTCTCTCTTGATATGTTTTCTTACGATAATATTTGATTTGTGATTTCTAACACTAACACTTGGTTTGTTGCTTGTGTGTTTGTGTTTGTCTTCTTAACAATATTCTAACATACTTTTTTGCAGAGCATCAAGTATTATCTAACTGTGGGTAGGCTTCCCACCGTGGTTTTTCCCTTTACTGGGTTTTTTACATACAAATCTTGGTGTCATGTGGTTGGTATCTACTCTCTAATTGTTGGTTGTGCTTAATTAGTATATCTGTTATTTGGTTAATTGGTTTATGTATTCTGGTGTTGATTTTATGTGTTCTGGTAATAAAGTTTTCATTACTTAAGGTTTCGGTAATCTGGTGCCAATTGATTCACCCTTCCCCCCCTCTCAGTTGTCCTCTGGTTATTTGAACTGTCTAACAATTGGTACCAGAGCTTTGGTCCTCTCTGCAGAGCTTAACCACTTGAGGAAGATCCTGTGGTGTCTAACAGTTCAAGTTCATCTAGTTCATCTGCAACTATCTTTTAGAGAGAAATTCCTAGGTTTGATGGAACAAATGACAGAGTATGGAAGATTCAGATGGAGACTCATCTGAGATGTCTTGGTAAGGAAATCTAGGAGATCACTGAGAATGGGGTTACTCCTTTTAATCTAGCATCTGGGAATCCTCCTGCGTCAAACTTGGATAAGGAGCTTGAGAATGATTGTAGAGCTAGAGAAACCCTCTTGTGTGCACTTTCTGATCAGAAAATAGTGGGATTGACTGACAAATCATTGACAAAATCTATATGGGACAATTTGGAGGCTCTAAATAAAGGTGACCCTACTGTTAAGATTGCTAAACTTTATGGGTACTGAGTGAGATATGAAAATTTGAAGATGGAAGAAGATGAAAGGATTACTGCATTCATGGAAAGGGTAAATGAAATTGTCATGGGAATTCAATGTTGTGGTGGATCTCTGAGTGAAGATGAAATATTTTCTAAAGTTCTGAGAGCTTTACCATGGGCTTATAAGATGAAGGCTACTGCAATTAATGAATTGAGAACAATGGCTAATACTTTTGTCAATAGGGATACCTTAGTTGGGAAATTATCTTCTTTTGAGCTTGAATAATTTGGACCTTCTAGAGCTATGAAGTCTGAACCTGCTTTTCATGCATTTACATCATCAACCAACAAGAAATATTGGAAAGCTTTTTATGTAAAGGAATTAGATGATATGAAGAGGGAAGATGAAGAATTTGAGAAACTTGAAGCCCTATTTTCTAGAAGAGTACCTAAAGGGCCAGTAGGAAGTAAGTATGAAGGAAAATCACCCTTTAAATGTTTTGCATGTAATTAGATAGGTCATTTTGCATCTAGATGTCCTGAAAGGAATTCAAGATTTGAAGAAAGAGCTAGAAGATATTTTAAGACTAACCCTGGATATGAGAACAAGCATAAGTACAGGAAAAACAAAGATAAATCATGTTACTTTATGGATGAGGAAGGTGTGACTGATTCTGATGATGAACTGACACAAGTCTTTGCTAGTGGTTCTTGCAATGGAAAGGAATGGGTGTTCCTAGCTATCAAGGAAGATGATCCGGTACTGGAAGAGAACGTATCTGAAGAAAAGGCCCTTGCTGCTAAAATTGAAGATAAGGATGAATGTGTAATAGACATTGGATGTTCACATCATATGACTGGAGATAAAAGGAAGTTTCTATCTTTGCAAGAATTTGATGGTGGTTTGGTTAGATTTGGAGATGACAAAGCATGCATTATCAAAGGAAGAGGAACCATATCATTAGACGGTAAGCATAATACTGATAATGTTTATTATGTTGAAGGTTTAAGGAATAATCTTTTGAGTGTAGGATAGTTGGTGGATAAGGGATTTCAATTACAATTCAAGGATGGAAAATGCAAGATCATTAACAGATCTGGATTGGAGATTGCAATCGGTACTCAAACAAAAGGTAATATATTTCATTTGAATTCTAATGAGAAGACATGTTTGATTGCACAAATTGATGAGAGTTGGCTTTGGCAAAAAAGGCTATGTCATGTGAATTTTGATTGCATGGTAAAGATCATTTCACCTAAGGCAGTTAGACATATACCTAAGATTGTGAAGCCCTATGATCCGGTATGTAAAGAATGTCAAATGGGAAAATAGGTCAGAACCTATTTTAAGAGTATACAAGACAAATCTAATGATGTTCTTGATCTTATTCATACTTATTTGTGTGGTCCTTCTAGAATCAAAAGTTTTCAAGGTGATAGATATTTTATGCTAATCATTGATGACTATTATAGAATGATGTGGGTTATTTTTCTAAGGGAAAAATCTAAGGCTTTTGAAAAGTTTAAAATCTTTAAAGCTAAGGTTAAAACTGAGACAGGATTGAAGATTAGGTGCTTAAGGTTAGATCATGGTGGGGAATTCACATCTGGTGATTTTAGTCTTTTGTGAGAAGCATGTCATAAGGAGACAATTTTTTGCTCCTCAGACACCTTAGTAGAATGGAGTTGTGGAAAGAAAGAACATAAATATCTTGGATGCTGCTAGAACCATGATGATGTAGGCTAATCTACCTCATATCTACTGGAGAGAAGCAATGAACACAACTGTTTATACATTCAATAGAGTTCATATCAAAGGAGAAACCAGTAAGACACCTTATGAGTTATGGTTTGGAAATACACCTATAGTTAAGTACTTCAAAATATTTGGTAGTAAATGTTATATCAAGAGAGATGATTTCATTGGAAAGTTTGATCCTAGATTTGATGAAGGAATATTTATTGGTTATTCTAATGAAATAAAAGCATATAGATGTTATAACAAAAGATTGCAGAGAATTGTGGAGAGCGCTAATGTCAAGGTGGATGAGATGAATAGAAGTTAAATCAGAATTTATGAGCAAGAACCAACAGTGGAAATGATCATAAATAAGCTAGTAACACCTTTACCGAAACAAAATACTCAACCAATTACTCCGATAGTATTAGAAAAATCAATAGTAACTGAAGAACAAGAGAAACAAAGAATCAAAAGACTCCTAGGTATGTAAGCTTGAATCATTCAGAAGATCAGATCATTAAGGATAAGAACAAAGGAGTGATGACAAGAAGAAGATTGGTAGTTGATGAGGTATGTTTAATTCTCAAGTTGAACCAGTATCGGTAATTGAAGCACGTAAAGATGAATGTTGGATGAAAGCTATGGAAGAAGAATTAGATCAAATAGAAAAGAATAACACATGGATTTTAGTTCCCTGACCTAAAAATAAGAATGCTATTGGAACTAAATGGTTTTTCAGGAATAAATTAAATGAAGATGGACAAGTTGTGAAGAATAAAGCTAGATTAGTTTGTAAAGGATATTCTCAGAAGGAAGGAATTAATTATAATGAAACTTTTGCACCTGTAGCTAGGATTGAAGCTGTAAGATTATTTCTTGCCTATGCTGCACATAAAAACTACAAGGTTTATCAGATGGATGTTAAGTGTGCTTTTTTTAATGGAGATCTTGATGAGGAAGTTTATATTGAGAAACTTGATGGCTTCTCACTTTTAGATGATAAAAACATGGTTTGCAGGTTAAATAAAGCCTTATATGGGTTGAAATAGGCACCTAGAGCTTGACATACAAGGTTGGACAAATATCTTTTAAAAATTGGTTTCACTAAAGGTAATGCTGATAGTAATCTATATTATAAAGTCACTGATGATGATATACTGATTATTGAGGTTTTTGTTGATGACATCATTTTTGGAGGTGAGGATAAGTTGTGCATGAAATTTTCTAACAATATGGAGAATGAATTTGAGATGTCTATGATTGGGGAAATGAAATTTTTCTTAGGTTTGCAGATTACTCAGACTGATAAAGGTATTTTCATTTGTCAAACTAAGTATGCTAGAGAGTTGTTGAAGAAATTTGGTATCGAAAATTCTAAACCAGTTAGTACTCTTATGGTTACAAGTGAGAAATTGACAAAGAAAGATGAATCAACACCGGTAAATCCTACAAGATACAAGTCTATGATTGGAGGTCTACTATATTTGACTCAGACTAGACCAGATATAATGAATGCAGTTTGCATTGCATCAAGATATCAAAGTGATCTTAGAGAAAATCATGAGAGTGCGGTGAAAAGGATTTTTAGATACTTACAAGGAACATCTGAATATGGTTTGTGGTACCCTAAAGATGATGAGTTTACTTTATGTGCATATACAGATGCAGATTGAGCAGGTGATGTTGATGATAAAAAAAGTACTTTCGGTGGAGCTTTCTTTCTTGGAAAGAAACTTATTTCATGGATAAAAAAGAAACAGTCATGTACCTCTTTATCTGCTGCTGAAGCTGAGTATGTTGTTGCTGCTACTAATTGTACACAAGTTCTATGGATGATTCAAATGTTGAAGGACATAAAAGTGCATTGCAATGAACCGGTAGTTATTCATTGTGATAACTCTACTACTATAGACAAATCAAAGAATCTAGTATTTCACTCTAAGAAAAAACACATATCTATCAAGTACAACTTTTTGAAGGAAAAGGTGGAAGAAAGTGAAGTTAGATTGGTTTATGTGAACACTAAAGAGAAGATTGCGGACATCTTCACTAAACCTTTGCCTAAAGAATCATTTGAGTACCTCAGAGACAAATTAGGGGTTTCTACCCCTCCAACAGAAAACTGATTGATGTTAATTGGCATTAGTCTGGTATGCATTTTCAGAGTTGTTATTAATTCCAGATTTATGTGGTGATGCTACTACTTAGGGGGAGTAGTTAGTCTTGTGATTCAGTGGTTTATGATTTTGCTTTGATATTTATGTCAAATTTTTGGCATTGATGTCAAAGGGGGAGAGATATTCATGTAAAAAAATAAAGGAGTTACATACATTAGGGGGAGAAATTTGCAAAGCTTAACTATGATATCATCTATAGGGAAAGTATGGATTAAAAATTCATTGCTATATTCTTGTGTGGGAGATTTGTTTGGCATTTCTTAGCACTTGGATGTTTTTCACATCTAGTGTTGCCATCAATGCCAAAGGGGGAGATTGTTGGAAATTTGGAGGAATTGATTATGTGTTACATTGATGTTTTGTCATTGATGTCAACACTAGCTACTTTGGTTATTTATCGGTATCCTTTTGGTCCCGGTAGGATGTTTGATTTTTGGTTGGTAAGATCATGTTGATCTGATATACTTTGGTATGTTTTGTCTTATGGAATTGGCTTAGATCTTCTATTCATGCTACTTAGATACATGTTCATTTAGTTGGTATTGATTTGGTGATCGGATGCTATCTTATATGTTGGTAAGCCTGGTTTGTTGATTCGGTGAGGGTTTCATCGATAGAGCTTTGTTGAAGATATTTTGATACTATACATAAGTGGTGTTGGTGCGGCTTCTAGAAAGGACTCAAGATGTTGATGGTGATCATGTTCGAGCCTTGACTAATTGGGATAATTGCTTTAGTGTGTGTGGACCTAAATTACGTCTGGTACTATCTAGGTTATGGACCATCTTATTGTAATGTGTTGTTGGGACTCCTCAATGTGTTTCTGGGACGATTTATGGGTTGGATGATATTTGTTTGGTCTCAGGCCGACATGTCTAATAGTTATGTAATAGGTTTTATTGTTTGGGTGGCCGCCCTAATTGTTTAAGGTCAAAGGTTTGTATATATAAGTGTATGATCTCATTGTAGATCATGATGGAATATGAAATGTAAGCAAATAATGTAATAATCATTCATGCAGAGGATTTGGTCAATCATAGGTGATCGAGTTGGGTTTATGCAAGAGGTTTAAGACATCTGGTATTGAGCTTAACCAAAACTGCACTTAGGCATAGGCGATGCTATTATTGCAGTTCATTCTTCCTTCCGGATTGTAGTTTGGATTTTTATGTAGCTAGTGAGAATCCTTTTCTAATGAGCAGTATGCTCTAGGCTATTGGCCTTCTTGCAAGTGCAGGCCCCTCAATTTGTAATCACATACTTACTGCAGAAGTATTATCTAACTGTGGGTAGGCTTCCCACTATGATTTTTCCCTTTATCGGGTTTTCCATATACAAATCTTGGTGTCATGTGGTTGGTATCTATTCTCTAATTATTGGTTGTGCTTAATTGGTATAGCTTGGTTTATGTATTCCGGTATTGATCTTATGTGTTTCAGTAATAAATTTTTAATTTCTTAAGGTTTCGATAATCTGGTGACAACTAATTCACCCCCCCTCTTAGTTGTCCTTCAATTATATGAACTGACTGACATACACAACCTCAAAAGGGATCCTTCCTATACTCTGATTGATAGAGTCATTGTAGGAATATTCTACTTGAGGAAGTATGATGCCATGCCCAAACTTTTGGGCACGAACGGGATACTTTTTTTTTTTAAATAACAACCTATAATATTAAATTTGTCTAAATGAAATGCACTATCAAGTTTTGTCTTAACTATGTTTTGAGTTAACTCTAGCCACTAACTCAAGTAAGCGAAAATAATTTAAAATTAAATGCGGAATACTAAATGAATTATTTTGTTATCTCATCAATTTTAATCTAACTTAATTTAATCAAAACTTTCTAAATTGTTTGACGAAGATAATATTAATCCCCAATAACCATTAATTGTTTTTAGGAACTAATTAAATTAGTCCTAGCACTTAGATTTATTAATGCCTATATTTTATTCTAGCAATAATTAAAATGTAGTTAAATTAATTCGACTAAAGGGTCAATTAAATCCATAATAAAAATTGTCCTATAAAGTTTAATCTCAACAAAAACCTATATTTAGGTGGACTAAAATTATTTCCCCATAGCCAAAATAACTTACCCAATTTGATTAAAGTTTTTCTAAAAGATTAAACTTCATAAGTATTTTAAATTTAAACATCATTTTTAAATATACCGATATGTTTATATATAAAACCTATATAAAATATAAATACATTATCAAATGATAATCTTAAAAAAAGACCTTTACATGTCTTTATTTAATCATGAGTTATAAAATAAGGAAATTAAATTAACAACATTATTAATATATTTCTTTTCTTTTTTCAATATATATATTTCCTTTTTTTTTTATACTTCAAATATACTTACCCTAACCCGAATCGGGTTAGGGTTTATTTTATTTGTTGCAGGTTTCGGATTTTTACCATGGCACCCTTTTTTTTTTTATTGCAGGGCTTAAAGGCGCCGCGGGACGCACAGAGGGCGGTGGAGAGGCAGAGGTCACGAGGGAGGGCTCCCCGTAGGGACGGCCACTACCGAGCCTGGGGGTCACGGCCCATAGAGGTGGCCTTGGCCACTGCTGTGGCATGTGGCCCACAGCCTGGCAACGCCGCCGCTATGGTGCGCCACCCACAAAGAGGGGCCGAAGCCTCCCCAACTGTGGGTTGCGGCCCATAGTGGCGGCTGCGACTGTCGTTGGGGGTCGCCGCCCACTGTGCGGGGGGGCCAAGCTCCCCGAAAAGCTAAAGTCCCTTTTAAAAAAAAAAATTAATTTCTTTTTTTATTTTTTATTTAAAAAATAATATACATATATATATATATATATATATATATCCTTAGATTTCCTAAAAATAAATAATTGACAAAATTCAATAAATTTATACAACAACTATATAAATATGTTTTTATTTAAATTAGATAGACTTTTTAACTTTAGATTTTAATTTCTGCAAATAAGTAAATGATAGAATTAAATAAACTTAAACAACAACTATATTAATCTAGAATCATTTGAATTTAACCTTAGAGATATGCATGTAAATTCTTTAAACCATGATTTGTATTGGAGAATAAATGGTTAGGACTAGATGCTTGATTTTTCTTTCACTAACATGCAAGCTTCCCTATTTCAGTCTTTTCCAATAATTCATATGCTTAAAGGGGTAAAATGAACTTTTAGATTTCTAAAGTATGATGCATACAACCATTAATATTTTAAGAACATTTCATAGCTAAAGCCCAAAATAAATATTTCATTTATGCAATACTAATTTAACAGAACTAATGCATATATTTAAGGCATTTTTAGAATACAATATAGTCATCATTACAAGAGGATAAGATACCCAAACTAGTCCCCCATTTCTATTAAATGAGGACTTTAAATAAAATAGATACATTTCCTTTCAAAACAAATACAACATTTAGTTTCCCTTTATATTGCTACAACTTAAAATATAAAATATTCCATTCCCAAATCTTTTTCTGCAAACAAATAAATCTAGCAACTTCTACTTGTCCTTTTCTTTTCTTCAAAACAACCTGCAAATAAATCATAGGCTATGACCATGGAGAGCTCACCTCCCAGCCTAGGCTTACTAGAAGCCACCCCTGAGCTTGGAGAACCAAGGCCTAGATAGGTTACAAACATGCAAACACAACAAGCAAGGGAAAAACATATAGCAAACACTTTCCCAACCAAGGCTACACTCCATCACAAAATGTGATGATTTTTACATGGGTGATAGTGGTCCAAATTCCCTGAGGAGACTGCAAGAATGGTAGAACACAATGCCACTTCATGGCAAACAAAGTTATTTCATAAGATCATTAACCCCTCATTCCTTATTCCCCCCAAGGCATCTATGCCATACTTTCTCCCCTTATGACCCCCAAATGCACAAACCAGGCCATGCAGCAAGGGTCACAAATACACCCGTTGAGTTCGCTCTCATAAAGAGAGTCTCTCACTCGAGGGTTGTCAAACTTCTACCACCCGCAAGACCATTCTACTCTCCCAAGAGTAGAAGTCCTTGGTTACTCCCAAAACACAGAAAATGTATACAAGAAAATAAAAGACATATTGCATAATAATAATTTTCACAAAAGAAAATACAAGAGAATCATTTTCACATACAACCAAACTTTCCAACATAGACATGCAAAGTAAAAGCAAAGAGATGAACCAACCTTCAATCTGCCCAAAGGTATGCTAGAACTAGTTTGAGGATGAGTAGCCCAAATCCACAATCCTCCCTTCTACACTTAGCCAAATTTTGAATCCAAAAACCAACTTTTCAAAATGCATCGTCTCCAAAAATGGAGAGTGGGTGATTACCCACAAAATCTCTCATTCTTACCTAAGAAGACCTTAGTGAGAGTTCTCAGAGGTTTCTAAAATTGAAAAAGGAAAAAGTAAGAAAAAGATCAACAAGGATCTCTCAACAAATGGGAAGGTTATCTAACTTAGATGGCACCTTCTAATTTTTGAATTTTCGCACATCTTAGAAAACCCACTTTTTGGGATGACTAAACAGTCACATGGGAGTAGACACATGCCTAAAAACACTCCTAACTCATAGGTATACCTTATGGGCTTTAGGAAACACCTTTAAACTACCCCTAGGAGTCCATTGACCCCTTATAAACCTATCTGAAGTTAACTTTCGGGTCAAACCTGAGTTGACCACTCCAACGACTCTCTACCCAAGGAAATTTTAGAACCACATTCAAATGTTTGAAAAAGCTATAGTTAAACAACTCCCTTCAAGAGACAAGTCAAAATTCAAGACATAAATCAACACATGTGTAAAGTGACACAATAAAATACATTACAAAATTACACCTAGAAATTGTCTCAATCAATAAATAAAATTTAACACACATGTATCATTTACTATTATAAATAAAATATGATACATACGGGGTGTTGTCTCTCCAAATAGATAACCCCTGGTTTTACGAACGTACATAGGTCTAAGTCTGGTTCTCCATAATATTTCCATGGTCACATGGATAATTTTCCTACGCATCTCAATTACACATTAGTACTTCCAAATAACCTTATGTAATATTTAAACACATGAATAAGAATACACTTCAAACACTCTGCATATAATTGATATTAAACAAAATCAATATATCCTGTATCAAACTAAATCCACATAAGCAATTATCATAATCCTCATAATTTTGATCCATACATAAAACATGCATCCTATTTCTATCATCATAGTAAAGTCCTGCAATTTCAATAGTGACATACATCATCACAAAGTAATCCTATTCTAGAATCATATAGAGTTCTATATCTATAATGCATAGAAATGAAGCATCAATATATATCAATGTTATCCAAATCATGAAATCATATAAGTTCCAAACCCATAATGCATAAAAATAAAGCATCCATAATAATCTCAACATGAAAAATACTGAAATGCTAGGATGAGTCGGGGTAGGGCCTCACACCCTCCCCCTCTAGGCATGAACTTCCTCCTGGAGTTCATCAAAAGGATGGGGGTACTGTGATCTCATACGTGTTGCATCCTCCCATGAAGCCATGACCTCATCATAGCAATCCCACTGGACCCTAACCTTGTCCAGCTCTCGACCTCGAAGAGCCAGCGTCCGGCGTGCCAAAATGCGAATGGGCTCCAAAGCTATCTGCCCGTCTGACTCCACTTGCAAGGCATCCCAATCTAAAATATGAGACTCATGATAGATATACTTTCTCAACACTGATACATTAAACACATCGTGGATGCATGACAAGCTAGGTGGCAATGCTAAATGGTAGGCAACTGGTCCTATCCTCTCAAGGATCTCAAATGGTCCTACAAAGCGAGGTGCGAGCTTAGAACCCTTTCTGTAACGGATTGGACTCTTATGCGGTCGCACTCTCAAAAAGACTCTGTCTCCAACCAAGTAGCTACGATCTATCCTCTTTGCATCTGCATACTTCTTCTGTCTATCTTGTGCCTCTCTAAGACGCTGTCTAATCAAATCCACCTGCTATTCCATATCCCAGACTATCTCAGGACCAATAGCAACTCTGTCCTCTATGCAGTCCCAACTCAACGGTGTCCTACAAGGCCTGTCATATAATGCTTGATAGGGTGGCATCCCCAACGAAGTGTGATGCCCATTGTTATAAGCAAACTCCACTAAGGGAAGGTACTCTTCCCATCTGGTCTGATGATCCATGACGTACATGCGAAGCATATCCTCTAACACCTAGTTAACCCTCTTTGTCTAACCATCCGTTTTCGGATGATAAGCTGTACTGAAATTGAGCTTGGTGCCCATAGCTGCCTGTAATGCCTTCCAAAAGGAAGAAGTGAAGAGGGAATCCCTATCAGAAATAATCTTGCATGGAACACCATGAAGTCTGACAATGTCTCGCAAGAACACCTATGCTACTGCTGGTGCTGTGAAGGTAGTCCGAACTGGTGAAAAGTGGGCCACTTTGGTCAACTTGTCAACTGGCACCAAGATGGCATCATGGCGACAAGATGACATAGGGAGACCAATGATGAAATCCATGGATATAGTATCCCACTTCCACTTTGGTATAGCATGAGACTGGAGCAACCCGCCTGGATGGCAGTGCTTCGCCTTGACTCTTTGACACTCAAGGTGTCGGGATACTAACTCAACAATGAGCTGCCACATTCCTGGCCAATGATATAATTGTCTCAAGTCAACATGCATATTATTAACTCTGGGATGTGCTGCATAAGGATCTCTATGAGCCTCTATGACAATGAACTCGTGCAACCCCCTAAAGAAGGTACATAGATGCACCCTCTATGGCATAATAGTCCATCAGACTCCAAGGAATAATCCACATATTTCCCTCCTAGAGTTTCTTGAGATCGTATCACCTAACAAACCTCTAAATACCATCCATCCTCTGGCAACTGCTACAATATTCGATCTCTCAAATCCATCCCCATAGATATGGTGTATACTTGGTGACGTCTCCTACTCAAGGCATCTGCAACTACATTTTCTTTCCCTTTGATGTGGTGAACATCAAAATCATATTCGCACAAGAACTTCATCCATCTCCTCTGACGTGCATTAAGGTTTGGCTGAGTGAATATGTACTGAAGGCTCTAATGGTCTGAATGAAGCTCAAAATGATGACCCAAAAGGAAGTGTCTCCACCTCACAAGTGCATGTACTACCGCTGCAAGCTCAAGGTCATGAATAGGGTAGTTAAGCTCATGAATCTTAAGCTTCCTAGACTCAAAAGCTATAGCCCTACCATCCTGCATAAGGACTGCTCCTAAACCCTCTAGGGAAGCATCTGTGCAAACCATGAAGTCAACTGAGGGATTTGGTACTACAAGGATAGGTGCACTAGTAAGTGCCTTTTTGAGTTCCTGAAAGGCCCTCTCGCACTTCTCTATCCACTCAAATTTCTTCCCTTTATGCTGAAGAGAAGTAATGGGATGTGCGACTCTAGAGAGTCCCTCGACAAAGCCTCAGTAATAACCTACTAAGCCCATGAAGCTCCTGACCTCTGTCACACTGGTTGGCACTGGCCAATCCATAATAGCTCTAATCTTTGATGGGTCAATTGAGATCCCATCACTGGTAATAACGTGCCCAAGGTACTTGACCTCTAAATGAAAGAAAGCACACTTTGACAAACTGCCAAACAACCGATTGTCCCTCAAACACTGTAAAACCTATCTCAGGTGCTCCTCATGCTCCTTCTCATTTCGAGAATATATCAATATGTCATCGAGGAACACAATCACAAAATGGTCAAGAAATGTGTGGAATACCCCATTAATGAGGCTCATGAAAACAGTTGGAGCATTCGTAAGACCGAATGGAACCATGGTGAACTCATAGTAGCCATATCTAGTGTGAAATGTGGTATTGTGGATATCACTTTCCACTATTCTCAACTGATGGTACCTTGACTTCAGATCAATTTTGGAAAATACTTTGGTACCCTGAAGTTGGTCAAATAAATCAATGATCCTAGGCAAGGGATATCAGTTCTTGATGGTTACTTTGTTCAATTGACGATAATCCATACATAACCGAAGAGATCTGTCCTTCTTCTTCACGAAGATGACTGGTGCACCCCAAGGGGATACGCTAGGACGTATGTGACCCTTCTCTAGGAGTTCCTCAAGCTGCATCTTGAGCTCATTAAGCTCATTTGTGGTCATCCTATAAGGTGCTCTTGAAACTAGCTCAGCTCCTGGTACAAGGTCTATATGAAAGTCAATCTCTCTATTGGGTGGCATTCCTGGTAGCTCTAAAGGAAACACATATGAATATCCCTTAAGGATAGGATGATCGTCAATCAATGTTTCCTTTTCGTCCTTTTCCCCTCTATCACTGATGGTGAAGGAAAATAACTGACATCCCTTTTGCATGACCGATTGCGCCATAGGGAGAGACGAAATATGGCTTAGGCTTAGATTGGTGGCTCAGATCTGCTTAAGATGCATTGCATAAATCATACGAAGAGACACGGGTCTCTGAATCCTAGTGATTACTGTGGGTGAACCCTGATCATCCTCACACTCGATTTCTTTCCGATGACAATCCATCTTGGCTTTGTGGGCATAAAGCCAATCCATGTCAAGTACAATGCCATAAGATCCAAGTGGTGTAACTCTAAGGTCTACTAAGGTGGTGGTATTGCCAATCTAAAGTTGACATGCCCTAACTTTTGATTCCACTGACACTCTAGCCCCTGAAGCTAACTCCACTTCCCAACTAACACCTTGTCTAGTTGCCACTAGCCTGCAATGCTCCACAACCAAAGGAGATATAAAGGAGTCAATAGATCCTAAATCAAATAATATAGATACACTGTTACCTTTGATCATACCTATAGCCTCAATGACCGTGGCCTGGTGCTCTACCTGACGGTTGTCAACCACTGCGAAGACTCTGTGGGACCTACCCATATCTCCAACTATAGGCTCTGATGCTGCCATCCTCTAATTCCCTGCCATCTGACCCTAAGAAAACTCTCTTTCCATGTGCCCCATGGCTCCACACGTGAAACAAGCACCGTGTGCCTGAAAAAAACTGTCCCCCTATCTTGCTAGAACCACTATACCCACCCCCGGAGGACTGCTGAGTCCTCACCGAAGGTGTGTAAGGAACCTAAGATCACTGATCTTGCCTCTGACCCTGAGACTGCCACTACTTGGGCCTTGCACCTTCTTGACTCTGCAGAGGCCTCTACCTCTGGTTCTGCTATGACTGTTGCGGAGGAGGGGGTTTGGAGAACCCCGATGTGTGCCTGTTATTACCCTTCCAATGGGGTTTCTAAAACCCGTATGTCTGGGGTATAGGGTTTCAGTTCTGGAACCGATCCCTTGTATCTTGTGGCCTGACCTGAATCTCCTCTGCTATCAAAGCCTTCTCCACGGCAACCCGAAGGCTCTCTAGAGCAGACATCCTCACTGGTCCTGCTATGTCGGCATTTAGCCCTCTGATAAAATGATTGACGAGAAGCTTCTCATCTTTCAGGTAGTCCACATATGCTAAGAGCTCAAAGAACTTGCTCTCGTATTGGGTCACTGAGAGACCCTTCTGCTAGAGGTCATGGAACTCATCTATCCTACGCTATCTATAATGCTCTGACAAGTAGCTCTCCCTGAACCTCTCAGTAAAAATCTCCCATGTGAGAGTATCAGCAACTAAACCACACTTGTATTCCTCCTGTCTCCACCATGTGGAGGTCATTTCTCTCAATAGGTGGACTGCTACACGTGCCTTTAGATTGCTCTCGTAAGAGCGCAATGCAAAGCACCTATCTAGGCTCAAAAGCCAAGCCTCAGCTTCTACCCCGTTAGTAGATCCCCCAAAAGATGGTGGTTGGAGGCGCATAACCTCTCTGATTAGATCCCCTGGATCCTGACGTGATCTCTCATAATACAATGGCTTTGCCACTGGAGGTTGTCCTGGTAGATGAACAAACTTAGGCTCATGCCCAGCCTGACTCTCTACGGGATTAGGATGTGGACTCCTACTTTGTTCCCTATCTACCGATCTATGGCTCCCTGAGTTTTGATTTTCAACATGATGATCCGGCTCTACTGGAAGCCTTTCCTGGACTATCCCTATCAGGTTCTGGAGTGCTTCTAAGATGTCTCACTTTGGGTCAACTGGTCATTCAGGAGGGGCTTCTGGGTTCCTTTCTTGAACCAATTCCTCCCTATCGACCTCTTTGCATGCTATACTTTCACACCTAGGACCTCTACCACGTTTGCGAGCTTGTCGCGTAGTTGGAGGTATCCTAATGAAAAATAAAATAAATAAATAGTTTTTCAGAGAAATATTTAATTAGTTGAAATTAATTATCATAAAATAAAATTAATTAATTGACTAATTAAAGCGAAACGTAATGGAGAAAGGTTCCTAGTGTTGGAAACCTGGCTCTGATACCAAAATGTCATGCCCAAACTTTTGGGCATGAACGGAATAATTTTTTTTTAAAAATAACAACCTATAACATTAAATTTGTCTAAACGAAACACACTATCAAGTTTTGTCTTAACTATGTTTTGAGTTAACTCTAGCCACTAACTCAAGTAGGCAAAAATAATTTAAAATTAAATGCGGAATACTAAATGAATTATTTTGTTATCTCATCAATTTTAATCGATAACTTAATTTAATCAAAACTTTCTAAATTGTTGGACGAAGATAATATTAATCCCCAATAACCATTAATTGTTTTTAGAAACTAATTAAATTAGTCCTAGCACTTAGATTTATTAATGCCTATATTTTATTCTAACAATAATTAAAATGTAGTTAAATTAATTTGACTAAAGGGTCAATTAAATACATAATGAAAATTGTCCTCTAAAGTTTAATCTCAACAAAAACCTATATTTAGATGGACTAAAATTATTTCCCCATAGCCAAAATAACTTACCCGATTTGATATAGAATTTTCTAAAAGATTAAACTTCATAAGTATTTTAAATTTAAACATCATTTTTAAATATATCCATATGTTTATATATAAAACCTATATAAAATATAAATACATTATCAAATGATAATCTAAAAAAAAGACCTTTACATGTCTTTATATAATCATGAGTATATATATGTGTGTGTGTCTGTGTGTGTGTATTTTATATACATATACATATGTATATTTATATTTATATATATACTTGTTCGGGTTAGGGTTTATTTTATTTGTTGCAGGTTTCAAATTTTTACCATGGCACCCTTTTTTTTTTTTTTTTTATTGCAGGGCTTAAAGGGGTCGCGGGATGCACAGAGGGCGGTGGAGAGGCAGAGGTCACAGGGGAGGGCTCCTCGCAGGGACGGCCACTGCCGAGCTTGTGGGTCATGGCCCATAGAGGTGGCCTTGGCCGCTGCTGTGGGACACGGCCCGCAGCTCGACAATGCTGCCACTATGGGGCATCGCCCACAGAGGGGGGCCGAAGCCTCCCCAACTGTGGGTTGCGGCCCACAGTGGCGGCTGCGACCGCCGCTAGAGGTTGCCGCCCACTGTGCAGGGGGGCTGAGCTCCCCGAAAACCTAAAGTCCCTTTTTAAAAAAATTAATTTCTTTTTTTATTTATTTATTTTAAAAACAATATAATATATATATATATATAAATATATTTTAAATATATATATATATTTAAAATATGAAAACTAGAGCTAACTTTACTATGCAGTATATATTATTTTTCTTTTGAACTTTTTAACAGATTAATTAAAATATTCAGATTTAGATCAATGTATTTTTATTTTCTTTATTTTAAATTCCATGTTGCTAAAATTTGAGATAAACTATATAACCTTAGATTTATTTCCTGAAAATAAATAATTGACAAAATTCAATAAATTTATACAACAACTATATAAATATGTTTTTATTTAAATTAGATAGACTATTTAACTTTAGATTTTAATTTCTGCAAATAAGTAAATGACAGAATTAAATAAACTTAAACAACAGCTATATTAATCTAGAATCATTTGAATTTAACCTTAGAGATATGCATGCAAATTCTTTAAACCATGATTTGTATTGGAGAATAAATGGTTAGGACTAGATGCTTGATTTTTCTTTCACTAACATGCAAGCTTCCCTATTTCAGTCTTTTCCAATAATTCATATGCTTAAAGGGGTAAAATGAACTTTTAGATTTCTAAAGTATGATGCATACAACCATTAATATTTTAAGAACATTTCATAGCTAAAGCCTGACATAAATATTTCATTTATGCAATACTAATTTAACAGAAATAATGCATATATTTAAGGCATTTTTAGAATACAATATAGTCATCATTACAAGTGGGTGAGATACCCAAACTAGTCCATCATTTCTATTAAATGAGGACTTTAAATAAAATAGATACATTTCCTTTCAAAATAGATACAACATTTAGTTTCCTTTTATATTGCTACAACTTAAAATATAAAATATTTCATTCCCAAATCTTTTTCTGCAAACAAATAAATCCAGCAACTTCTACTTGTCCTTTTCTTTTCTTCAAAACAACCTGCAAATAAATCATAGGCTATGACCATGGAGTGCTCACCTCCCAGCCTAGGCTTACTAGAAGCCACCCCTGAGCTTGGAGAACCAAGCCCTAGATAGATTATAGACATGCAAACACAACAAGCAAGGGAAAAACATATAGCAAACACTTTCCCAACCAGGGCTACACTCCATCACAAAATGTGATGATTTTTACATGGGTGGTAGTGGACCAAATTCCCTGAGGAGACTGCAAGAATGGTAGAACACAATGCCACCTCATGGAAAACAAAGTTATTTCATAAGATCATTAACCCATCATTCCTTATGCCTCCCAAGGCATCTATGTCATACGTTCTCCCCTTTTGACCCTCAAATGCACAAACTAGGCCATGCAGCAAGGGTCACAAATACACCCCTTGAGTTCGCTCTCATAAAGAGAGTCTCTCGCTCGAGGGTTGTCAAACTTCTACCACCCGCAAGACCATTCTACTCTCCCAAGAGTAGAAGGCCTTGGTTACTCCCAAAACATAGAAAATGCATACAAAAAAATAAAAGACAGATTGCATAATAATAATTTTCACAAAAGAAAATACAAAAGAATCATTTTCACATACAACCAAACTTTCCAACATAGACATGCAAAGTAAAAGAAAAGAGATGAACCAACCTTAAATCTGCCCAAAGGTATGCTAGAACTAGTTTGAGGATGAGTAGCCCAAATCCATAATCCTCCCTTCTACACTTAGCCAAATTTTGAATCCAAAAACCAACTTTTCAAAATGCATCGTCTCCAAAAATTCAGAGTGGGTGATTACCCATAAAATCTCTCATTCTTGCCTAAGAAGACCTCAATGAGAGTTCTTAGAGGTTTCTAAAATTGAAAAAGGAAAAAGTAAGAAAAAGATCAACAAGGATCTCTTAGCAAAAGGGAAGGTTATCTAACCTAGATGGCACCTTCTAATTTTGATTTTTCGTACATCTTAGAAAACCCACTTTTTGGGATGACTAAACAGTCACATGGGAGTAGAGACATGCCTAAAAAAACTCATAACTCATGGGTATACCTTATGGGCTTTAGGAAACACCTTTAAACTACCCCTAGGAGTCCATTGACCCCTTATAAACCTATCTAAAGTTAACTTTCGGGTCAAACCTAAGTTGACCACTCCAAAGACTCTCTACCCAAGGAAATTTTAGAACCACATTCAAATGTTTGAAAAAGCTGTAGTTAAACAACTCCCTTCAAGAGACAAGTCAAAATTCAAGACATAAATCAACACATGTGTCAAGTGACACAATAAAATACCTTACAAAATTACACTTGGAAATTGTCTCTTGTTGGATTTAAATAAATCAATAAATAAAATTTAACATACATGCATCATTTACTATTACAAATAAAATACGATACATACGGGGTGTTGTCTCTCCAAATAGACAACCCCTGATTTTACAAACGTACATAGGTCTAGGTCTGGTTCTCCATAATATTTCCATGGTCACATGGATAATTTTCCTACGCATCTCAATTACACATTAGTACTTCCAAATAACCTCATACAATATTTAAACACATGAATAAGAATACACGTCAAACACTTTGCATACAATTGATATTAAACAAAATCAATATATCCTGTATCAAACTAAATCCACATAAGCAATTATCATAATCCTCACAATTTTGATCCATGCATAAAATATGTATCCTATTTTTATCATCATAGTAAAGTCCTGCAATTCCAATAATGACATACATCATCACAAAGTAATCCTATTCTAGAATCATATAGAGTTCTATATCTATAATGCATAGAAATGAAGCATCGATATATATCAATGTTATCCAAATCATGAAATCATATAAGTTCCAAATCCATAATGCATATAAATAAAGCATCCATAATAATCTCAACATGAAAAATACTGAAATGCTAGGATGAGTCAGGGTAGGGCCTCACATATGAGATCCCATGACTGACCATGCTCCTTGGTAAGACACCTCAACAATTTCCCCAATGACCTATTAACAACCTCAGTTTACCCCTCTGTTTGTGGATGATAGGCAAAACAGAAAGTTAAATTATCTCCCAACTTTTTCCATAAGGTCCTCCAAAAATGACCTTTAAACTTGGAATCTCTATCAGATACAATAGTTAAAGGAAGTCCATGAATCTTTACAATTTCTTTGAAAAACAAACCAACTATATGAGATACATCATTAGTAGCTCTACAAGGAATTAAATGTGTCATCTTACTAAATCTATCAAAAACAACATAAACTCTATCATACCCTCTTTGTGTCTTAGGAAGCCCCAAAACAAAATCCATGTTTATTGATTCCCATGGGTGGTTAGGTACTGGAAACGGTTGATATAGACCTGCATTAGAAATTGTCCATTTACCTCTTTGACACACTCCAGAACTCTCCACAAACCACTTGACATCAACACTCATCCTCGATCATTGATAGAACCTCTTAACCTGCTCTAAAGCTTTATCATATTCAAAATGTCCACCTAGACTCCCACGATGCTTCTCTCTAGTCAAATTTTCTCTCATAGAGCATTTTGACACACACAATTGAGCTCCTTTGAACAAAAAACCATCCTACAACACAAAATATGACTAATCACTATGAAAATTACCTTGTGATTGATTACAAGAAACAAAGACCTCCTTGAAGTTTTCATCATCTTGATACATTCCCTTCAATGCATCAACTCCTACACTTTGAAGTTGTATCTCCTACACTAACATGGATCTCCTACTTAGAGAATCAATAAACTTGTGATGTAGCTTCATCTGTGTTGTCCTTGATTTTGACGTGGCCTAAATCTTGAGGCAACCCTATGAAATTTGTCTGTTTCATACCTCATAGGTTCTGGGAGAGGCTAATTGATCTTGTCAATTAATCATTTTTTTGTTTTGCGTATTTTCGTTTCGTCATTTTTGAGTTTTTAAGTTTTTTTTGTTTACTGATAGGTCAGGTTTTAAAACCTGACATGTCGGTTAATTGAGTCAACACACCGGACTTTAAAGTCTGATGTGTTAGTTGGCTTTCCTGATAGGTTGGGTTTAATACCCAACCTGTCGTTATGCTTTGCTGACAGGTCAAATTTTAAAACCCAGCCTGCTAGGGTCTTGAGCTGATAGGTCAGACTTTAAAGTCTGACCTGTCAACATGAAGTTGCATTTATTGCAACTTGTGTTATCCTTTTGGTTAGTTATAAATGACTTTTAATCGATCTTTTTGGCGTTTTGGTTTTTTTTTTCTCCTGTTGAGGCATTATGATCTTGTTTTCTTCCTCCTTGTGCGTGCTTATTGTTTTGCCATTCGGATCTATTCATTTCTCTGCTACCTTCACGCGTGATAGGTAGGGTTTTCTTCCTTGCTTTTATTTATTCTTCGTCATGTATTTGCGCATAGGTTCCAATTAGGGTTTTTATTGTCTTATTCCTTGTTTTTTAGTAGGAGGTATGTTGAGTTTGTAAATCTCGACACTCCTCCCTTTCCTACAAACCCTCTTTGTCGGGTTTCAAAACCCAGTTTTAGATTTCCTTTTTTCCATTTGTTCCATCCTTTCATTTTCTGGTTTACATGTCGGGCTTCAAAACCCGACATGAGAAAAATTCTTCTCAGGACCTAGCATGTCGGGTTTTGAAGCCCGATATGTACGTAAGTATATGTAAATATCCTCCAACTCACATGTCAGGGTTTGAAACCCGACATGTGGGGATGTAATACCCTCAACTCACATGTCAGGTTTCAAAACCCGACATGAAAGTTGGTTACTTTTTCTCCAGCTCACATGTCGGTGTTTGAAACCCGACATGTGAGGATGCAATTTCCTCTAGTCGCATGTCGGGTTTCAAACCCCGATATGCAAGCTTATGTTTTTTCTCATCCATTGATAAGTCAAAGTTTGAAACTTGACCTTCCAGTCAGTTTCATTAACATGTCGGGTTTCGAACCCCAACCTATCAGTGATGTATTTATCCTTTATATTGGCATGTCGAGGTTTAACACCCGACATGCCAGTATTTCTCCTTGGCAACTTGCAGGTTAGGTTTTAAACCCCGACCTGCTAGTTTTAGTGTTTTTCTTTCATGACCCAGTTTTGACTAAGTTTTTTCTCATGTTCAATTTTGGATCTCCAGTTGGTTCTTTTGATGATGAATATTGATCATGGGCCTAAGCAACATTGAAAACAAAACCATCACCTATCAAACCCGTGTACAAAAAGATGAAGTATAACTATGATAAGTACTTGAATATGTTACCTGAAAGCTCAACAGATTCCAATGTGGCAGAGATCAAAGATACTAAAATTGGGCATGTGGATATGAAGGAGTTTGAAAACAGAAGCAAGAAGGCTCCATCCCATATGATAAATTTAATGAGGTCAGAATTGCATAAGTATGTGCCTTTTCTCATTGCATTTCATGATTTAGAATTTGTATTGGTTGTGGCAGAGCATTTTGACCCAAACACTCATCAAGTAAAGGACGTTGATAATAATATTGTGATGACACTGGATAGTGTATTTTTCAGTAGTCTTTTTAAGGGTCTAAAGGAAGTTGAAGTTGTTGATATAACCATGGAGAGTGCACAATAATACTATGAGAAGCACATAGACAAGTGCATGAAAACAATTAACACTATGTTTTTATTCATTCCACGTGACTCAACTGTCACCAGATAGCCTAAGTACATTCATAGAAGTGATTTCAATGAAGAGTACAATGACATGGTTACAATACTTGCACGAGTTAAAGGTTTGAAAGACTCCTGCTACTTCCAGGAGTGGATGTGTTACTACATGAAGGTCAATAGAAAAGGAACAACCAAGATTGACTGGGGGAGCAAATCAGTGATGCTCTCTGTATTCAGTTAAAGGAAGTCAAAACATTATTAAAATTTTATATGAATTCATATCTTGTGTATGCAACCGCCTCAATGAGGCAATATCCAGGATTGTCTACCAAAGGAGATAGAAGGTTGTTACTTGTTTGGGATTATTATGATTAGTTAACCATCAATAATTAGGGAACTCATTTCCAAAGAGTCGATGATGCTTTCTTTGCAGTGTGGAGATGTTTGTTCAACAAGAATCTACACAAGGAGAGAATTTCAGAAGCAACATAGACTTGGTATCTTCTTTTGGGTTCTTACAATTTCCTACTTTTACATATATCCACATTGGATGCTTCACGGGTGAACCATTCATGTTGCCTTGATACCTTTGGATAAAAATGTCCTCATTGAATTGTGTTGTCAATTGGTACACGTACATGCCAGACAAGCTTCTTCTCATAAGGCAGGTCTCAAATGGCCTGTCTATTGGCTGATACTCAATGCTTACCATGCCCAAGGCCAAGAATATGGATAATGAAATGTTATGGGTCACAATAAGGAGGTTTAAAGCTAGAGAGAACTTTGATTTTCGCAACATGAGAGGCAAAATCAAGAGAAGTTATATGCGTGTACATAGGCTCGAGGATGTCTAGGCAGATTGTAAAAGTCATGAAGATGTAAGAAGGATGGCATATAGTCGTCTTACATTAGAGAAATTAGAGAATTTGGACTTGGCTAAGATTCCAAATACTATGGAAGATACAAATGATATAGTGGACCCTGTCTACTATGATCGTAAAATTGTTGATACTCCCTTACCTTTGATTTAATGATCAAAGAAAGAAAGAAAATCAATTTCGAAGAGATTTGTGCCTATTATGGCTAATACAAACCAATGACTATTGAAAAAGGGGATTCGAATGAAATCACTTCCTGCTAGTTCAGGTGAAGAAGATAATGATGGTCCAGTGGGGAAGAATTCAAAATTAAGAACTAAGAATAAAGAAGATGCTCAAGCGCCCCCACCACCGGTTTCACAAGCAAAATCTAAGGGAAAGGCACCAAAATTAAAGTTCACACTTAAAGGCCTGAAGAAAGGGGAATCCTCCTCCATGACCGTGCAACAGGAATCAACCCAAGAGCCTGATCAAACCAAGGAAGAAGAACAAGAACAATAAGAGAGAAATTCCTCATGCTAGAGAAGAACAAGAACAAGGAGAAAGTTCTACTCCAACCACAAAATCACCTATTCATGTTGAGATTCATTCTATTGACTCTAATTTTGATGAAGAAGTACAAGAACATGATGAAGAGAGAGAAGATATTGAGTTGAATGATGAACAAGGTCAAGAAAGGGGCAATAAATAATTTGTTACTCTTTCTAGCATTCCTAGCTTTGAAGACATTCCAACTTCCATGATTGAGTCATCAATCATGGATTTTAATGAAGCCATGTAACAAGTTAGTCAGGAGCAAGATCTAATAAATCTACCTACTTTTGCTGCCATGACAGAAACTCCACCCCTAGTGAGAACAATTGTCATTCTTACAATGACAACTTCTGTTATTACATCAAGTCCACCAGCAGATACAACAGTCAGGATAGTAAATGTCTTATCAACCTCTATGCCACTGCCACCACTAGTATGAGTTTCCACAATTCCAGTTGTGACTACTTCTATGATGCCTATTACTACAATGGCCTTGGTACAAGTGGGACCGTCAGCACCAACAATATCTTCAAGTTAGTTGCCTACTAGTTTGCCTACAGTTAGCCAAGTGGAGGTCACTACTCCAACCACACAATAAATCTTAACTCCTTGGTTGGATATAGTGGCACCAAAAAGGAAGAAGCAAGTTGTCTGTCCAGATGACTTCAACTTTGAACAATTATCTCCTTCGAAGGAAAAGGCAGCCAAAAAGCCAAAGACAATATCAAGGGTGTTGGTTGACCCTGTAAGTAAAAGAAAATATGTTGAAGTAATTGTGCCAGCTATAGATAAAACCAAAGAGAATATTCAACCGACATATTATACAGTTCAAACTGTCAAGTTTGGGGAAGAAACTCATAAGAGCGTGAAGTAGGATTCAAGGGCTGCAAATAAAGCTATCATGAGAAGGCTTGATGAAGAACATGCTGAAAAGCTGAAATTGAAGGAAAAGTGTGAGAAACTAACCAATTTCCTAATCAAAGTAACCCAAACTTCCCAAGAGGTAGAACTAATTGTTTCATCCATCGATACAGAAGCACTCAAAAGAATGGAACAAGTGGGTGTTAAGGGTTGAGTGGCAGATCAATGGATTGAAAGGTTGAAATCTGAAGGCTCCCTCATCCTAGATTCAACAATCAAGTTGTTGTAAGACTTTTAAATCATTCAAAGCTAAATACAAGGAATCAAAACCACTTTCATGAAGGAGATATCTGAAAATGAAAATAATTTGCAGTTATGGAAAAAGATGAAGGACTTCAACATTGATTTCCTTATAGAGAATAGAGTGTTAGAAGCAAGAGGAAAGTATGTTCAAATTTTGTCTCTACTGACACACAGGAATGAATTGATCAACATATGGTCAGAGATTTCGAACATGAGATTAAGGGTTGTGATAATAATATTGATCAAGTTTCAACAAGAATAGTTGATATCCCTTGCTTCCTATATGGTAAGGATAATCACTAGTTGGTCACAAGAGATACTATCATCTAGGAATTTCACTCTCTAATCTCATGTTGGGTAGAGAAAGATTTCACTCTGAATTCTTTTGACAAGCTTCTTTAAATACAGGTTGGTTTAGAGTTGCTAGCCTCTTTGCTCAAGGATGGAAAGAAGCAGCATGTAAAGAACAAAGATGCTCTATTCTGGATCAGTGCTATATCAAGTTCCATCGCCCTGCTAGATGAAGTTGAGATGAAATCCATCTTGGTTAAATTTAAAGAATTTAAATCTAATTAGGAGGAGAAAGATGAATAAAGTGTCCCCTTTTTTGAGACTTATTTTTTTCATGTAGATGCATTTTTAATGTAGTTGCATTTTTAGATGTTGTGAGTTTTCTCGCAGCTGCATGTTCCCTTTATGTTGTAACTGTAGTCAAATGGGACTATGCAGTTGAATTAGTCAAGTGTGCCCACCTTTTTCTCCTTTTCTCTCATATATATAGAGGAGCCTCATTTGTAAATATTTATCTTTTATTTATGCTAAGCAAGACTCTGCCAAATTTTTCCCCAACTAAGACTTTGAGCTTTTTGTTGTGAAGATTCAATCAAGCAAATAAAGAAAGCAATTCTATTTGATCTCAAACTTTGTGTTGTATCAAAGATTATTTATATGATTTAATGTTCCTATGTTCATTTCTTATATATATGTTCTTTATTTCTTTGGTATTGGTAATATTGTTTATGTGAGTAATAGAGCTTTCCAATTGTGATAAGTAGACTTTGTGCTATTTGCATAGTTGGGAAATTTTTTGATGTTAAGTGATTAGTGGTAGGCTTTTTATTGCTTCTATTACTTGTAGTTTTAAGGGATTGGGAAATTATACTTGAAGACTTTGAGCTACAAGTTAAATTTCTTATCATTTGTAATCATTAGCTTAGTTAGAATTGCATTCAAGAAAGACTTTGTGCTTCTTGATTGTAAGTTTAGTTTGTTCATTTCTTTAAGTATCAAAAGTGATAGAGAATTGTAATAAAGTGGAGGGAGAATACATAAACTCTAAAAAAAAAGAGTTATATGCCCGAAACTAACCCACGGATTTTGGTTTCTTGTTAATTAGAGAAGAAATTTCAAAGCGAACCTCCCCTTGCTGAGAGAAGAGATTAATTTCTCAACATAGTTGTGTGTGAATTATATACTTTGTCACTGGTACGTTGGTGACAAAATATTCACCCAACAGTCTGGAGGGTCCTCAAAGAGAACAATCCAGATCATGCAACAAGAGTACCACAACGGAAGCAACAACAATACATAGAGAACATGTTAATTTAGACATCCACAACATCATAGATAACCATCCAACAACATCTGGTATACATGTATGATTACAGGCCTAGAACAAATTACATTCAAAATTACAATCCATCATAATCTCCAATAGGTATCCAAATTACATAACATGAATTCATCCTCATACAATATCTCATTGCCCTCTAAGGATCAATCACTATGTTTGGACCCAAAGCATGAAGATCGCCTCTGCCAAAGACAATAACAAAGTTCAAACCACTAAGGAAGGTCGGCCAAGGGCCTAGGAACATAGTATGTTTTGCCAATTTGATCCACAAGTTGAGAAATTGCTCCAAAAGAGAAGAAATCTCCAACTACTTGTTAAGCTCAAAAACTGCTCTAGAACCAAGAAATAGCCAATCTAAAAGAAATAACTTGCCAAAAGAGAGTTCAAATGAACTAAAAATATAGAACAAGGAATAAGAACATGCTACAAAGCCAAGAATCTGATCTGCAACGATATAGGAACAACTACTGGAGAATTCTGGAAGTAGCACAGAAACTACAACACAAATAAAGAACAATTGAAAAGCAAACATATTTTTGGTTGATGCGAGATTGCTCAACAACCAAGGATGCTCCTACATCAGACACCCTAGGTAAAAAAAAAAAGATGTTCCAAGAGAGGCAACTCATGAAAATCGAAAAGGATTCAAAATATAGACCCCATGCTCATTTCTGATCCAAATATCTTCTTTGTTTGCAGAGTTCTTCCTCCTTACCCCTTCTAGTAACTCAGTTGAATTCCCCAACTTCTTTTCCTCTTCTCCCCTTTTTCCTTGCTTCATACCTACACACTGTCTCTTATCACCACTCTCTTTCCTCCATAAATCTAATCTATTCCTTCCACCGAAACTCCTCTTTTTTGCCTCCACAATTATAAGTTAATTGCCATCTAGTATCACCTTGCTAACACACCCATCCACAAGATCCTTCTTAAAATCCATGCCATCATCCGGTATAACTTCTGCATCCCACTTCTCAGCACTGCAACTCTTCACAAGACTCAAGTTATTCACTACCTTCTCTTTCTCCTTCAAAGAAGCCAAAGTAAACTTCTGACCATCCTTCTCAATAGAGATCAAGTTTCTCCTATAATCATAGATATCTCCTTTATCATACTGCCAAGGTCTACCCAACAAAACATGACAAGCACTCATAGACACAACATCACACAAGATATCATCTTGAAAGACCCAATATTAAAATTCACCAAGAATTTATCTCTCACCTATACCACATGATCATATTTCAACCAACTCACCTTGTAAGAAAAAGGATGTTGAAGCCACTTCAAACCAATCTTTTTTACTGTAGTGTCATAAAATTGCACCTCTTGCAATTTTAACCATATTTGAGGTCCTCACCTTGGCGACGACACCCTCCTTTTTGACCAAGACCTCTTTCTGCATTTTCACCCCTTGACCCCTTCCTGTTTGAGCCCTGAGGTAGCCTTTGGACCCTGTCTGGGCCCCAAGATAGGGCAGGATAGGGGCATGGATCCCCTGTCCCATCCTCTTAGGGTGGCCCCAAGATAGGTCCCCCCGACTCTACTACACTTTGGGATCCCAAATATCCCTGATGTCAGCCTTTGGTGAGATGAATTAATCTTCTGAGGCATGTCTAAAAAGGGATTTGGTTTTCTCATTTGCATAAGCAAGAAGGAGATAAGCAAGCATAGGAGAAGATATACATCATCAAGCATTCAATAATTCAAGTCTTCTTCATTCATCCATTGGAGCAATACTACAACATTCATTTGCAAGTATGTGTGTGTGTTAGGTTTTTGTCATGTTACATGCCATTCTATGCAACACTTGTGATTACATTCAAGAAACAAATCAATCATCATCAACAAGTTGCAGTTCTACAAGGTATACATTTCTATTGTTTACATTCAAGCATTTGGAATTACTTTCTTTCAAGGTTGATTCCTCAACTGGGGTTTGACTTAGGCAAACCCCTATCCACAACCCTATTTTCTCTCTTTTATATGTGTAGGTTGCAGGTGTGCAGCTGTAATTGCAGGTTTGGGATTCATTTGCAGAGATGGAAGAACCCTTTTCATTTCGCGGATTTTGTGGAGGACCATGTATACTCATGCCACGATCTTGATGAATTTTCTCCAAATTTGTAGGGCAGATTCGTATCAGTCTAGTTAGCTCATATCCGAAGTTAGAACGCGATCCCAAATCCATAGCTCCTCATTTCACTCATTTTCTCTCTCTTTTCCACATAGTCAATAAGTCAACTTTCTCATTTACAAAAGAGGGTAAATTACACTTCAACCCTTGCAATCCACTTGGAATTCACATCCTTGTTTCCCTTGGATTTGGATCTAGTGGATTCAAGCCCCTCTTTTGAATGTAAAGTTCTTCCAAGTGAAAATCATCTTAGTGACTTCCTTTCTCTCTCCTAGGTGGGGAGTCACTAGGGTCCAATTTTCCACTTTACATTTTGGTGAACCCGATGTCTTACACATTAATTCTGATTTCTCATTATTGGATCTAATTAATTGCACTTTGGATTTCAAATTTTCATTTCCAAGTTTGATCTATTTGCAAATTTTAGAGGTTAATTGCATAAAAACCCTAATTTTTCATTTTGAGAAAATTAAGCTTGTGAAGTCTAAAATTTTAATTACTTGTTTTGAGATTTGATTTCTATTTAAAATTGCAATTCAAATTTGCCTCTTTATTCTGAAAATTCATTGGTTAAATCACAAAAACCCTAATTTTTAAGATCTTTCTATTTTTGACCTTTGACTATAAATTTGACCGATCTAGACATCTCCAAATCAGCTATTTTTTTGGATTCCGCAATAATATCATAATAGTTATCATCCTTTAAAATTTCAAAAAAAGTGGGTTGAACCATGTGCACTTTCACCACGGTCCTCGACTTTTTTCCTGAAATTTCAGGAGACGGAATTGACTGTGTTTTTCTACTTAAATCTAGAAAATTGGCATACTTTATTGGTTTTAACACCCTCTAAGGTCGAACACAAATTCAAATTTGCAGTTTAAATTCCATTTTCCCTCTTTTATTAAATTTTCTATGGATGTATGGGGTGAAGATTATTCTTGTTTGATCATCAATGAATATGGAGTTCTTATCTTATTTTGCTAATTCAATTTTGAGGTACATTAAAGATGTTCATAATGTTCTCTTTCATGCATATGATGATAAGCTAGTTCCCCTTTCATTCATAGCTATGATTTACCTTCTCCCAAAATTGATCTCATTAATGAGGGCACATTGGTGCAAAAAGTGAATATGGACACTTCTTTCAAAGATCTCCCTTCTAAAGATGAATCTTTGGAGAATTGTGTTCCTTCTTCTCCTAAAAAGTATCTCCCTCATAAGGATTATTTGGTGTAAGAGGATGATATTATGGCTACTTATCCTAGTGATACCATACCTTCTTTTCATGATCTTCCCTCTAAAGATGAAGCATTAATTACATATGATAGCCTTTTTTCTAATGAGTTTCTTGAACATAAAGATACCTTAGAACAAGAGGATGATCATAATGCTCTCTCTCCCAAAAATCAAGAGCCTGACAAAAATCAAATCAATGTCATTCATGTTCCTAGGAAACCAAAAATTCTTCCTGATTATCATGTTGTGCCTTACACATATACTAATGAGGTAATTGATGAGAACATAAGTGAAGCATAATATGATTTCTTATTTCCTACAATCCTCTCTTCAATTCACTCAAATACACCATCTCCTACCAAAGAAGTTCTTAAAGAAGGACTCTTAGAGGATGATTGGGGGTATTTAGATTTCACTCCTACCTTGTCTAGAAATTTTAAGATGCCTGAATTTCATATTCTAAATTTTTCTCTTAACACAAATCTTGCAATTGATCCAGGCATGTTAAAAATAACATCTGACAATAAATGGAATACTCATCATGATCATTTAAAAATAACATTCAATTTTCTATTATGTTGCTCCTCACTATGTGACATAGTTATCCTACTTATTGGGGGCTCTGTCTCATTTGTGGTGGTACAATTTCAAGTGCAATCATACTTAGTGAGCAACATAATAGTCTATTTATTTTTGCCTCTCTTCTTGGGGGGAAATAATATTTCTTTTCCTCTTTCTAAGGTTTCACTGTTTTCTGCATGGGGTACATTATTCAGAAACTTGATGTCCTTTCTTGCATGGAGTTCTCCTTCATGCGATCACATGTCTGTTCCGTGCTTAGGATATTTTACTTGCTTGAAATGGTATGTCTATTATGAACAATATCTCCTTTGAGGACTTTTGTAAACCTTCTTCTTTCCCTTTCTCTCTCTTTGTAAATTACCTCTTCTATTGTGTTATTCATAACTTGATGTCCTTACTAAACGGAGTTATCCTTCATGTGAGCACATGTATGTTCCTTGGTTAGGATGTATTCCTTTCATGAAACAATACGTATTTTATGAGCAATATCTCTCTAGAAGTTGTGTAATTTTTCTCATTTTCCTACACTTGGGGGCAATGATCCCTCCCCCTCTCTCTTTCTCTAAGGATCAACTTTTCCCTATTGTGTGGATGGTGTGAGCTTTATTACTTGATGTCATTCCCTATGTGAAATTGTTGGTTGTTTGCTCAAGGATTATCTCTTATACAAGAGGTGTAAGTCCTTGATTACAACCTATTTTCCATTTGGTAATGTACACCTATGATAAATTCACCCATCCCTCTTGAAGCTAAATGTGATTCAAAATTCATCAAGAATCCCTTTCACCTAGAAATAGGAGGAAGGATTGCATTCTTCTTCTCTTTTGCACTTCATTCTAGAAGATGTTATATTTGTTTAAGACAACTCCTCTTGGGGGTATATGTCTTTTGAACAAAGATCTCTTCTCCTTCAAAGATCACCTTTACACTTACAACAAGATATCTCTTTTCAACTATCTTATCCTTGCTTGAAGAGTATTTCCTCTCTTGCTTGGATTTATGACATTGTTGCATAACAAATATCTTCTTTGTGATGAAGATAGGTATCCTTGTTATCTTTTTCTTAATATGTCAACATCAACCTATGTTGATATCTTAAGGTGGGGCACCCACACTTCTCCTTTGTACCATACTTCTCTCGTGCATTGTACAGTGAGACATTCTTGTAACCAAAGGGCGGCCTCTTAGAGAAAGGTGTCATCACTTTTCTTGTATAGTGAGACATTCTTGGAACTAGAGGGAAGCCTCTTAGAGAAAGATGTTATCACTTTTCTCTTATACAGTGGGTCATTCTCGGAACCAAAGCACAAACTCTTAGAGTGAGATGTCTTCACTTATTCTTTTCTTATATAGTGGGTCATTCTCGAAACCAGAGCACAGACTCTTAGAGTGAGATGACGCCACTTTTCTCTTATGCAGGGTGATTTTTGGAACCAGAGTACATACTCTTAGAGTGAGATATAACACCTTTCTTAACACTTGTACTATATATTCTATACAGGTTGTAGCGTACTCAGGCATAGAATCCTATGAGGTCCTTCGAACATCACTTGCACACACGCACTTGAGGTTGAGTAGAACTAACAGTGTTCTCACTCTCCTCCCTTACATAGATCACCTAGACAGGCTCTGGGGGCTATATTTACATGTCCTTCTCTCCATGGATCACCTCGTTTTAGGGGCGAGATGTCCATGGTTTCTCTCTTGTTCGCCTTTCTTCTCATGGATCACCAAAGTGTGCATTCATGTTCTCTCTCAACTTCCGCATGAACCCATAGTTTTGCTAATGATGGTTCATGGATGATGTCAACTTTACTCTTTTATGTGATTGCTTGTGTTTATGTGATGGCATTGGTCTTTGTGTCCTGATTAGTTGTTGAGACATCTAAGTATCGAGGTCTCTTCAGCTAGATGGTTTGTCATCTTGTGTCTTGTGTCTGTTGTGTGTCTTTTGGGATTTGTTTTTGTTTTGTGTGTCTTGTTCCTTTTTGTTTTGTGTTCTCTTGCATATGTTTAAGTAAGTTAAGATCCTAGGATTGGGGGCTTTTGTTCCTCAAGATTAGTCACATCTTATACTCCTTGTGATCTTCCTCTGCATCTCTCATCTTCATCTCTCTTTTCTTCTACTTTACCAGTAGTAGTGGCCTCCCACTAAAGTGGGGGCTAAATGTAGTGTCATAAAATTGTGCCTTGTGCAATTTTAACCACATTTGAGGTCCTCACCTTGGCGACGACACCCTCCTTTTGACCAAGACCTCTTTTTGCATTTTCACCCCTTGACCCCTTCCTGTTTGAGCCTTGAGGAAGCCTCAGGACCCTGTCTAGGCCCCAAGATAGGGTAGGACATGGGCATGGGGCTCCTATCCCACCCTCTTAGGGTGGCCCTAAGATAGGTCCCCCCAACCCTATCTGCACTTTGGGATCCCAAATCTCCTAGATGTCAGCCTTTGGTGAGATGAATTAATCTTCTAAGCCATGTATAAAAAGGGAGTTGATTTTCTCATTTGCATAAGCAGGAAGGAGATAAGAAAGCATAGGAAAAGATATACATCATCAAGCATTCAAGAATTCAAGTCTTTTTCATTCGTCCATTGGAGCAATATTACAACATTCATTTGCAATTATGTGTGTGTGTTAGGGTTTTGTCATGTTACATGCCATTCCATGCAACACTTGTGATTACATTCAAGAAACAAAGCAATCATCATCAACAAGTTGTAGATCTACAAGGTATGCATTTATATTGTTTACATTCAAGAATTTTCAATTACTTTCTTTCAAGGTTGATTCCTCAACCGGGGTTTGACTAAGGCAAACCCCTATCCACAACCCCTTTTCCTCTCTTTTCTGTGTGTAGGTTTCATTTGTAATTGTGGGTTTGGGATTCATTTGCAAAGACTGAAGAATCCTTTTCATTTCACAGATTTTGTGGAGGACCATGGTCGCAATGACTTTTCTCCAAATTTGCAGGGTAGATCTATATCAATCTAATTAGCTTATATCTGAAGTTACAACATGATCTCAAACCAATAGCTCCTCATTTGAATCATTTGCTCTCTCTTTTCCACATAGTCAACAAGTCAACTTTCGCATTTACAAAAGAAGGTAAATTACACTTCAACCCTTGCAATCCACTTGGAATTCACATCCTTGTTTCCCTTGGATTTGGATCTAGTGGATTCAGGCCCCTCTTTTGAATGCAATGTTCCTCCAAGTGAAAATCATCTTAGTGACTTCCTTTATCTCTCCTAGGTGGGGAGTCACTAGGGTCCAATTTTCCACTTTACATTTACCATTTCCTCTGATACCAAATTTTTAGTACTACCAATATCCACAATAACCTTACAACACTTACCACCTGATTTGCATATAATCCAAAAAAGATTCTTCCTTTGTGTAGGTCTAGTTTCCCCTTTTCTATGTTCCACCAAGACTCTTCTAAACATAAGGGATTCTCCCTGCTCCAATGCTATCATGCTCTCATCTATAGCTATAGTATCCAATTCCTCATGTGCTATGAAATTCCTTGCCATTCCCTTATCAATCCTCAAGGAACACTCATAAGATCTATCTGGTTTCTCCTCACTTGAAACATTTGTCTAAGAATTCCCTATCGCTACTACCATTCCCTTTTCTTTGTGTCTTCTAATCCAATTATTTACTCTATTTAGATCTTGATTCATCTTTACAAGTCTGCTTCTCCATACTACCACTAATCTACCCTCTATTCACTGCATATCTCTCTCTTCCCTTAGGGTTATTCTATTGTCTTATCTTCACTTTATCTTCAGCCTTCAAATCATATTGGTAAGCCTCCTCAACTAGAGAAATATTTAGCATACTCATCTCATCTTGAATGTTAAATCAAAGTCTATTTTTATATCTAACCACCTTCTCTCTATCCATCTCTCTATGTCTAGATTTGATCATCACCTTGTAGAATTCCTTAGTATACTCTTTCACACTCATGTCCTTTTGCTTCAAGTTCTACAATTTCTTAAACAATTCCAGCTCGCAGTCTCCCGGAATGAATTTAGCCTTCAATCTTGCAACCATATGTCTCCACTGAGTTATTTTCATCTCACCATTCTCCACTCTATCTCTCTGCAACTCTTTCCACCACAAAGCAGCATGCCCCTTCAACTTAGTTTGTGCTAACCTAACCCTCTATGGATCCCTAATATCCTCAAAATCAAAGTAGTCCTCCAATTCGTCGATCGAGATGATCAAATCTTCCAGATTCAATGTGCTTGAAAAGTTAGAAACCTCCACTTTATGAACCTTACCTACTTGTGCCACCACTCTAAGGAATATTTCTTCTCTTCCATCTTCTAGTATTTTAGCCTTTTCAACCTCCAATTCCTCTCCATCCTTTTTATACTCATCTCCCGATTTTGGATTCATCTACAAACTAGCCAACGTGTTTCGGATCTCATTCCTCATCTCATTTCTGAAATCCTCCATCATCTTCTCTACCCTTCTAGGGTTCATCCTTCTTAGTGGCATCTCCTCCCTTGATCCGGTGCAACTGCCTCAACTTGACGGTTTGACTGCAAAGTTCCAATTTCCTCACAGTCGACAATCTATTGAACACACTTGCAACTTGCCTCTAATCGGCAATCTGTTCACCCAAAGGAATGCCTTAAGGTTCGCAACTAACTCTGATACCATCTGATGTAGCCTAGTTTGGAGGGTCCTCAAAGAGAACAATCCAGATCATGTAGTATGAGTAATACAATGGAAGCAACAACAATACATAGAGAAAATGTTAATTCAGACATCCACAACATCATAGATTAATCATAAACCATCTGACAACAACCGATATACATGCAGGCTTACAAGCCTAGAACAACTTACATTCCAAATTACAATCCATCTGGACCTCCAAGAGGTATCCAAGTTACATAACATAAATTCATCCTCATACAATATCTCGTTTCCCTCTAAGGATCAATTACAATAAAATAAATATCACCCAGAACACATGTAGGTCGGCCACAAGAGATTGCATTCTCCAAGACAGGAAAATGAAATGTGTAAGATAGGTCAGACCCAAAGCATGAAGATCACCTCTACCAAAGACAATAAAGAAGTGCAGACCACCAAGGAAGGTCATCCAAGGGCCTAGGAACATCGTACATGGTGCCAATTAGATCTGCAAGACGAGAAATTACTTCGCAAGAGAAGAAACCTCCAACTAGTCGTTAAGCTCAAAAACTGCTCCGGAACCAAGAAACAGCCAATCCAGAAGAATAAATTGTCGGAAAAGAGTCCAAATGAACTGGAAATTTAGAACAAGGAATAAGAACATGCCGGAAAGACAAGAATCTGATCCATAATGAAATAGGAACAACTACTAGAGAATTCTGGAAGTAGCACAAAAATTGCAACATAGAAAAGGAATAACTGAAAAACAGATATATTTTTGGTTGATGCAAGATTTCTCAACGATCGGGGATGCTCCTGCATCACCTTGTTTGCTTGACCCTTCTTGTTCTTGATGGTGAAGGTATATTCCTACAAATATTCCACCCACTTCATGTGTCTATGATTCAACTTCTCTTGGAAACTCAGTGAATGGTTACCATGAAGACAACAAACTCTTTGGGAGTGAGATAATGTCTCCATTTCTTTAGGGCCTAAGCCTTAGCATAAAAATTTAAATCATATGAGGAGTACCTTCTTTTAGCCTCATTTAGATTCTTTCTAAAGAATGCTACCAACCTCCCTTCTTGGCTCAAAACTACACCTCTAGCAAACCCACTTGCATCACATTCAATAGTAAACATCTTATTGAAATCAGGTAGGGTAAGAGTGGGTTGTAATAGTAAACATCTTATTGAAATCAGGTAGGGTAAGACTGGGTTGTTGGGCCTTGTTAGTCTTCAAGATTTCAAAGTTATTTTTTTCCTCATTGGTCCATTCAAACCTATTCCTCTTATCCCCTTTTATAGTATCAATAATAGGAGCACAAATATGACTAAAATTCTTAATGAACTTCCAATAGAAACTAGCTAGACCATGGAAGCTTCTTATCTCTCCTACTGATTTAGGAGTTGGCCAACTGAATATTGCTTGTACCTTTGTGGGATCCATCTTCAAATTTCTCTTATAGACCACAAAACCAAGATAAACAAGTTCCTCCTTCATGAAATCACACTTCTTAAGATTTATCAGCAACTTCTCCTCATGCAACCTTCTCAAGACCATGTCAAGGTGCTGTAAATTCTCTTCCTTTGTCTTACTAAACACAGGGATAACATCTAGATACACTACCAAAAATTTTCTTATGAAATGCTTCAACACTTCATTCATGATCCTCATGAAAGTACTTGGGGCATTAGATAGCCCATAGGGCATCACTTTCCACTCATATAAACCCTCATTGGTTTTAAATGTTGTCTTCCATTCATCCCCCTCTCTGATCCTAATCTGATGATAGACACTCTTTAGGTCTATTTTTTAATAGTAACAAGCTCCTCTAAGCCAATCCATCAAATCTTAAATTCTAGGCATAGGAAACTAGTACCATATGGTGATTTTGTTGATTTCCCTTGAGTCCATGCACATTCTCCATCCTCCATCCTTTTTAGGTGCTAATACAATAGGGACAACACATGGACTCAAAATTTACCTTATGAGGCCCTTGTCCAATAATTCTTGGATCTACTTACCTATCTCTTCATTTTGTTTAGGCATCATCTTGTAGGCAACCTTATTGGGAAAATTTGTACCCAATATAAGGTCTATGTGGTGGCTCACACTCCTTATAGGTGGTGGTTTATTGGTAAGTTCATCAACCACTATATTTTGGTACTTGACCAACAAACCTTGAACTTCCTTAGCCACATCATCATTGTATGTTGTTGTTAGGACCGATTGTGGCCTGATTAGGATAGCATATATCCATCCTCCTCCTTGCTACAAAGTCTTCAAGAACTCATTTTCCCCAACCACCATGACACCAAACCCAATATTCTTATCCTTTCCTTCTTATTGAAGGGAATCAATGTGAATGAAGTCCCATATTTCTCTAGCACATAGATGTTCTTGTGCCCATCATACTTGGCCTTCCATTCATATTGCCAAGGTCATCCTAGGAGTAGGTGGCATACATCCATAAGGATGATGTCACATAATATCATCCTTATAACCTCCTATGTTGAACTCCACCCATGCTTTCTCATTTACAAAGACCTTTTATCCTTTAGTAAACCGTGACACCTTGTATGGAGTGAGGTTGGGAATCCTTTTCAAATTCAATTTATCTACCATTTCTAAAGACACTAAGTTATCAATTGAACCTAAATCAATGACCACTTTACATACCTTCCCATTTGATTTGAAAGTAGTCCCAAACAATCATTTTCTTTGTGCAGTTTCTTGGACTATTGACAACTTTATCAATGTTCTTCTTAGCATCAAAGACTCACCTATCTTAGGGGTAACATGTTGAGAAGGTGAATTAACACTTTCATTATCTTCTTCTTGTACAAGTTGAGTCCTTTCACTACCTTGGGAGCTTGTTCCTTGTTTTTTCAGGAACTTCCATGCAGGGTATCCAAAATAATTGCAATTGAAGAATCTACCTAAGAAGGTATTTGACCCTCTCCCTTGACCTCCAAATCTTCCTCTTCCATTAGACCTTCTTCCCCTTAAGTTGCCCCTGCTGCTTGACTCTCCTTTTTGTTCTTTTTGGTTTCTTGCTTCATCTTGTGGCTTGGAGGACTGTCCTCTTCCCCCAAAAGAGCCTCTACCTCTAAATTTTTTCTTCTTTCCTCTTACTTGCTTGTCTTCGGCCTTCATTGCTAGCTTGTAGAATTCCTCTACTATCTTTGGGGTATTAAGACTAAGTTCATCTTGTATGTTATATCTCAAGCCATTAAGGTTTCTTACCACCATCTCTTCCTCATCTTCTTCATGCTTAGTCCTTATACTTAGTTTGTAGAACTCCTCGATATAGGTTTGGACATCTAGTTCCTTTTTCTTGAGGTTTTGAAGCCTCTTAAACATTTGAATATTGTAATCACTAGGGAATAATTTCCCTTGAAATTTTGCTACCATTCTGTCCCAAGAAGTTATCTTGGGCTTTCCTTTCTTTCTCCTTTCAGTTTGTACAAATTCCCACCAAAGTAGAGCATTCACCTTCAACTTTGACTTTGCGATCTTCACCTTTTGATATTCTTGCACATCTTCACAATCAAAATGATTATCCATGGTTCCTATCCAATCTAGGAGTTCTCCGTCTAACTTACCTCCATATATGGGTAAGTCTACATTGGTCTTATGACCTTCACTCTTGACCTCTTTCAAAAGCCTAGCCATCCACTCTTCTTTAGGGTGCACTTTCTCCTTGAGCCATCCTTGGGAATATTCATCTTCCCCTTGGTCACTCACATCTCTTGTGACCTCATCTCTCCTCTGGTTGTCTTCCAAGGCTTCTATTCTTATAGCCATTCTTTCTTCCAATTCTCTTAACTCCTAAGCATGCTTCTCCTTGAGTTCACTAACCTCTCTTGCAATTGCATTCTTTGGAGGCATCTTGTCCTTATCTCTCTCAACAAAGTTATCCTTCAATCAAGCTTTATTTTCCCTATCAGAACCCGAGTCTCTGATACTACCCTGATGTAGTAGAGGATGAAGTAGATTAAAACCTAATACAACCTTCAATCTTGTATGGTCACCTTTAGATAATCAAGGGAGATCTTTATCCCAAATCACCTTTTAAACCTTGATTCAAGGATATGTAAGGATGAGAACTCATTGTTACAGTCTTCTCTCACCCTTTTAACAAACCAAAATACCCCAAACCATGCTTAGGGTCTGCTCATTAGTCAAAAGTGCAGTCACGGTGCATGACTAATTAAGCCTTCCAAGGACACCAAATGCAAAAAGGAAATTCCAATGATTCTAAAATATTTCCAAGGCTCCTACCACATGATAAGGGTATGTTTAACTATATTTTTCCACCCAAGAAAACCACCCTTTATGGTCCATACCCTGTTTTGGCTCCTATCTCCTTCTAGCTCTCCTTTTATGGACTGGTGAAAAATTCTATGTACTCAGACTAGTTCTCTACAAAATGAAAGAAGATTCAAATACCCTTTTTGGAGTCCTAAATAATATCTCAAAACCACTATGAGGTCTTTTGGGATAGGACACTCAAACCAATTGTTTTATCGCTGCAATTAGGCCTAATTAGGCCACTTTTCCAAAGGAAGTGTCCTCAAATCAATTCACCTAATCTCCTCTCCCACGTGTATGGTCCTCACAGATCACCAAAAACCCAAATCCACCATTATATCTCTCATAACTTCTTTTCTTGGTGCTATATTCACAAATCTCCTACTTGTCTAGTCTAACACATGGAGATGTTAGACAAGGGTTTGAGAAAAACCCTCTTCAACTCCATCCTCTACTATAAAAACCAAAAAAATATCAAAAACAAACCTAAAATATACCATTCCATTGATCTTGGCCATATTATACAGTGGAATGGTGATCTATTCACATTTTTTTTGTCTCAAAGCCCTTGAAACCTAGGGTTTATAGGCAAGTTTCAGAAAAATAACTATATCTTGCTTATTTATCAATGAAATCAATTCAAACTTGCTGAAAAACAAAGAGGATTCAAATCTCTTTCATCCACGTGTGATTCCCCCTACTTGTATATCGTATAAAACCATACAGGGTACAAAAAGTGCAAAAAAATAGTCCAAATTGTAGAAAAACAGAGTCTTTTTATTTGTTTTGTCTCTAAATTGATTATGTTGGTATTATGGATGTGTTGAATTATTTTTTTCATTGATGTCAACACTTATACTTCTGGAGATCTATGGTTATGATGAACCAACACTTTGTGTTCACTGACATGTTCAGTGACTTATGCACAGTCACCGGTATATTGTTCATCGACAAGTTATATTGTTCACCAGCACTGAGGATGACTTGTTATCATCTAGAGATCACTTGGTTATGTCAAAGACATGGTTTGGATACTTGGTTTTGGTATTTTGGTTATTGTTCTAATTGAGTTGACATATTTGTTGTTACCAACAAATTGGTCTAGGTTATGGACCGATATGCATTATCTATTCCAGATCAGCATGACACGTTATGAAGATGACTTATTGACTGGATATTATTGTAAATATATTGAGCCGACATGATGCATCGCATCTTAACTTGTTTGAAATTGATTTTATTGTAATATTCTTAGTGAGCTGACCTACACTTTTGGTCTTAGGTTTTGGTATATATGTATGATCTCATTTGTGAGATAATGTAATAGGAAAGTAACAATATATGGTTTTTAGTATTGTAACATGGTATGTGCGAATATTTAAGATCATATGAGCAGACCATAGAGAAGGTTCAAGGAAGGTGATTGAGCAGTGCGCTCTAGGCGGTTGGCCTTTCTGCATGTGAAGACCCCATTTATATACACATACTATCTACAGTAGTATCATCTGATTGTGGGTAAGGTTTCCCACCATGGTTTTTCCCTTCATAGGGTTTCTACATACAAATCTATGTCTTATGTGATGTGGATGTTGTTTCTCTTTCTGTTTTATGCATTAAGTTTCACTGGTATTAATATTAACTGCTAATCTGTCAACCAACATTAAGTTTGGTTTATCAGTATTAAGTATCAAGTTTGATTAAGTTGTATTTGGGTTGAAATTCATAGTCAACTGATTCACCCCCCCCCCCCCCCCCTCTCAGTTTCCTCCCAAGTCCTAACAATTGGTATCAGAGCTAAGTCCTCTTTTTGCAGAAGTTTAACAACTTGAGAAGATTCTATGGAAACAAACTTTTTTAGGAAGGACAGTCTGAAACTTGATGGAACTAACTATGGTATATGGAAGATCAGAATGGAGACACATTTGAATTTCATTGGAAGAGACATATGGGAAGTTACAAAGAATGGATTTGTTGGTCCTACACCAAATCAACCTAATCCACCAACATTGGGTAAGGATCAAGAGAATGATTGCAAAGAAAGAGAAGCACTCTTGAGAGCCTTGTCAGATTAGCAAATCATGAGATTATCAGACCAATTTACTGCTAAAGTTATTTGGGATAAATTGGGACACTGAATGAAGGAGATACTAGTGTCAAAATTGCAAAATTGGAATGCTTCCAGGTCAGGTATGAAAATCTGAAAATGGAAGAAGATGAAAGATTTTTTGCTTTTATGGAAAGGGTTAATGAAATTGATTTGGGAATACAATGTTGTGGAGAATCCTTAAGTGAAGATGAAATTGTTTCTAAATTTTTGAGAGCATTGCCACTGGCATACAAAATGAAAGTAACTGCTATTGATGAGTTGAGAACAATGTCTAATACATCAGTATCTATAGATACCTTGGTTGGAAAACTTTCAGCATTTGAACTTGAGGAATTTGGTCATGTTGCTACAATTAAGACAGATTTAGCCTTCAAAGCATCATCATCTATAGCAACATCATCATCATCTGATAAATCTGATTGGAAAGCACTTTATGCAAAAGAACTTGAAGATATCAGGAGGGAAAACTAAAAGAACTTGAAGTTAAAGAACAAGAAGTCTATAGGGAGATAGATACTTTATTCTAGTTATTGATGATTATTCTAGAATGTGTTGGGTTACTTTTCTCATGGAGAAATCAGAAGCTTTTGGAAAATTCAAACTGTTCAAGGCAATGGTAGAGAATGAAATTGGTAAGAAAATAAAATTTTTAAGATTAGATCAAGGAGAATAGTTTACATCTAAGGAGTTTCATACCTTCTGTGAAGTGAATGGAATCAAAAGACAACTATCAGCACCTTAGACACCTCAACAGAATGGAATTGTGGAAAGGAAGAATAGAACTATTCTGGATGCAGCTAGAAGCATGATATTGGAAGCAAATCTACCTCATGTGTACTGGAGAGAAGCAGTAAATACAATGATTTACACTTTTAATGGAGTTCACATCAAAGGTGAAACCGGTAAGACCCCTTATGAACTATGGTTTAGTAATACTCCTACTCTTAAGTATTTCAGAATATTTGGAAGCAAATGTTATATTAGGAGAGATGAGTATATTGGTAAATTTGATCCTAGAAGTGATGAAGGAATATTTCTTGGTTATTCATCTAAGAGAAAGGCATATAGATGTGTTAATAAAAGATTGCAGAAAATCATTGAGAGTGGTAATGTGAAGATAGATGAACAATTTAGAGGAAATTCAAGGTCTATAGATTCTAAACTAACAGTTGAGATGATCATAAATGAACCAATATAGACTGCACCGGTATAGAGTGTAGATCCAGTCACACCAGCATCATCAGAGAATTCCACAGTGACTGAAGAACAACAGCAAGTGAACAAACCCAAGTATGTAAGATTGAATCACTCTGAGACTTAGATAATTGGGAATAAGTATAAAGGTGTTATGACAAGAGGAAGACTGGCAAATGAAGTGGTATGCTTAATTTCTCAAATTGAACCAGCATCTGTTATTGAGGCATGTGAAGATAAACATTGGATTAAAGCTATGGAAGATGAATTAGAACAAATTGAAAAGAATAATACATGGGCATTGGTTCCCCGACCTAAAAAAAAAAATGTAATTGGAACTAAATGGGTATTTAGAAATAAACTCAATGAAGATGGTAAGGTAATCAGAAACAAAGAAAGATTAGTGTGTAAAGGATATTCACAGAAAGAGGGAATTGACTACAATGAAACCTTTGCACCGGTAGCTAGAATTGAGGCAGTTAGGTTATTTCTTGCATTTGCATCACATAAGAACTATAAAGTATATCAGATGGATGTAAAATGTGCATTTCTGAATGGTGATCTTGAAGAGGAATTTTACATTGAACAACTTGATGGATTTTCATTGACAAATGATAAAGATATGGTTTGCAGATTAAGGAAAGATTTGCATGGATTGAAGCAAGCTCCTAGAGCTTGGTATGCTAGATTGGACAAATATCTTTTGAAGCTTGGTTACACTAAAGGTAATACCAAAAACAACTTATATTTCAAAGTGACTAATGATGACATCTTGGTTATTGAATTTTTTATTGATGATATCATTTTTGGAGGAGAAGATGGATTGTGTAAAGACTTTGCTAATAAGATGCAGGAAGAATTTGAAATGTCTATAATTGGGTCATAAAATCTGATAAAGGTATATTCATATGTCAAACAAAATACTTGAAGGAACTACTGAAGAAATTTGGTATGGAAAACTCTAAACCGATAAGTACTCCTATGACTACAACTGATAAATTGACATTGAAGGACGATTCAGCTCATGTTTATCTGACAAGATATAAATCCATGATTGGAGGTTTACTGTATTTGACACAAACAAGACCTGATATAATGAATACAATATGTATTGTTTCAATATTTTAGAGTAATCCTAAAGAAAATCATGAATCAGCAGTAAAAAGGATTTTCCAGTATCTACAAGGCACAACAAATCTTGGTTTATAATATCCTAAAGATAAAAAATTTGATTTATGTGCATACATCAATGTAAATTGGGCAGGAGATGTAGATGACAGAAAAGGAACCACTGGCAGGACATTATTTCTTGGTAGAAAATTGATTTCATGGTTGAGCAAGAAACAAAGTTGTACATCATTATCAACAGCAGAATCAAAATATGTTGCAGCAGCAACTAATTGTACTCAGGTATTATGGATTAAGCAAATGTTGAAGGACATCAAGGTAAAATGCAAAGAACCTATAATCATTTATTGTGATAATTTGGCAGCAATTGATATATCAAAGAATTTGGTATTCCACTCTAAGACTAAACAGGTTTCTATCAAATATAATTTTGTGAAAGAGAATGTTGAAGCAAAAGAAGTGAGATTGGTTTATGTGAATACTAAAGAACATATTGTAGATATCTTTACTAAGCTTTTGCTTAAGGAAACTTTTGAATATCTCAAAGAGAAACTTAGGGTAATACCCTCACTGGTAGAGACTTAGATAGTTGAGATTGGCATCAAACTGGTAGAAATTAACAGAGAAACCTTTTCCCAACTTTGATGGAGGAGAGCTACTTCTCAGGGGAAGTAGTTGGTAATTGTAATTGGTTATATGAGTTGGCTGTATGTTCTGGTATTTGTATTGATTTGGTATTTGATGTCAAAGGGGGAGAGATATCTATGGAAAAAATTTGTATTTAGGAAACATTATCCCTTGGGGGAGAGATTATTCATTGGGGGAGAGATTAATCAAATCAAAATGCAGAGAGTGATTTTGATTTTGATTTTGATTTTTGGTTTTGATATATTCTGGAGATTGTTGGTTTTTGGTTTTTGGCATTCAATTTTGGCACTTAGATGTTTTTCCATCTTGTGTTGCCATCAATACCAAAGGGGGAGATTGTTGGTATTATGGATGTGTTGCATTAGTTTTGTCATTGATGTCAACACATATCCTTCTAGAGATCTATGGTTATGATGAACCGACACTTTGTGTTCAGTGGCATGTTTAGTGACTTATGCGCAATCACTGGCATATTATTCACTGGCAAGTTATATTTTTCACCGACACTGAGGATGAGTTGTTATCATCTAGAGATCACTTGGTTATGTCAAAGACATGGTTTGGATACTTGGTTTTGGTATTTTGGTTATTGGTCTAATCGGGTTGACATATTTGTTGTTACCGGCAAATTGATCTAGGTTATGGACCAGTATGCATTATCTATTCCAGATCAGCATGGCACATTATGAAGATGACTTATTTAGTGGATATTATTGTAAATATATTGAGCCGACATGATGCATCGCATCTTAACTTGTTTGTAATTGATTTTATTGTAATATTCTTAGTGAGATGGCTTACACTTTTGGTCTTAGGTTTTGGTATATATATAAGATCTCATTTGTGAGATAATGCAATAGGAATGTAATGGTATATGGTTTATGGTATTGTTGTTAGGATTCCCAAAGATACTGAGAGGGGGGGGGGTGAATCAGTATCTAATCGGTTGTATAATTTTCTTAACTTAAAATATGTAAAGCATATCAATACTGTATATCGGTAAACAAAAAGTAATGCAATAAACAGAGATAACAGCAACCATATGGAAAGCACACCATAACATAGTAGTTTAACGAGGAAACCTGGTGTGGGAAAAACCTTGGTGGGATTTGTGACCCACAATATTCACTTACTGGCCAATAAGAGAATATTACTGCTACAATAGGGGCCTACACATGCAGAAAGGCCAAGTGCCTAGAGCTCACTAGTCAATTACAAAATGGGAAGTCTCACTGACTTACAAAATGGATTATGCAAATTCAATTTTTTGTACTGCTTCAAAATAGCATCTACTATGCCAGATCCAGTACCGGTTTTAGCTTTGCTTCATACATAAACCCTTAACCTATATTTCGCATATTAGGTCTGCCTTATTTCGCCTATCTTCTTGCTTACAAAATGTTCTATAATGATCTCATGCATATATGAGTCATTATACAACTTGCCAAGTCAGCTTACAATGATTTTACAATTAATTACAAAATTCCTGTCGGCCTAGGTGCCAGTATACTTCCTTTTACTGTCGGTGTTCTATGTGCTGGTATAGAATCTGTTGTTGCTGGTGTCGGTAACTTGTCTTGTCAGTATCATATGATTGCAAGGTTGCCATCAATGACAAAACCTTCAATCACCTACAATATCTCATTGGAGTGTGCATTTGCCAACAATCTCCCCCTTTGGCATTGATGGTAACACTCATGAGAAAAATCCAAAAGGTGTCATCCAAAAAGAATCTGCCAAAATTGTCTTACCAAAACTTGTGTACCAAAAAAAATGTGCTCCCCCAGAGCTGATGATCCATTTGATGATTATTTTTCTCATTACCACTACTCCCCCTTTGGCATCAATGACAAAGGCGGAGATTGTTGGCAAATGCACACTCCAATGAGATATTGTAGGTGATTGAAGTGGTATGTGTGAATATTGAAGATCATATGAGCAGACCATAGAGAAGGTTCAAGGAAGATTTGAAGGTGATTATCAGAGCTTAACCAGTATTGAATCCAGCATTGGAGATGCTACTTTGAGCAGTATATTATCATTGGATTTAACCATCCAATTGTAGTCAGTGTGACTCCTATTTTGTGATTGAGCAGTGAGCTCTAGGTGGTTGACCTTTCTGCATGTGCAGACCCCATTTGTATACACATACTATTTGTAGTAGTATCATCTGATTGTGGGTAAGGTTTCCCATCATGGTTTTTCCCCTTACAGGGTTTCCACGTACAAATCTTTGTGTTATGTGTTATGGATGTTGTTTCTCTTTCTGTTTTATGCATTAAGTTTCATCAATTTTAATATTAACTACTAATCTATCAATTGACATTAAGTTTGGTTTACTGATATTAAGTATCAAGGTTGATTAAGTTGTATTTGGGTTGAAATTCATAGTCAACTGATTCACCCCCCCCCCTCCCAGTTTCCTCTCGGGTCCTAACATATTCAGCAACCTTGATTTGACTCATTTGAGACTATTTAAGTGTGTTTGGTCTAAATACCAATGGCCAAAACTGAATTTCAAAACACATGACCGTTCAACTTCTAAAAGTTGTCAAGTTGCTAAGCAAATTTGACAACAATTTTGACAACTTTTACATTATTGTTCAAAATGACCCTACATGCAAAAAAAAACACAAAAATGGTCATGATATGACCTTATTACATAGAATAAATTAAAATCACATTTCTAGGCCTCTATATGCATGATTTGACAAAATTTGACTTGGGTGCTCCTGCACCACAATGATATGTCTGAATGTTCCCTAATCACTGTGATTCTCTCAAATTTTAATCACCTAGATTTGGTGATTCCAAAAGTCTTCAAGCATTCTCTTATTTTTCCCAGGTTACAGATCCATTCTCAATGGTGCTCTGATACAATATTCTAAAATTTTATCAAATATAAATAGAAGTTGCAATTAATTACAAACAAAATGATACGTGCTTCACTCTCATTTTCATTCAATACATATTGCGTATTCATAGTATTCTCCACTCCTATTTTATAGGAAACAACTCTATAACAACTTCTAAATATATGAGTTATTTTAATAACTTAACTTCCTAAAAACAAATTCGTATAACCATTATACTAACCTATTTAACAAACAATGTAACTAATAATAATATTAAGTTGTTTCTCAACAACTTAATATTATGACACTTATTTAAAACAAATATATCAACACCCCCCATAATGACAAACCTAATTGTTTTAAGCTTGATTATTTATGCATCCTATGATGCAATATTCCTAACACCTATGTGAACACTAATTCCTCGCAGTTCTCAAAAGATAAAAAATCCCCTCCTACATTGATTCAGATATATTCTCTATATTTTGACATATTTTGCATACCTTTATTTTGCATACTTTTCTTGCATATTGTTCATGTAATCATTGTACATGGTTAGTGCTCGTGTCAAATAGTATTGTCGGGATAGGGAAAGTATGTTTGATTTCAGATTTTTAATTACTAAAAAATGTTTTTATGGTTTTTTCAGCACTCATCCCTAAGCCTGCAACCATATTGAAGACCTCAACTTAATTGGAGGGTTATATTCCCCAACGATGTGGCCCTTTCGCATTGCTCGCCAATACCCATTGTCATTGTCATGTAGTTGTGCTTTTTTTTGCAACCTTCAAGTAGTGAGTCATATGAAAGACTAGGAGCCAAGCACCAAAAACTAAAGTGGGTCCCCCAAATCCCTAATATAAGCCTTTTTTTCATTTTATCACAACTTGGGAAACTAAGGTCATTTTTCAAAAATAAAATATTGCTTGAAAACTATTTCTATTAAATTTTCAATGGCACGGGTTATTTTTCAAAATTTTGTAATTTGATGATAATAATTGTTAATTAAATTCAAATCTTATTTTTTGGCTCCCAATCTCATAAATTTTTGCCAAGATCTTTGATTCCCATGATTCTTGTGATGTTGGAAAGGTATTAAGGAGCTCTATCCAACCATTTATGCACTTTATCCCATTTTTATCCTAAATATGTTATTATTTCAATTTTCTTGATAGATGGGTATCTTGGAGGATAGCTTAGACATTTTGACAATTGGGAAGGTGGTATTTTGATCTAATCACTTCATTTTAGCCACATTTCATGTATTAATCTCTGAGTTTATCATTTGAGTGTATCATTGTTGTAATCTTAGGTTATGTAACACATCCTTCTGTAATCATTTTGACCAAGGACAATCATTAGTCCTTGCAAAACGGCATCCTAACACATTGCAGGTGGGTTAATCTTTTGCCTCATTTTCATGGACTCATTCTTGAGCCAGAGGCAATTTGTTAAAAAATTGTTTAGGGTGTTAAGAATGATTATATCATAGGATTGATTAGTACAAGATTTAGTGCAAACATCTTCAAAGAGATTTACAATCTAATTTTAGGAATTTGGTGCCCATGCTCAATTTTAACCAAGATTTTGGAGATTTTTGGAGATACACATAATCCTCGATTCCCAAATGATCCTACATCAAATTACCTCATTCCCCTTCATCATGTTGAAAATATTCCCTTTGATGTTACACCTTGAAAGAGTTTGAATATGATGTAGAACTTGAATGTCTTGATGATCAAGACTTCCTCTACAACTACTCCAATTGAGATCACACATTCATCTTATGTTGTTGATTCATTAAGAAATCCTAGTAAGTCATTGCAATAGGTAGCACATGTTGGCAATAACAATGAAGGAAAACTTGGAGGGGGGGTGAATCATTTTTCATTGGATTAAACAATCTAAGCACAATCTCATATCTGATCAACTGCAGCAAGAAAATAGATGAACATGATAATAGAAACACACATAACACCAAGATTTTGACATGGGAAATCTGGTTAAGGGAAAAACCACAGTGGGAACCTACCCACAATAAGATGATACTTTACAATGGGGAATGCACATGCATTCAAGAACACTGCCTAGAGATCACTGCTCAAAATATAATGACCCAGAAGGCTTCAACCCTAAGGGAAGGTTCACTACCCTAAAATAATATTTGAACTACAATCCAGTTAAGATTAACTAAAAGAATATCATCTCCTAATTCTTGATGACAGTGTCGGTTAAGCACATTTCTCTGCTCTACAACATTCTTTGTTCAATACACCATACCAAAAGATAATTTCACTTATTCACACATACACCACTCACTAATAATGCAGACACAACTACCACACATGAATTACATGAATATAACACCTATTTATACAATTCATCAATCTTGACTACAAGGTCGACTCAAACCCTCAATACCTAATTACAAATTTGTATCACATGATACATAAATAAACCACTAGACTAATACAATGCCATGGAAAATGTAGAATGGACCCAAATCAAATCCTCGAACATGCAACACCACCATAAATCTCGCCAAGATCAACCGCAACATGTTACATCACCAAAAATACTGCATAACATGAAGAATATCACTGAACCCAAAAGATCTTCAATACCACGCACAATGATCAATGTGGAAAACCAAAACAAATAAGACACAATTGGGAAACACAAACAATAACATTAGAATCATTTGCATTAGTTTTTGTAGCGTCTTAAATTGTACACCCTTGCTAGAGTGGTACAATTCTACGCTTAGTTTAGCACTCACCTTAGTGTGTTTTCATCTTCCATTGCAATTTCCCTTTAAGCATTTAATTAATTAATTTAATTAAATCTAAAGGAATATTTTATCACTCCCCACATCATAAAATTGGGCACTTTACCCTAAGTGTGCCCCTTTTTATTTTATTCCTCCAATAAATCATTAAATCATAAACCTAATTATGCCCTATTTCGACCTTTAAGGCCCGATTTATCATATCAAAATATCTCAAAATCAGTTGTAACTTTGGGATTCACTCTAATATCATCATATCTAACAACCCTGAAAAATTTGGTGAAAATTTGGTCGGACCGTGTGCAAGTGTAACATGGTCCGCGCCATTTTTCCCAAAATTTTGGGAGCATAGTTCTATGATATTATAATGCTTAACCCCAAAAGATTGGCAAGAAATTCAAATCCTAGGTCGGCCTAAAGATGAAATTAAGATCTCGGGTTTCAATCATAAGAGCTGTTGGCAATTGACACTCATTGGATTCATATGTTGTCATTGATGGCAACAAGATTCTATAGAAGGAATATACCGATAGATATCGGAATTGGAGGCATACATCGACAAATGTCGGTATTGGAGTAATCAGGGTCATCACTACCACCGACACCAGCACCGGCATCCAACACTTCAGTAAAACTGACATCAGTTTGGGATCCGAAAAGTTTTATTTATAAAATCATTTTGTAATTATTCTATAGGGCCGACATTGAATATCTTTTGTAATGTATTGTAAGCCGACATAAGGCATATTGTTTGTAGAGGGTATACAAGTCAATTTATTATATCATTTTGATATATGACAAGGTAGAAGAATAGTGTGATGCAAAGGATATGTATGTAGGTCATTTGTATGAGAAATTTTTATCATGCTATGATCAGTAGATGGTTTGTAAATCATTCTTGGAGGAAAGGAGATACCAGTAAAAGGGTTCATGGTTTATGAATTAGTATAGAACAGAGCTTTAACTGGAACTCTTTCTGGCATTGTAGATACATTTTGTGAGTTCACCCTTACTATTTTATCTTAGCAGAAGCTTGTAGTTAGTGAGACTCTTTTGCGTTGAGCAATGTGCTCTAGGTAGTGTGCCTTCCTGCATGTGCAAGCCCCCATACTATGTAATATATTTCATATGGCCAGTGAATTGATATTGTGGGTCACAAATCCCACCATGGTTTTTCCTCTTTGAGGTTTTCCACATATAAAATTATGTGTGTTATGGTGTTCATTCATGTGGCTAGTTTATTTACCTCATGTTATATGTTTCTTCATTTACCGGTTTATATGTGTATGTTATAATAAGTTAAAATCTTGTTTTATCGGTAGAACACTAATTCACCTCCCCCCCCCCTCTCAGATTTCTTGGATTCCTTGTATTCCAACAATTGGTATCAGAGCATGGTACTTCAAAGGAATTTTAATAGCTTGAGGAAGATCCTAAAACCAGAATCATTGAACATGGCTATGGAGAAGAAACTTGGCATGGCACTTGAGAATTATGATGTTGAAAGGTTGAAGAACTTAAAGCTGCAAGATGAATTGAATTCTTCTAATGAATTCATTCTTCTTCTGCAAGAAAGGTTATCATCAGCTCAAGCTAGGAGGAAGGAAATTTTACAAAACTAGGATGATGAAGAGAAAAATGCACTTAAGAAACAATGTCAGAAACTGAGTCAAGCAAGCATGCTCATGAAGAATGAAATGCAAGAACTGAATTATGAGGATGTCAAAAGATATTGAGGATAGAAAGAAGAAGGAAGAAAATCTTGCTATATCTCTGAAGAACAAATTTGAAGAATGTGGAAGATTGGCTCATGAGAATGATTTGTTGAGAATTGATTTGGTACAATCCCAAAATAATGAACAAGAGCTAGAGAGACAAATAACAACTCTGAGAGATGATCTAACTACTGCAAGTGAGTATAAAGAAAAAATTAGGATTAGTGTTGCACATTTGGATGATTAATTGAAAAGACAAAGGCAGAGTGAAGATTCTAGAGGACTTGGATTTGTACAAGGCGAAAGCTCTAGTATTGCAAATGAAGATCAGACAATCGGTATACAGAACTCATCAGACCAGAGAAAACTGGTAAGGCAATCTAATGCTTACAAATTCAATGGTAGATTTTTTGTTTGTAATAAATTTGGGCATGTGGCTAAACAATGTAGAATTCAAGAAAATCAAAACTACAATTTAGTTCCCGGTCAATGCACAAATTGCAAGAAATACGGTCATAAGTCAGAAGATTGCAAAATGAATGTTAAGTGTCATGCATGTGGAAATTTTGGACATTTGGCTAATTAATGTAGATCAAGGAATGACACCAGATATAGCAAAGCAATTCAAAATAACAATGTTATAGGTTATGAATGCAACAAAATAGGTCATATTGCTAAGTACTGCAGAAGCAAGACTAAACTGTTTAGAAATGACAAAGCAAATGAGGAAGGAAAGAAGAAGGTAGATGAAATACAACAAGATCATACCAAGAGATTGGCTAGAATGTTTGAAGAACCAAGTGGAGATGCAACTACACTAGTAACTGCACCAGTAACTCCACTAGTAGAACTAAGCATTCCTGCACCGGCAGGAAATTCAACTGATAACTGAGGCATACGCCCTAGGGGTTGGAAAATCCATTACAAATATTTCATATTCCTTGGAAGAGATCTATAGAGTTGTATTGATCATTGATGGAGGTTTATCCGGCATAAAACTATGAAACTAGCATCCGGTAGGGCGCATCGTTAAGCATTTATGACAGTGAAGGATTAGGGTTTACTAGCTGATAAAAAGGGAAAATGGACTCATTTTCACTCACCCAACACTCAAGAAAACCAAAGTGAAGAAAAGGTGAATCATAATAAATCAAGATTGGGAAAAGGCATTCTAAAGGATTTCGAGCAGTTATCTGACAAGTGATCAAGATCATTAAATCGATGATCGTTATCTAGGTATTTCTTTGAAATGGCATCTGGATCATCATCTGCTCCTACTTTCATTATGAATCCCACTATTGTTGAGGTTAAGGATAGGCTTAGACCTATTTTCAATGAAGTTCCTCAAATTGCAATGAAGGAAGACTCTAATGGCACATTTTCAAGGGTTCCTGATGGCGTAGTTTATGTGGAAGATGTCAGGGCTTATATTCGTTGCACCTTGGAGGATTTAGGCACTGAGGAAATCAAGGGAATGTATCAATCTATGATACTAGGTAGCTCCTGAACAATCAAGCCAGAATATCAAATCATTGAAGACCTAGGGTTAACCAGAATCTTGTATATACCAAAATTCAAGGATGAAATGATTAGATATGTTTTGAGTAGGGTCCATAATGAATTCATCTGGTTGGACCGGCCTCACATGATCACCAAAGAAGTAATTCAGGCAATCAATGACTTACCCAAAGTTGGACAAGAACCAGGGAAGATCTCCAACACTGAGGTTCAAAAGCTCACTAGCGCAAGCCATGATGGAAGGTCAATGAGGGTTAGCACCATCAAAGATACAGATGTAAAATTTGCCAGCATGTTCATTAGCTACAAGGTAACACAATCAAGTCAATTTAACTCTATTGCCAGTTCTTGTATCCATGTTTCATATCAAATGATAAAGAATAATGGAAAGTATGATTTGTGTGAATGGTTAAGAAGTGAATTAATGTTAAATCTTGGCAAAATCAAAGGTGTTAAGAAAGGAACTTTTTGGTTTGGCAATCTTATTGTCTACTTGATATTATATTTCATGAATGAGCTACCGGGTTTGGGAAAGAAACATTGGGCTCATGACATACCGGTAGGTATGCTGATTAAAGATGCTATCACCGGTCTTAGCAGCAATAGGGATGAGAAGCTTTGGGGATTCTTTAAATCTTTTCAAGAGAACATGAGACTGAGGGAGAGAATCTCCAAATACATTGTGGAGAAATACTCCACTAAAATTTGCTTCATGGTAAAAATAGATGAGACACTCATGGAAGCAATGGAACCTAAAACAATATGGGTCACTGAATTGGGGTATGCAGTCGATGACAACATCTTGGAACTATATGCTAAAATGATGATTGATGCTCCTTTGGATGGTAAGGCTGAACACTTTGGTACTGCTAAGGAGAAGGCTCTTAAAGTTAAAATTGGCTTCAATAAGAAAATGAGGGAAAAGAAAACAGACAAAATGTTTGCCTTCGTTCAAAATGTAATCCACGGGATAGATACAGAATTAGGTTCTGGATCTAAACCAATAGATCAACTGGCAATGGCAGCTATAGCAACTGTGGTGAAAAGTGTTCCTGAGGTAAAGAGGCCAGCAACTTTCATATCTCCTATCACTTCTGACTCTGATGCAGAGGATAATCAACCTCTTGCATTTAGAAGGGTATAGAGGAAGAAATTTGACAAGCCTCCAGTAGAAGAGAAGAAGGTAGAGCCAAGGAGGAAGCTAGTAAGAAAGGTGACAATAGCATCCACACCTCCAAAAAGGAAACCTACTTTGAAGAGGAATCCTGCTCCATCCGCTCCTGCAACCCCCAACAAGAAGAAGAGTAAGAGTGATGAAGCAGCTGAATCTAGTAATATGACTTGTGTAGAGTTAATTGATGAGGTAACAAAAGATGGAATTTTGAAGAATGTGTCAAACTTATATGAGCATTTGCATGACAATGAACAAAATAAAATAGAAGAGGCATTTTTGTTACATTTAGACATATATAAGAAAGATTTGGTAGAGATTTTGAAGGAAATTCCTTTATCATTGTATAATAAGTTAGATGCGAGGAGATTAGATGCAATCAAGAGGGACAGAGAGATTAAAGAAGTTGAACTTTTGGGCATTTGTGGTACTATAAATAATGAGGAAATGAAAAGATGTACAGAAGTTGCAAATAGAACAATCTTTAGCAGCAAACCCCGACAAATAAGCTTAATGATGAGTAGAGTCAATGAATTAATAAATGAGACTAGAGATGGTTGGGCTAAATTCTTCCAAAAGAATCATGATTTCCTTACTTCTCAAGAAGAATTTGCTAAGGCAACAACTCCCACCATTCTGGACAAATCTAAAGGAAAAGGAATTTTGGGAAGTTCAGATCAAATTTTGAATGAACCGGTAGATAAACCTAAAATTGATGAGAGTGTATAGACTAAACTGACAGAGACAACTTTTGTATAGTCTGAGCAAGGTAATATAGGTACTATGCAGGATACTGATAATATTGTGGATAATACTCCACCGACAATAATAGATACTGCACCAAGTGGCAAAGCCACCGGTGCAAAAGAGGATGAGAAAAGAGATACACTGAAAGAGGATAAGGAAAAGGAGATTGAACTGACAGTTGATTCCTCAACAAAAATTTTGGCAATTGACACTTCTCAAGTTGAGAAGAAATCAATCACAAAGATGAGTCCCACAGAGCTAATGATGATGGCTGCTCAAAAGATAATGAAGGAGGGATTTGCAGACAAAGGAATAATATATCAGTCAATAAGAGTTTTGCATAGATTGATTCCTAAATGTATGATTGAAAATGAAGCAAGCCCTTCCAGCAAGCTTAAGGCATTGATAAAGCACATATCTAAAAACTTTCAATCATTACAATAGATTTTTGATCGGCAAGCACTTGAAATATTTACTTTGGCTAACAAAGCCGCTTTTGACCAAATTATTGAGATAGAAAAGAGGAAGATTGGAGAGAAACTTATACTTATTAAAAATTCTTTGAAATAGGGTACTAACATCTACAGGGTCTATTGTAATATAAAAATTCTTACAACAAATGTAGATAAGAGGATTAAGGAGTTACAAGAAAATATTGCTAATATTGCAAATTCTTTTGATGGACTAACTTCACTTACAACATCTATTGATGGACAAATTTTGACTTTGGAGAACCAAATTTTCTCTTTTGAAAAGGAAAGAGACAAGATTATTAGGAGAGCAAGGAGTCTCAGAGGTTTGGTGAGTCCAAGATTGGATTAACTTGGTGTACATAAGAGGGAATGCATGGATATGCTTGCGAAGCCCAGACCGGAAGATTTCATTGAGAAAGAACACATTTACTAAGTGGACTTGAATCCATATCTAAAACATTCAAAACTAGTTGGGATACCTATATACAATTACTAGAGAAAGCTTATCCATAAATCTTGAAATTGGTCAAGCTCCGGTAAATTAATTTGTAATTATTCTTTCAATTCTTTCACCGGTCTTTGGCATTGATGCCAAATGGGGAGTATATGTATGTGAAAAATATGTATATAATCCAAGGGGGAAGATAACAAATAGAGAGTATATTGCAAACATAGTCAATCAGCTCAGGGGGAGCATGTTTCAGTTGAATCGGCAAGGAATCCATTTTTCACATGAGTGTTGCCATCAATGCCAAAGGCGGAGATTGTTGGCAATTGACACTCATTGGATTCATATGTTGTCATTCATGGAAACTAGATTCTATAGAAGTCATATATCGATAGATATCGACATTGGAGGCATACACCGACAAAAACTGATATTGGAGTAATCAGGGTCATCACCGGTACCAACACCAGCATCCAACACTTCAATGAAGTCGACATCAGTTTGGGATCCGAAAAGTTTTATTTGTATAATCATTTTATAATTATTGTATAGGTCCAACATTGAATATCTTTTGTAATGTAGTGTAATCCGACATAAGGCATATTGTTTGTAGAGGGTACATAAGTCAGTTTATTAGGTCATTTTGATATATGACAACGTAGAAGAATAGTGTGATGTGAAGGATATGTATGTAGGTCATTTGTATGTGAAAGTTATATCATGCTATAATCAGTAGATGGTTTGTAAAGCATTCTTGGAGGAAAGGAGATACCGGTAAAAGGGTTCAGGGTTTATGAACTGGTACAAAACAAAGATTTAAACAAAACTCTTTCTGGCATTGCAGATGCATTTTGTGAGTTCACCATTACTGTTTTATCTCAGCATAAGCTTGTAGTCAGTGAGACTCTTTTGTGTTGAGTAGTGTGCTCTAGGAAGTGTTCCTTCCTGCATGTGCAGGCCCCCATACTATGAAATATCTTTCATATGGCCAGTGAATTTATATTGTGGGTCACAAATCCCACTATGGTTTTTCCTCTTTGAGGTTTTCCATGTATAAAATTTTGTGTGTTATGATGTTCATTCATGTGGTTGGTTTATTTACTTCATGTTATATGTTTCTTCATTTACCGGTTTATATGTGTATGTTATAATAAGTTCAAATCTTGTTTTACCGGTAAAACATTGATTCAGCCCCCCCTCTCAATGTTCTTGGATTCCTTGTATTCCAACAAGAGCTCTCTTTCTTCATTTGAAGGGATGAAACTATGATCTAAGAACAAGTGATCACAAGGAGCCTTCTATGTAGTGAAAGAGAAGCTTATGTGGAGTCTTCAACAACATTCAATATAATTCATCAAGCATTCATCAAGTATTTGTCAAGCATTCATCATCAAGTAGGAGCCTTGAAGACATTGAAGAATAATAGGAGATCACCAACTGACGATTGGCTTGTACCCCTCCCTTAGGGGTTGGCTATGATTTCATGTGGTTTTCATGTCTTTTGCATGGGCTTCATTATATAAATTTGCATATTTACATTTATGCTTTAGATCACTTTGCATCATTGATTTAGAGCACTTTGTCAATTACAAGCATTTAGGGTTTTCTCTTTAGGGTTGCTCTAGATTGTTTGCATTCATCCTATGATCTTGCACACACACAAGATTCGACTATTTATTGAGGTGGAAATCACCAAAATGGGGGTTTGACTAAGGCAAAACCCTACATAGCCACCCAAAACCCTATTTTTCAGTTGCAGGTGCAAGTACAAGATCCGATCGTCACTGTAATTTTCAGGTCCAATAAAGCACACAGATATAGTCCCAAAGATCAAATTGGAGCAAAAATCATTGGGACAGGGACGTGGTGCCTTGGTCCTCTCTAGGTGCCCTGGTCCTCTCTCAATGCCCTGGTCCTCTTTGGGTGCCCTAGTCTGTTGGCATGATTGGCATAACTAATGCAAATGAAGAATGATGATTGAACCAGTAAAGGATTCTTTGTGATGTCATTGTGATGAAAAGATTGAGATTGAATGATTGGATGAATTTGATCAGTTATTTGTGTTGTCATTAATGGCATCTGATGTTTACTATGTTATATTTTTTCATCTTAGTCTTTTTGGTCTACCGAAAATTCCTTACCGGTATTGAGGTCAGTGAACTGGGAATTAGGACCTTAACTAGTAAACAAGGAAATGTTTTGATTAGATCTAATGATTGGTGATGATTGAAGTGTTGTGGTTTGGAATGTGAGTTTGTATCATTGCAATATGTATCTTACCGGAGCTGCATCATCTTTTGGTTACCGAAAGTCATGTATATGATTTCTGTTGTATTTTTGCTAAGGTTTATGAAGGGTCTAAGGACCAGTAAAGAATTCTCTTAACCGATAATGATTTTTGGTTTGGAAGTGATCTACATCAAGTTCAAATATTGGTGATGATGTGGTTGGAATGGCGTGAAGTGTTTGAATGATTTTTTGGTGCGATCAAGAGTGAATTTCGTGGGAATGTGCAAAGTGCTTAGTGGAATGAGCTAAGGGTTTGAAAGAGTATCAGATCGAGGTGCGGTGATCATTCAATGACTGCAATTGATTTGTAATTGATTGTAGTGATCTATATAATGATTTGTAAAGAGTTGTAAATATATGTGATGATCTATGTTGTAAGTCTTAGGGTTTTGTAACCAACTAAGTTGTAAAGGTTATTTAGGTCAGTACAATTGATAGTTTTTATGTGGGTGGTTTTGAGAAGAGTGTGAAGTCGAACTAGAGTGTGAGAGATTTACTAGAGTGTAGTAGATTTGGAGTAGAATTGGATCTGATCAAGCAAGTAGTTAAGTGCTATACCTATATTATTCATTGTATTTTCCTAACAGTTGCAATAGTCAAAATAGCTTAATTGGGTAGGTCCTAACAGGCCTTACATTATAAATCCCTTAACTAGGTATCTCAACATCTAAGTGTTAAATCCTCTTGTGAGGTTGATCCTAATAGGGCTCACCATCTAAATACCTTAACCGGGTGACTCCTAATAGGGTCTGTTCTAACAGGCCATCTTTGTAAGCTCCTAACTGGGCTAGGCTCCTAACAGGGCACATTCTGAAAGAGTGCACAATTTTTGTGGGTACCAGTTCCCACAGTGGTTTTTCCCTATTTGGGTTTCCACGTGAAAAATGTGGTGTTCATATGGTGAATTTTTTATGTGTTGTTATGTTTTACTTTAAGTTTATGCATGTTGATGAACATTTAACAAGAATTTTTGTTAAATAAGTTTAACAGTTGGTTATCAGTGATTACTGGTAATGGTAAAGAGTTTATTATTGGTTTATGATTGATTTGGTGAAGTTTTATAAGTTTGAGTTTCATATTTGAATTTGTTGTTAATAATGATTCACCCCCCACCCCTCTCAGTATTAACAGGGTCCTCTAAGATTAACAATTGGTATCAGAGCATTGGTCCTTTGTGTGCAGAAAGTTTAATAGCTTGAGGGAAAGATCCTGAAGAAACATGATAAAGAATGAGGGTCCCAAGTTTACCAAGGACAACTACTGGATATGGAAAGACCGTATGAAGATATACATTAAAGGATTGGGTACTCAGTATTGGAATCATGTGCTAAACAAGTATGTTGCTCCTACTACCAGCCCCTTGACATCAGATGAGCTCAAAGAACAATAAGAAAACATTCAAGCCTTGGAAGCAATTATAAGTACTTTATCTGATTCTGAGTATATAGATGTTCATGGATTAGAAACTACATTTGAAGTATGGGAGAAATTAGACTTGGTTTATGGAGGAGATGAACATGTACAAAGAGAAAAAGAAGAAAGTTTAAGAGGCAAATTTGATGACATGAAAATGGTTGATGGTGAGAACATTGCACAATATGGTCAAAGGATTAAAGAAGTTGTAGGTGGTATTAAGAGTTTTGGAGGTAAGATTGATGATGATATTGTTGTTAGTAAAATGCTTAGAACTCTCCTACCACTATATACTATTAGAATTTTTGTAATTCAAGAACTAGGGTCTATTTCTAAAGATAAAGTCACTGTTGATTCTCTTATTGGAAAGTTGACTGCATTTGAGTTAAACAACTTTGATAATAGTGTTTCAGAACCGTCTGAATCTTATTTTAAAACTTTTTTAATTGGTACATCTGTAAAGAAACGAAAGGATATTTCTCATAATCATGATTGCATGTCTAGTCATGGTGGTAGCAAAACTGAGGATGATAATGAAGATCATCTGATGGAACTTGAGGCACTATTGGCTAAAAGATTTCTTAGAGGCACTGGTAAGTACAAAGGTAAATTACCCTTGAAGTGTTTCTTTTGCAATAAAATTGGACACATAGTTGCTAATTGTCCTAACGGTGATAGAAAGGAAAAGTTCAGGAAATTTAAAGGAAAAGGATAGAAATATTGCTATGTTGCAATTGATGAAGGAGTAATTGATGAAGATTTAGAAGAAGATGACAAAGAGGAGATAATGTTTGTTGTTGTGAAGGAAGATCTGACTGATGAAAATGCATTGGTATCTCACATGGATAGCAGTGATGAATGGATAATAGATAGTGGTTGCTCACACCATATGACTAGTGATAGAAACAAGTTCTTATCCCTTGAAGAATTTGATGGAGGTGTAGTAAGGTTTGGGAATAACTCACCCTGCATGGTTAAAGGTAAAGGATCTATCTCAATTAATGGAAAAAGAAATCCAAATGATGTCTTTTGGGTTGATGGATTAAAACATAACCCTTTTAGTGTTGGTCAATTAAATGAAAATGTATATCTTCGAGAATTTAAAAGTGGAGTGTGCGGGATTCTTGGAAGTAATAGAGAATAGATTGCTACCAGAAAGCAAACAATAGATAATCTTTTTCATCTGAACACTAATGTGAATAGTTGTTTGGTGGCAAATATTGAAGGCAACTGGTTATGGCACACAAAGTTTTGTCATGTGAATTTTGACAATTTGATAAAGGTTAGTAAATCAAGTATTGTGAGAGGTTTGGCCCAGCTTGTGAAACCGGATAATGTGTTATGTAAGGACTGTCAGATGGGAAAGATGACTTATGTACCTTTTAAGAGTAAGTATTTCTCTTCAGAAAATATTCTAGATTTGGTTCATACTGATCTTTGTGGTCCTATGAGGACTAAGAGCTATTATGGTGATAGATATTTCATGATTTCCACTGATGATTTTTTCAAGATGATGTGGGTGACTTTTCTAAGAGAAAAGTCTGAGGCATTTAGTAAATTCAAAGCATTCAAAACTTTAATTAAGAAAGAAACCGGGAAGAATTTGAAATGTTTGAGATCTGACCGGGGAGGAGAATTTACTTCTGCTGAGTTTGTGAAGTTTTGTGATGAACAAGGAATCAAGAGGTAAATGTCATCTCCTAGAACTCCATAATAGAATGGGATAGCAAAGAGAATGAATAGAACAATTGTTGAAGCTGCTAGAACCATGTTGATTCAAGGTGACGTATCGAAAATATTTTGGAGAGAAGCAGTTAGCACTATTGTTTACACTTTCAACCAGGTACTTGTCAAGAGAGGTAACAAGAAAACACCTTATGAATTATTGCATGGCAAGACTCCTAAATGTAAGTTACTTTAAAAAATTTGGGATTAAATGTTTCATTAAACATGATGATTTCACTGGAAAGTTGGATGCAAAGTGTGATGAAGGTATTTTTCTTGGTTACTCTACAAAGAGTAAGGCTTTCAAATGTTATAACAAGAGAACAAAAAGGATAATTGAGAGTGCTAATGTGAAGGTAGATGAACCGTCTGAGAAACCTGATGAGACCAACAGATCTAAACCTGAGAAAGATGAAGTAAAACTTGTGTTTATTGAACCGGAAGTACACAAGAATGATGAGTAGGAAGATACAGAAATAGGTGCTCAACTGGTAAATGAAGAAATCGATGAAGAACATGAAGTAGAAGGCACAACATTAGAACTGGTAATACCAAGATATGTCAGACAAAATCATTCAGAAGACTGAATTATTGGAGATAAAAATGTTGGTGTAGAAACAAGAAGGAAAATTATAGAAAACTCTTGTCTGATTTCATCTATTGAACCTAAAACAGTAAGAGGGGCATTGAAGGATGATGATTGGATCAGATAGAGAAAAAAAAGGCATGGACACTTGTTCCTAGACCAAAAGAGAAGAATGTGACTGGCACTAAATGAGTGTTTAGAAACAAGTTGAATGAAGAAGGTAAGGTTGTGAGGAATAAAGCAAGGTTGGTATGCAAAGGCTATGCACAAGAAGAAGGAGAAGATTATGGAGAAACCTTTGCACCAGTGGCAAGATTGGAAGGAGTAAGAATGTTACTTGCTTATACTAAATTTAAAGGCTTTAAGGTCTACCAGATGGATGCTAAATATGCTTTTCTTAATGGCATCCTTGAAGAAGAAGTGTACATAGAAAAACCAGATAGATTTGCTTTGTCCGAGGATAAAGATATGGTTTGCAAGTTACATAAGGCACTCTACGGATTGAAGCAAGCACCGAGAGAATGGTATGAAAGATTGCATGTACACTTTATCAATATAGGATTCCAGTGTACCAATGAGGATAGTAACATATATCTTAAGACTGATGGAGACGGAGTGTTGATAGCTAAACTATTTGTAGATGATATAATTTTTGGAGGTGATGATGATTTATGTATGGATTTTGTTGAGGAGATGAACAAATAATTTGAGATGTCTCTTATTGGTGAGATTAAGTTTTTCATTGGGTTGCAGGTCCAGCAAATGGATGATGCAATATTTATATGTCAGAGTAAGTATGTAAAGGATGTTATGTCCTAGAGGCAACTGAGAAGGGGGAGTGAATCGGTTGTCTCTTAATTTCAAACCAAAACTAACTTAACCAAACTTAGTGCATAATACCAGTAAACCAAACTTTAATGTCGGTAGACAATTTAATAGTTGATTGCAATACCAATAAAGTTTAATGCATGAAACAGAAAGACAAATAACATACACAACACATAACACAGTTATTTGTACGTGGAAAGCCTGTAAGCGGAAAAACCACGGTGGGAAACCTTACCCACAATCAGATGATACTACTACAAATAGTATGTGTGTACAATATGGAGTCTACACATGAACAAAGGCCAACTGCCTAGAGCTCACTACTCAATCACAAAATGGGAGTCACACTGACTATAATTGGATGGTTAAATCTAGTGATAATGTAGTGCTCAAAATAGCATCCTCATATGTTGGATTCAGTACCGGTTAATCTTTGATTTGCCTTCTTCAAACCTTCCTTCAATCTTGAATGATGTCTATGTGTATAGCTCTACTTATATTCACATATACCTTATTATATTCCTCTTCCACTATCCTTATTACAATCTCACAAATGAGACCTTACATTTATACCAAAACCTAAGACCAAATGTGTAGGTCGGCTTACTAAAAGATATTACAATAAAATAAATTACAAATGAATCAATATGCGATGCATGATGTTGGCTCAATTCATTTAAAATAAAAAAAGAATCATCTTCATGACGTTTCGTGCTGATCTAGAATAGATATGCTTGTTGGTGCATATCCTGGACCTATTTGTTGGTAACAGCAAATATGCAAACTGTTGAAATATGGCGAATGATCAACAAAGTACTGTACACTCAGCACATATCCTTGTTGGGGTCCCAGGTAGGGGTTCAAGGGCAGCATCCCTCAAGAAAAGTGGGGGTTCAGGGCCGGGAGCCCCCAAGAAATTTTTTTTTGGTATTTTCTTGATGAAAACCGACATTGTAATAAAACCCTAAAAAGACCAACTTTGTTTTTGCCCTAAAAATGCATGTTATAAGTGGCTGGGATGCTAAAGGCATTGTAAGGTTGATGTACTATTTTTGCTGGATAATAAGAAAGATTCAATGACTGTGTATGGTGGATGTAACCCATTATGGGTGAACCACGTTAAATCTCTGTGTTATCTGTGTCCTATTTTATTTCTTTATCTTTTGTATTTAAATCTGCATATAATTGTTAGTTCATATTTGCTTCGAATCTGCTTGAAACCCTAACAATTGGTATCAGAGTGAGGTATTATGTAAATTGGTAGGACTCTCAAATTTGAGTGGGAGCAATGGAGGATTCCAAATTCAAGGTCAAAAAATTTAAAGGGCCAGAATTATCAGTTATAGAAAATGCAGATGGAGGATTACCTGTATCAAAAGGATTTGTGGCGGCCATTGGAAGGAAAGGCAAAGAAAGTGACCACAATGTCAGATGAAGAGTGGGACATTTTAGAAAGAAAGGCATTGGGATCAATTCGATTGTGCCTTGCACTGTCTGTAGCATTCAATATAACAGAAGCAAAAATGGTTGTAAATTTGATGGCAACATTGGCTAAGTTGTATGAGAAACCCTCGGCTTCGAATAAGGTATTTCTTATGAAGCATTTGTTTAATTTGAAAATGAGTGAGGGAGGATCTATAGCGGAGCACTTAAATGAACTTAATACAATTACCAGTCAATTGTCTTCGGTAAAAATTACCTTTGCAAAAGAGGTTAGAGCTCTCTTGATTTTATGTTCTTTGCCAGAAAGCTGGAATAACTTGGTTATGGCTGTTGAAGAGGGAAAAATAGATTTGAAGGTTAAATGATCAAAACATAACGAAATAAACATGCAGAATGCTAAAATATCATTAAAAGACCATTTCACCTTGCTATTTTACCTTCTCCTTCAGATTGAGCTTGATGAAGTGAAGGCGCCACTTGATAATGCTCCACTTGATGTGCTCCTTTGATTGTTGGATGTGGATGGCTCTCCAATGTTGTGCACAAAGAATGGATTTGAAAAATGATAAGGATGAGATGATCAAGTTGCCAAGATGATTTCCTAGGCTCAAAAGGGCAGCATAAACTTACTGGATTTCAAGATGTTTAGAATGAAGGGATGGAACCCTATTTTATAAGAAGAGGAGAGGAAAATGAATGGCTAGGATGAATTTGAGATGAAGGGCTAAGATTTACTTGTGAGCTCACACAAGGTCCAAGAGAGGGTGTGGAGACCAAGAAATATGCCTTAAAAGCATTTCGTATCTCCACAGTCCACAAGATGCATTGGAGGAATTAAAAATTCTCCAAAAAAGGATATCCTGGGAATTGGAGGAATAAAAAGGAATTAAAAATTCCTTGGGAGAGGGGATACCTAGAGGAATGTGTGATTTCAAAAATCTTACATTCACCTAGGAAAAGAGAATTTAAAGCTAGTGGCTGGATGAAAAAGACAAAGAGTTGACTTTGTGGCTAATCATGATGATTAACCATTAACGACTCATTAGGAGAGGGATTAGAGGAAATGTTAGGTGGGATTAATATTTGTAGGAGAATTTGACTAGGAGAGAGAATGAGTGGAGGGAATAAAAAATTAGAATAATAATGTTAAGTGAGTTTAGGGAGTTTCTAGAAGAATGAATTAAGAAGATGATTTGTAGGAATCATGTAGGTTAACTAATTAATTGAAATTAATTAGCTAAGAGGAAGATTTGTGAGGATTTGATTTTTTTAGAAGAATAAAGAAAGGGATTGATTTATTAAATCAATCAATCATATGCTATAGTGACAACATTAATTATATTTAATTAATATTGAGAGGATTTTGAATTAACATAATTGATTAATTAATTAATTATGCGAGGAATTAAAATAATTATTTTTAAGTGTCTACATTTTGCCCCTCTTTGAAGCGAGGTGTGATGACACATTGATTCAAAGAATAATCTTGTTTTGATGCTGATATTGGTTTGATAGGATGCCCCGACTCTTGATTGATAGATTATGGTATGGTGATGCCCCCTTGAGAGATCAATTGAGGTATTTGATCTTTGGAGTTTTTGTGAAATTGATATCCTGATAGATTTGATTTGATTCGATTGATAAGATTTAGATTCAATCTGGTTTCAAGAAGAATTCATCCTGTATAAGACAAAGATGATCAAAGTGTCTTGTTTCAGGAAGGATTCATCCTGTATAAGACATAATTGATCACAATATCTGGTTTCAGGAAGGATTCATCCTATATAAGACATGATCAGAGTGTCTGGTTTCAGGAAGGATACATCCTGTATAAGACATGACTGGTCACAACGTCTGGTTTCAGGAAGGATTCATCCTGTATAAGACATGATCGGAGTGTCTAGTTTTAGGAAGGATACATCCTGTATAAGACATGACTGGTCACAACGTCTGGTTTTAGGAAGGATTCATCCTGTATAAGACATGATCAGATCACAACGTCTCGTTTCAGGAAGGATTCATCCTATATAAGACATGATTGATCACAACGTTTAGTTTCAGGAAGGATTCATCCTGTATAAGACATGATCGGAGTGTCTGGTTTCAGGAAGGATACATCTTGTATAAGACATGACTGATCACAATGTCTGGTTTCAGGAAGGATTCATCCTGTATAAGACATGATTGATCACAAAGTCTGGTTTCAGGAAGGATTCATTCTGTATAAGACATGAATCAAAATCAGAATTGATTATGTGAGGAAAAAAAATAGAGGAAGAAAAATTAAGGTGGAAGGGATAGATGAGGAACAAATATGAAGCAGTCATGAGGTATTTGGAAAGAAGAATACGAGATGCGAGACTGTGGACAAAAATGGGGGCAATTGAGAACTCCATGGGATTATTGAGTTTAGGATTTGATGGAATGATGGTGAGATTTTGTGCACAACAAATGTGGAGAGCCAACCTAGTTTGATGTTGCCCTGAGTGACTTGCACCATTGATTATAGAAATCAGGATGCCATGAGAAACGCAGGGCGTGGACTGACTCTGTAGACAAATACGAATTTCTTGCACACAACAATGCAAGTGTTAAGAAACACTAATACAAAATTGTGGGTTTGTGCAAGGAAACCCTCAAACACACCGATACCTCTTGTACACGAGAAGGTAAGTGTTGATAAACACTAGTACCAGGTCACCGATTTATACAAGAAAGATCCAAAACATGCCATACTATGAAATATGCCCCAGTATGCACCTATCATAACATACCTGGATATGGAAGAATCCAGACAGTCGTAAATAGTGGCAGTTGTAGGGCAAAAGATGCAAGCCTATATGAAAAGATCTAACAAAATCTAACAAGTGTCTTCCTTGCAACCACATGATACCTCTTGCCAAGAGTAGAACTAGGATGGACTTGGGATTGTTTCTCAAGACTTCTTGAAGCTTACACGCAGAGGCATAAAATCTCAGTTTCAATGGGACATTCTTTGTTCATGACTCAGGCGAAGACTTCATCATCATACACATGTTTTATTGGGAGGCGGAAAAGAAGGAATGTTGCGCATGGGTGGGCTAGATGGTAGATGATTTGTAGTATCGACATGATAGACAGTGGATTTGATTATTTACCTTGGCGTCTGCACAAAGGTTTTCACTAAGGTACTTGTCCATAGTGCCACCAAGTGGTTTTCACTAATGGACGAATTGTTTTTTTCTTTCTTTTTCTAATTTTTTAATTTTTTTGTGTCATAAGGTGCCTGTTTGCCAAGTTTTCACCAAAGTGACGATTTTTTCAGGATCTTTTTCTCATTTTTTTTTAAAAATTTTTCTTGATTTTTTTTTTTTGACAATTTAAGACTTTCTGAGGACTAATCATAAAATATTTTGAGGTGCACGATATTCATTGGATCATCCAAAGGATCGCATTCAGGAGTAGCCAACTGATAAGCTCCCAATCCATATTTCACTGTGATTACATATGGTCCAAGCCAATTAGGCTCGAACTTGCCTTTCTTTTCTCTTTCTTGTAGATTTTTCTGATTCTCCATGAGGACAAGATCACCAACTTGGAATTCTTGAGTTCTGACTTTTTTATGATAACTCATGCGCAGACGGTTTTGATATACCCGGAGATGATTCAAGGCCTTGAGGCGCCTTTCATCTAACAATTCTAGCTCTTGTAAGTGGGCAATTCTGTATTCCTCCTCTGGTAGGATGTTTTACAGTGATACCCTTAGAGAGGGGATCTCGATCTCAAGGGGAAGGATGGCTTCGGAACCAAATACTAGGGAATAAGCAGTGGCACCTGTGGGGGTGCGGATGGAGGTGCAGTAGGCCCACAATGTAGGATGGATTTGGAGGTGCCAATCATGGTCTGCTTCATTGACTATCTTTTTGAGGATTTTTATTAGGGTTTTATTAGAAGCCTCAACTTGACCATTGCCTTGGGGGTAATATGGAGTGGAGAAGCGGTGTTGGATGTTGAATTTTTTGGCAAAGTTCTTTGACATCCTGGTTCTTAAATTGTTTACCATTATCTGTGATGATAACTTTTGGGATGCCATATCGGCAGATTAGGTAGTTCAGGATGAATTTGGATATTTGCTTGCTGGTGGTGAAAGTAAGAGGGATAGCCTCTACCCACTTGGTGAAGTATTTGGTGGTGGTGATAATGAATTTATGTTCGTTGGAAGATGAAGGGTGGATTTTCCCAATGAGATCGAACCCCCACTGTGAGAAGGGCCATGGTGTAATGAATGGCTACAATTCTTGTGACGGTGCATGAATCTTGTCGCCATGTTGCTGGCAAGAGATGTATTTCTTCACATAAGTGTATGCATCTTCTTCCATTTTAGGCCAATAGTATCTTATTCTCAAAAGTTTTTTAGCCAATGTGAGTCCACTTGAGTGTGCCCCACAGATACCCTTGTGTACTTCAAGTAATGCCCATTCTGCTTCTTGTTTATCTAAACACCTTAAGAGGGAACTGTAACGTCATAAATTGTACGCACTTGCTAAAGCAGTACAATTTAACACCTAGTTTAGCACCCGCCTTGGCGCAGTTGCACTTTGCATGGCATTTCCCCTTTACCACTTAATTAATCGAATTAATTAGGTCTAAAGGTTCTATTTCACCATTTTCCACATCACAAAGTCGGGCCCTTTCATTAAAGCGTGCCCCTTTCATTTTATTCCTCCAATACATCACTTAATCAAAAACCCTAATTAGGCCCTATTCTGAGCTTGGGGGCTTAATTTCGGGGGTCAAAACATCTTGAAATCACCTGTAACTTCGGGATTCTCTCTAAAATCATCATATCTGATGGTCCTGAAAATTTGGTGAAAAGTTGTCAGGACCGTGGCGCCCGGAGTGCACACGGTCGGACATTTTTCCTGAAATTTTAGGAGCGCGATCCAATCATAAAATAAAGCTTAACCCCAAGAAATTGGCGGGATATTCAATCTCTAGGTCAGCCAAAAGACGAAATTGTGACCTAGGGTTTCATACATAAGAGCTCTCTTTCTTCATTTGAAAGGATCCGATTTTTGTTTTCAGGAACTTCATATGCAGCGAAAGAGTAGATCTTTGAAGACTTCAACAACATTCAACATCCTTCTATCAAGCATCTATCAAATTCACTCATCCACTTAGGGCTTGGAAGACATTGAAGAACAATAGGAGATTACCGACTGAAGATTGGCTTGTACTCCTACCTTGAGGGTTGGGTATGATTTCATGTTGTTTTCATGTCTTTACGTAAGCTTCAATACATCATTTATTCATGCTTTAGATCACTTTGCATCTTGATTTAGAGCATTTACGTTATCATTTACAAGCAATTAGGGTTTACTTTCTAGGTTGCTCTAGTTTGCTTTCTTGCATTTTAGGACCTTGCACACACACTAGGTCTGCACACACAATACATTTTACAAAACAACTTGGCTATTCGTGGAGGTGGAAATCACCGAAGCGGGGGTTTGACTAAGGCAAAACCCTATATAGCTGCCCATACACCCTTTTTCAGATATCATTGCAGGTTTCGGGATTCAGACGACGCCGCGGGATACAGATCCGGGGAGAGAAGGTCGAGATAGCACTCTGCAGAGTAGAAGACTGGGATAGGGGCGCTGGGTGCCCTGGTCCTGCCAGGATAGGGGCGCTAGGCACCCTGGTCCCTGGGACAGAGGCGGTGGGTGCCCTGGTCCTCCGGACAGACAGCTTTCAGACAGCTTTCCGACAGTGTTCCAGAGTGCAGAACAGCAGTTTCCGGTGCAGTTTTCAGGACAGTGGCGCCTGCGCCCCCGTCCCGAACATTTTCAGTCCGATTTTGACTCCGGGTACACATCTGCATTCTTATTTCATCCTTGTATTTATAGCTGTTCATTGTTTAATCTCAATTCTGTAATCTTGTTATTAGTTCATACTTGCATTTTGGGATTAGGGTTTGAACTTGCATTACTTGATCTTACAATTTCAACAAGGGAATAGAAATCCTAATAGATATCCCGTGGCTCTCTCTTTCACAAAAGGAAGTAGCCAATTGTGCGATATCTCTAGGCTCTTTCGTATTCCATAATGTGTGTCAAAAGGGTAGGATTAGGGCATGATTAACCTAGTCTCGCTTTTTCCCCCACACATTTTGGTGAACCTGACGTGAATCTATCATTGCTTCCTCTTGCATTGCATTTGTTAGATCTAGATCTAGATTTAGTGTGTTTTCATTTCATTTTCATTAAAAAGAAAAAAAAGAAAAAAAAGTGTGTTTCTTTGCATTGGGTGTTTAAGTTTTGTGTAATCTTTTCAAAATGTCAGATTTTTATTTGCAAAATGTTCATGCTTTCGATGATTATTATGAGTATAGCCAAGATGAATTAGATGAAGCTTTAGATGAGTTTTTAAACCCTAAAGATGCCAAACCTTCATTTTACCAAAAACTCATAAACCTTGTTACTATGCCATTTCGTTGTGATGAGAAAGATAAGTTGAATGAGTCCTCTCAAGGGTACATTCCTATCAACTCTTCCACTAAATCTAGTAACATGGTTGTTTTCAACAATCCCCTCTATGAGGAGATGTCTCCTTTTGAATCAAAAGATAAACCTTTCAATAGATATGATCATGCTTTGTTGGATGATGCTCTTGATGACTTTGTGGCTTTATCGAAATCTTTAAACAAGAACAAGACTTCTAAATTAGTTAACATGATAAACTTGAATGAACATAATAAGCCTCTCTTTGAAGTCCAAGGAGCTTATCCTTCTCCCACCTTTCAAGTTTCTAAGTCACCTCTTCTTACTGTCCAAGGAGGGTATGATCATGATTCCTTTCGTACTCCGAATAAACCAATCATCACTATGCAAGGAAGAAAACCTATAAGTCCTTATAATTATGCCAAGAAAATAACTAGAGAGAGTTATCATGCGGTTGCCCATACTTATCATACCAGAAATAATAGGCAGCCTAGTCCCCCTCCTGTTATTCCAGTTTCCCTTCCTAATCCTCAACCAATTCTTCCTCAAGCTCCCCGTATTTCGCAAGTTCTTAGTAAGGAATATGATCTCATAGAACAACTTAAAGCTACCCCTACTAAGATATCCCTTTGGGATTTGATTCAAACTTCTTCCGCTCATCATGGAATGTTACAAGATGCCTTGAAAGATTTGAATGTTTCTCCACCGAATACATCTAGTAATATAGCATCTTTGGTTAACTCTGTGATGAATCCTAAAGCTCAAATTGTGTTTACCCAAGATGAGTTGCCTACTAGTGAAATCCAACAACAATATGATCCCTTGATGATTGTGGTTATCATGAAAGACACGGCTATAAGGCGAACACTAGTAGATAATGGCTCTGGTCTTAATGTGTGTAGCATTAATCTTTTGCATAAGATGAATGTGGATACATCCTTAATTGAACCGGACTCTCGTCCTATTTGAGGCTTTGATAATGTGGCTAAAACTTCATTAGGTACTATCACCTTACCCATCACAGTGGGGCCTGTTACTTTGCCTACACCTATCCATGTTATGTCAGGAAATCTAACGTACAACTTGCTACTGGGGAGACCTTGGATTCACAGTATGCAAGCTGTCCCTTCTACATTGCATAGACAAGTTAAATTTATTTATAACAATAAGACATATACCTTGATAGGTGATACTAATTTTCAAGCTTGTTTGCAAACATCCACTTCTAAGGGGGGTTCTTCTAAGCCGTCCTCATCTAGTGATGAATCTTTAAATAAGATACCTATCGGTGAATCCTCGCTCTCCGATGATCAAAATTCTTTGGATGAGTCTAGAGCTCTTGGAGAAGATTCTTCTCGACTTGAAACTACACATAAGAAGGATTTTGATCCTGGGAAGATCCTCGAAGACAACGATTGGGGATCCCTTGATTTTAATCCTACCTTTGTGGGTGAATATAAGGTTCCTTCTAGAGAAATTAAAATTGAAAAGAAGGAAGAAGCTGGAAATCATAAAGTTGAAAAGAAAGAAGAAACTAAAAATCAATCAACCTTACCTGAATCTATGAGTAATAATTTTGTGGCTGCCTCTCAAACTTCTTCTCCTCACATCTCTAATTATGAAGAGTTTGATTCTTTGTCTTATGAAAAACCACCTTCTCTTCCTGAAATGGTTGATCGTTATGGTCGTATTTTTCGCATTTTTGCTAAGCATGGGTATCATGGAAAAGGTTGTGGTGCTCATGAACAAGGGATAAGAGTTCCTCTAGAGACTAATTTTCACAATTATGCCTTTGGACTTGGCTTTAATCCCTGCAGATGTACTAAAGCTTCTAAAAGACCATGCATTAGTGTTAATGCTATCTCTACATCTTTATCAATACAACATCCAGAGTATATTGATGGGGATCCTTCATGTGCCTGTGCTTTGGATGTCTTCCCTACCGACGATTCTTTAGCTGAGTTCTTGGGAGCCTATGACACTCTTCCTCGTTATCATCACAATAGGGGACTCCCTTATTGTTTGAACACTGAAGCCTATTTTGGAAAAGAGATTGATAATGATGAGATTGTGAAAGAATTCCCTCAGTTAAAGGATACTCCTCAACAAAGTAATCTTCTCATAAGTGACACCACTGATGTTAAGATGGATCCTTGCAATAAAGAGAAAGTCATTAAAATTGGGAAATGTTTGGATGAAGAGGAACAGAAACAATATGAAGAACTATTGCATGAATTTCCTGAGATCTTTGCTTGGGCATATTCTGACATGCCTAGTATAGATCCTAAGATCGTTACTCATAATATTGTCTTAGTTCCTGATGCTAAGCCCGTGAAACAAAAGATTCGAAAAATGAATCCTAAGGTGGCTCTGCTTGTTAAGGCTGAGATTGAAAAATTATTGGAGGCTGGATTTATCCGCCCTATTGACTATTCCCCATGGATTTCAAATATTGTCGCTGTGGCTAAACCAGATAACAAAATAAGAATGTGTACCGACTTTCAGGATCTAAATAAGGCTTCTTTAAAAGATGATTTTCCTCTTCCAAACATTGACATGATAGTTGATTCTACGGCAGGACATGCCTTGTTATCCTTCATGGATGGTTTTTCAGGATACAATCAAATTTTTATTAACCCTCAAGATCAATTCAAAACTGCTTTCACCACTCCTTGGGGTACGTTTTGTTGGATAATGATGCCTTTTGGACTTAAAAATGCCGGTGCAACTTATCAACGAGCGATGACCCTTATCTTTCATGATTATATGCATAAGATTTTAGAGGATTATGTTGATGATATTTTGGCCAAATCCTTTCTTCGCATGGATCATGTTAAAATCCTTCGTCAAATCTTTGAAAGAATTCATAAATATCACATGCGCTTGAATCCTCGCAAATGTGTTTTTGGTGTGGATAGTGGAAAACTATTAGGGTTCATAGTTTCGCATCGTGGGATTGAGGTGGATACTAAGAAAATAGATGCTATTATCAACATGCCACCTCCTAGAAATGTGTCTCAACTTAAAAGCTTACAAGGAAAGATTCAAGCTATTCGTAGGTTTGTGTCTCAGCTTGCGGATCGTACCTTTCCTTTTACTCAACTTCTTAAAAAGGATATCACTTTTCAATGGAATGAGGATTGTCAACAAGCATTTGAAGATTTAAAAGTGTATTTGGCTAGTCCTCCTATTCTTCAACCTGCCGAACCTTCTAAACCCTTCCTTCTGTATACAGTTGCTTCCTCTCATGCTCTCGCAGCATTGTTGGCACAACATGATAAAGATGGTAAGGAATGTCCGGTTTATTACATAAGTCGTACCTTACTCGATTATGAGACCCGATATTCTGCGATAGAAAGACAATGCTTGGCCTTGGTATTTGCGACTCAGAAATTGAGACATTATCTTTTAAATTCAGAAGTCCATGTCATGGTAAAGTTTGATCCTTTGAAGCATCTTTTCTCTAAAACTGATTTATCAGGACGTCTAGCTAAGTGGGTTATGATGTTAACTGAATTTGACCTTAAATTTTTTTCACAAAGAGCAATTAAAGGACAAGCATTGACCGATCACTTAGTTGAGGCCCCTTCACCTTTCTCCTTCCCTAACCCTGAGTCCTTTCCTGACGACTTCATTCTTTCTATAGAGAAAGATGAAACTTGGGAGTTATACTTTGATGGCTTTAAGTGTCGTACGGGATCGGGGGCAGGTGTTGTTCTGATTTCTCCTACAAAGAAACCCATTCCCTTGTCCTATCGTCTAAATTTCTTGTGTACTAATAACATTGCTGAGTATGAGGCTCTTATAGCGGGAATAAAAGCAGCCTTAGCTCTGAACATAAAACACATACATATCTATGGAGATTCGCAATTGATTATAAGACAAGTAACAGGAATATATCAAGCAAAACAAGACAAATTATCACAATATAAAGATCTTGCCATCTCTTTATTACAGAAATTTGATTCTTATACCATGGAACCTGTTCCTCGAAAAGATAATTGACATGCGGATGCAATGGCATGTGTGGCTTCTCTTGTATCTTTAGAGGACCCTGTGGTTGATCTTAAATTTGTTATTCACAACCTTATTTCTCCAGCTATTGTAGACGATTCTAGCTTGGTAACATGTTGTGATTTTATAGACTCAGATGAATGGTACTCGCATATCGTAAGATATTTGACCAATGGTACCTTTCCTGATTCCGCTAATAGGAACACTAGGGCTAGAATCCGCAAGCTGTCTGCTGGGTATATCATTCTTTCTAATGTCCTTTACCGAAGGGGTTATGATGGTCTTCTCCTTCGTTGTCTTAACAAGTCGGAAATCCCTGTTGCTCTTGAAGAGGCACATTCAGGTGCCTGTGGGGGGCATTTTGGGGGCAAATCCTTGGTTCATAGATTGCTTCGTATGGGATACTATTGGCAAACTATGCAGAAGGATTCCTTTTCATTTGTTAAAAAATGTCATCAATGTCAACAACACAATAATCTGATTCATGCTCCTGCCCAAGAACTCCGTTCTCAAGTAGCTTCTTGGCCTTTTTCCGCATGGGGTTTGGATCTTATTGGTAAAATCTCTCCCCCTTCATCTCAAGGACACACCTTCATTATAACCACAACAGATTACTTTATGAAGTGGGTAGAAGCTATTCCCCTTCGCTCTACCACTGCTGAAGTGATTTGTCAATTTCTTCTAGAAAACATCATTTCTCGGTTCGGGATACCTTCTACTATAATCTCAGATAATGGGACATCATTTAAGAACAAGGACATGAAGAAATTCCTCGAGAAGTATCATATCAAACATCGATTTTCTACACCATACTATCCTCAGTCAAATGGTCAAGCCGAATCATCCAATAAGATAATTGAACAAATTCTTTGCAAAACCATGAATAAGCATGGTAAGGATTGGAGTAACCAGCTAATCTATGCTCTTTGGGCCTACCGAACGAGTGTACGAATTGCTATGGGAACTACTCCTTATAATCTTGTTTATGGTGCTGACGCTATTATGCCCTTAGAATTAGAGATTCCATCACTTAGGGTTTCTCTCAAAGGTATAGTAGATGATGACTCTTATAGAGAACAACGACTTCAACAGCTTGAGATGCTTGATGAACAGCGTATAAACGCTCTTGAGCATATTCAAGCGTATCACAAAACTCTACAACGAAGCTATAATGATAAGGTTATTCAACGTTCCTTCTCAGTAGGTGACTTAGTCCTCTATGAGAATCAGCGCAATGTGAATGCCTTACCTGCAGAAAAGGGAAAATTTAGTCCTAATTGGCTTGGACCATATATTGTTATTGAGGATTATGGATCAGGTGCTTACAAAATAGCGGATGTAGATGGTACGCCTCTTAAAGAACCTATCAATGCTATGCACTTGCGTAGATATTATGCTTAATTCTTCATTCTTCATCTATCTTCTTTTCAATTCTTCAACATTGGATAATATGTTAGTGTCTCTTAATTAAAGCCAAATAGAATGAAATGTTATGTTGTTTAATCTATATTGCTTCGTTCCTGACAAGCGTGTCTTCTTACTTTATGGTTTGTCTTGAATTCATTTATGTAAATTGTGAGAGATTTACATTCCCATTATGCTAGCATATTATATAGTGTCTTTAGGTGTTAAGTAGAATCGTATCATGTTGTGTTTAAATTCAAATTTAAATCACATTAGTTATATGATTCTTAGACTTAATGCATATCTCTTCCCTATCATCAATGTAGTACTTGATTAAATATTTAATAAAGTCACACATGTATCAATTTAATCATGGATCATTGAGAAATCAATCACATGGAAATTAAATTCTAAACATACATGTACATTTACCAGATGTATTAGATTTAATCAAAACAAAATATACATTGTTTTAAGCATTAAAGATAACACATTTGAGACAAAAGAGAAGCATGTATATATACATATATATATATATATGTGTGTGGATCGTATACAAATATAGGTCACTGTATATCCAAAATGTGACCTCTCTTTTACATCATAAAATCATCTCCTATCCCTAGGGCTAGTGGCTGGAGAGTGTCGACTGGACGCTCCCTCCTGATCTGGCCGTGAAGGTGGACCCATGGGTGTGTAGCGCGATACAGACCGTGAGTGACTCCGAGAGGAACTCCTACGATCCCTATCCATAAGGATCGCGCGATAGGTGGTAGCCTCGGCCTGAGCCGCTGCTAGATCTCGCCACGCCTGCTGGAGGTCCTCTGATAGGACTCTCTCTCTCTGTCGCGCTTGCTAGAGGTCCTCTGATAGGACTCTCTCTCTCTCCCTCCATATATCTACCTGTACTCGGAATGGGGAAAAAAAGTCCTCATGCCGACCCGCGTTCCCCTAAGGCCTATAGGCAATCTGTGAGGAACTAGGGATCTGTGCTATCATGGAAATGTCTGTCATTGCCTGCTGAATTAAGGAATGCCACTCCTGCACATTAGCTGTGGTAGTAGAACATATTTTTTGTTAGTACCATTCTATATCATCAAAACATTAATCAATCAATATAAAACTACTATACCTGGATCTCCCTCATGCCAGTAGGGATCATGATATGGTAGCATCTGTGCCTGGGCACCACTAGGCTCCCCTCGCTCAAATAATCTGTGCACGATGGGTGTGGGCTGGACGGTACTAGGAACAGGTCTCCGTATCGCCTCATGTTCCCCCTGTTGGGGAACAAGAGGTGGATCCAGAGCTATGGTATCGTCTCCTGAATGGTGGGGAGCTGCATCCAACTCCTCCTCATCATCTCTATCCTCCTCCTCCTCGTCCTCCTCATCATCCTCATCCTCGTCCTCATCTGCATCATCACCTGCATCTCCCTCGTCCTCCTCTCTATCTGTATCCTCCTCCTCCTCCTCAGCACTGGGCTGATCGCCTGTAGGTGGATCAGGATCTCCCGCCTCCTCATGACCCTCTCCCTCCTCTGGCCCCTCTGACCTGGATCCCTGGTCCTCGTCTTGGTCTCCATGTCTCCATGGGCCTGGGTAGCCTGTCGGATGATCTGGTGGAAAGATAGGACCTGGATATGATCTCATAAACCATGAGACGTACCTGCGTTGTGCTCCAGGCTCTGCAGAGTAGTCAGTGACTACATCCTGATCAGATCCCTCTAAGTCTGTAGTCTAGATGTCATCTATCATCGGTCTCACTACTGCTCTAGGTCTGGGAAGGACCCACGAGTGTCGAGTATAGATGGGCACATCAGCTGGAACACACTGCTCTAGCCCGAACTGCCTCCGTACTCGGTCGAAGTAGAAAGGGACTATGATGTGTGCATATCGTCCCCGCAGTAGGCGGTTCCTCTGTAGGCATGCTAACTATCTCTCCATCCCATCCCATCTATGCATCCGTAGGTAAGGTCTCCACACTGTCACCTCGGCTGTCAGTCTGTCAAAAATCACTCTCCAATATAACAAATCTCCAAATCTCCACTCGCTGGTAAGTGGATAAGCGAACACCCTAGGTCGCTCGCTCGCTGTACTCAGTGGAAAGCCGACGGGCCTGGTGCATGTGAAGTGCTCTAAAATCCACACCTGCAGAAGTGTGCATGTCATCAAACTGAACCCCTGTCCAAATACGTACTCCTCAAGGTCGTGATAGAGATGTGCAAGCATACTCCGACCCCAAGCATACACTCTCCTGTGTCTCTCCATCGCTCTGATACACCATGTGAGACCCCCATGCATGTGTGTCCCTCGCCCATTAGGGCAGACGGCTAGTGCTATGATGGCTATCATAAGGCGTCTCAGAAGGGGTACCTCCCCTGTAGGATGTAAGAGCCAGCTAACCATGATGCGACCTCTCATCTCGCTCGGCATGACTCTCCCTATGCAATACACCTGCTCTCTCTGATGATCCTCCGCTGACCGATCAGTCGCGTATGTAACAGTCGCTCCTCTGATAGGAAGACGAAGTATACGGTACACATCCTCGAGTGTAACCGTCAGCTCCCCTACTGGAAGATGAAATGTGCATGTGTCAGGATCCCATCGCTCTATCAATGCCATCAGCATCGCAGGATGGAACCGAATGGCTGGCATGAGGATCTCGTAAACTGTGAAGAATATGTCCCGCTGTATGCTCTCTCATGTACGGAAGGCCCTGCAACACAAAAACATAACCGTAATCAGTACTAACCCCTCACCAAGCCCTGAAACCCCTCGCCAAGCCCTGATTGGGGACCATAGTGTCCTGTCAGGGACCATGGTGCCCTGTCAGGGACCATGGCGCCCTGAGGGGACCATGGCACCCTGAAGGGACCATGGCGCCCTTGTCAGGGACCATGGCGCCCTGGGGGGGACCAGGGCACCCCACAGGGACCATGGCGCCCTGGGTGGGCCCTGAGTCAGCCTTCAAGGCCCGCATACGATCACAGAAAAGTCAAAATGCAGAAAATCAAAAGTCAAAGTTCAGTCAACTCACCTCGTCCAGTGGCTCGTCGTCAATCACGGCCTGGCGCAGGATCTCAACCCTCGTGGGATGCTCCGGTCGTCGTGAAGGCATGATGATAGCTATGTGGGCTCCGCTACAATGAACAGTACTTAGAATCAACAAAGTGACAAATGCAAGTGTCTCTTTCAAGGTATATACGTTCATTCCTGTACCTTTATTTTCAAAACCCTAATTTTCCTCTTTCACTCATTTCATCATAACTTGAGTTTGGGAGATGCGATTTTTGAACCGTTTGTTGCGTAGGAATTGTATTTTCATTCCCCTACTCTCTGGATGTTCCAAAAAGTGCTCTGATGAAACCTTTTCAGTGAACATCCCTCATCAATACTCTCTTACACAATTGGTCATAAGTAAACATGCTACCCTGTTTCACCTCCCTAATAAGCAAGTTGAAACAGGGGGGGGCATACAACTACTCACAAATTTCATCACTTTCCTTAGTAAGCATTAGGTGATTTTTGTGATCTAACGTGTGTTTTGTAGGGTGCGGTTCCTAACTGTGTACTGTAGATACCGCTGGGGGCTTCGTCCGACAACTTATGGATATATCCTTTTTCAAATAATGTTTACTTTATGTACTTTAGCTTGCATATGCACGTAGTACTCATATGATCGCTAAAGTGGGGGCTAAATGTAACGTCATAAATTGTACACACTTGCTAAAGCAGTACAATTTAACACCTAGTTTAGCACCCGCCTTGGCGCAGTTGCACTTTGCATGGCATTTCCCCTTTACCACTTAATTAATCGAATTAATTAGGTCTAAAGGTTCTATTTCACCATTTTCCACATCACAAAGTCGGGCCCTTTCATTAAAGCGTGCCCCTTTCATTTTATTCCTCCAATACATCACTTAATCAAAAACCCTAATTAGGCCCTATTCTGAGCTTGGGGGCTTAATTTCAGGGGTCAAAACATCTCGAAATCACCTGTAACTTCGGGATTCTCTCTAAAATCATCATATCTAATGGTCCTAAAAATTTGGTGAAAAGTTGTCGGGACCGTGGCGCCCGGAGTGCACACGGTCCCGGACATTTTTCCCAAAATTTTAGGAGCGCTATCCAATCATAAAATAAAGCTTAACCCCAAGAAATTGGCGGGATATTCAATCTCTAGGTCGGCCAAAAGACGAAATTGCGACCTAGGGTTTCATACATAAGAGCTCTCTTTCTTCATTTGAAAGGATCCGATTTTTGTTTTCAGGAACTTCATATGCAGCGAAAGAGTAGATCTTTGAAGACTTCAACAACATTCAACATCCTTCTATCAAGCATCTATCAAATTCACTCATCCACTTAGGGCTTGGAAGACATTGAAGAACAATAGGAGATTACCGACTGAAGATTGGCTTGTACTCCTACCTTGAGGGTTGGGTATGATTTCATGTTGTTTTCATGTCTTTATGTAAGCTTCAATACATCATTTATTCATGCTTTAGATCACTTTGCATCTTGATTTAGAGCATTTACGTTATCATTTACAAGCAATTAGGGTTTACTTTCTAGGTTGCTCTAGTTTGCTTTCTTGCATTTTAGGACCTTGCACACACACTAGGTCTGCACACACAATACATTTTACAAAACAACTTGGCTATTCGTGGAGGTGGAAATCACCGAAGTGGGGGTTTGACTAAGGAAAAACCCTATATAGCCGCCCATACACCCTTTTTCAGATATCATTGTAGGTTTCGGGATTCAGACGACGCCGCGGGATACAGATCCAGGGAGAGAAGGTCGAGACAGCACTCTGCAGAGCAGAAGACTGGGACAGGGGCGCTGGGTGCCCTGGTCCTGCCAGGACAGGGGCGCTGGGCACCCTGGTCCCTGGGACAGAGGCGCTGGGTGCCCTGGTCCTCCGGACAGATAGCTTTTCGACAGTGTTCCAGAGTGCAGAACAGCAGTTTTCGGTGCAGTTTTCAGGACAGTGGCGCCCGCGCCCCCATCCCGAACATTTTCAGTCCGATTTTGACTCCGGGTACACATCTGCATTCTTATTTCATCCTTGTATTTATAGCTATTCATTGTTTAATCTCAATTCTGTAATCTTGTTATTAGTTCATACTTGCATTTTGGGATTAGGGTTTGAACTTGCATTACTTGATCTTACAATTTCAACAAGGGAATAGAAATCCTAATAGATATCTCGTGGCTCTCTCTTTCACAAAAGGAAGTAGCCAATTGTGTGATATCTCTAGGCTCTTTCGTATTCCATAATGTGTGTCAAAAGGGTAGGATTAGGGCATGATTAACCTAGTCTCGCTTTTTCCCCCACACAGGAACCATCAAAATGCCTTCTGAACAAGGTGTCTACAAGGATGGTGTAACGGGCACATCAGCGGATGAAGGTTTGTTGTTGGGTTTTGGTGAGGTGTGGGGGAATGGTGTTGTCTTTGAGGAAAGCGAAGGTTTCTTGGTACCAAGGGGACTCAGGACCAATGAGAACACACACCATTTCAAACTCTGGTAGGTCGTATGTTGGTATAAACAATTGCTTGACCAAGAACTCACACTTCTGACTGTGTGCTCGCATTTGAAGGAGGGAGCCAATGGTGGACCTTGCATCTGCAGTCCTATTGTTTGTTCATGGGATTTGGTCAAACTTGATTGCCATGAAATGTTGCTTAAGATCTTCAACCATGGTACAGTAGGGAAGGATTTTATCATATTTTGTCTGGTATTCATCGTTGACTTGTTTTATGATGAGTTGGGAATCGCCATAGACTTGTAATTCCTTTATTTTCCAGTGGATAGCCAAGCGTAAACCTATGATGAGGGCCTCGTATTCTACTATGTTATTAGTACATGCAAAGGCTATCTTGTATGATTTGGGGATGCCATCTCCTTGAGGTGTGACCAATAATATTCCTGCCCCCGATCCATTTTGAGTGTAGGAGCCATCAAAATACAATTTCCATGTGGAGGATGTGGTAACAGTCATAATGAACTCATCTGGTAATTCTATGAGAAGAGGATGGTCGCCTGGAAGTGGAGCTTCAACCAACTGATCTGCAATGACTTGTCCCTTGATTGCCTTTCTGTCCACATATTCAATGTCAAACTCGCTTAAGAGCATGACCCATTTGGCAGTTCTGCCAGTGAGAGCAGCTTTGGACAAGAGATATTTAAGTGGATCAATTTTAGCAATTAATTTTGTCTTATTATTTAGCATATAGTGTCGTAGTTTATGTGTGCTGAACACTAATGCCAAACATGCTCTTTCAATAGGGGTGTAATTGAGTTTATATCCTACCAACGTCCAACTGATGTAGTAAATGGCGTGTTCCTTCCCTTGATCATCTGTTTGCGCCAATAATGCCCCCAATGCCACTACAGTAGCACATATATACAAAATAAGGGGTTTTCTAGGAGCAGGAGGCATCAATACGGGAGGTGATGCTAGATATTCTTTTAATTTTTCAAAGGCCTTTTGACATAGGCAATCCCATTTAAATTTTGTGTCTTTACACAATAGGTGTGAAAATGGATGGCACTTGTATGCTAGCTATGAAATGAAACGCCTGACAGACTGGAGTTTTCCCTAGAGACTGCGCAGTTGTCTGAGAGTTTTTGGTGGAGGCATTTCCATAATAGCTTTTACCTTTGCGGGATCAGCCTCGATGCCTCTACAGGAAACAATGAATCCCAGTAGTTTTCTCGATGTGATGCCAAACACACACTTTTTGGGATTTAGGCGCAACTTGTATTTTTCCAATCTTTCGAAGATCTATTTTAGAATGGGGATGTGTTCTTGTCTTGTCTTGGATGTTCCTAGCAGATCATCCACGTAGTCCTCCATAATTTTGTGCAAGAGGTCATGAAAAATTGTTGCCATTGCCCGTTGATATGTAGCTCTAGCATTTTTAAGGCCAAAAGGCATGACCCGATAATATAAGGTACCCCATGGTGTTGTGAATGCAGTTTTATGCTGATCCTCATCTGCTATCCTGATTTCGTTGTATCCAGAAAACCCATCCATTAGCGATAACATTTCATGTCCTACTATAAGGTCCACAATCATGTCTATATTGAGGGGCAGGAAATCATCTTTAGGACAAGCTATATTTAGATCTCAGAAATCTGTGCAGATGCAGATGCCCCCAGCAAGTTTGTCGACAGGTACAATGTTGGAGACTCATTCAGAATAATCTATTGGTTTGATAAATTCTGCGTCTAACAACTTTTGGAGTTCTGCCTTGATCAGGAGTGTAATATGTGGGTGCATTTTGCACAATTTTTGTTTTACAGGTTTTGCATATGGGCGGACGGCGAGATTGTGAACCACCAAGGCAGGGTCCAACCTTGGCATATCGGAATAGGACCAAGCAAAATTGATTTTTACCTCTGCCAGGAAGTTGATGAAGTCTTGTTTCTCTATTTCTGTCAGGGATTTGGCAATGAGAACATTTTTCGGAATGACCTCGGTGCCCATGTTGATGCCATTTGTTTCTTCTATCAACAAATTTGATTTGTCCTGTGGAAGGTAACCAATGGTAGGGAGGTCAAATCCCTCATCGTCAAGTGCCTTTTCCAGGTTTTCACTTTTAGATACGCCCTTTGTTTTTATTTCTTGTTCATCCAAAGGCACCTCAGGGAGGTTTTCACCTAGGGAATCATATCTTTTTCTTTTATTATCATTTTTGTGGCTAAGGGCATTGACTTGACTACCAAATTATCCCTTTTCGTGTAGTTGAATACCCTCGATTCTGCTACAATCTTCCATATTTTGCGTTGTTAGGAGAGAAATGAGAGCATTATCGTCGGTGTGGATATCTAAAGTGGTTTTGTCTTGTTGGCCCCAATCAATGAGTTCAAGATGGACAAGATGTAGCTCATGTGAAGTGGGAGGGGTTACGAGGGTGATGGTATTGATGCAAGCATCCAAGAAGATATCTTTCTCATATTCATAAGGCATTTCATGGAATTCCTCTTTGTCAGTGCTTTTGATATCCAAAGAAGGACTAGAAGAGGCACCAGCGATAGCAATCTTAGGCACCTGGGTGTACCCCAAGCCTCTGTTGTATCTGTAGGAGATAGGATTTATTGGTGTTTTTCTTCCTTTCTCCTCTAGTCCCAGGCCGTGTCCTTTGTAACCCATTTTTTCAACATGGCAGATGCTTTTGGGTACATTTCTTTGGATATTCTTGTTGGATCTTCATCTTCTTCCTGGTACAGCCATGAAGAGATATCTGCTTTGAGGCTCTCATTATCAAGTGGGCCCCATTGCTGGAACGTGGTGTTTTGGCATTGCATGACTGGTTTTGGGTCCTTTTTTATCTCTTTTGGTTTGCCAAATGACTTAGGAGAGAGAGGGAGGTTTCTTATTAATAAGACGTCCTCCAATTTGAATTCTCCACAGCCATTGTCCAAGATCTTGATTTGATTATCTAGTTGGGATGATGTGGAGGCAACATTTGATGTGTCAGATGGAGGCGTTGGCAAGGGTCTATTTAGTGGGCAATGATACAGATGCTTCCCCTCTAATAGTTTGCAATATTGAAAAGGTTGGGGATCACCTTTGATGGTGATATCTCTTCCGTTATAGGGGAATTTGATGCATTGGTGATAGGTGGAGGGTACGACCTGCAAGGAATGAATCCATGGCCTCTCGAGGAGAATGTTGTAGGGGAGATCAAGATTTAGTACTTGGCAAAGGGTTTCAATTGTAATGGGGCCCACTTGAAGAGGTGAGGTGACCACGCCCTTTAGAATTCTTTCTACATCATCATATGCCTTTATTGTGATCCTTCCTGATGTGTCTATCAGATCCTCAGAAAGTCCCAATTGTTTTATTAATTTGTATGTGCATAGATTAAGCCTGGATCCACCATCTATCAGGATACGTTTGACCTTGTACTTGTGGATGAGAGCTTCGATGTGCAAATGTTTGTTATGGTCTTCATCTGCAGGAGCATCTTTGGAGTTAAATACAATGTGTTGCTAGGCAGCAAGGTTTCCAATGAGGGCTTGGAATTGGGTGGTGTTGATGTAATCTGGAACGTGTGATTGGAGAAGGGCTTGTTCCAGAATTTCTTTATGGACCAGGGAGGTCTTGAGAAGTTCCAAAATGGAGATCTACGCGGGTGTCTTCCCAAGTTGATCAAGGAGGTCATATCAGCGGGTGGAAGACATGGGTGGTGGGTTTGGTGGGGGAGGAACTCCTTGGATGGCGACTCTTCATCGGCGTGTAGTTGCATTGCAGTCATTCTGGAAATGGGAGGTGGAAGGCATGGCGCCTTGAATGACTATCCTAGCAGGATTTGGTCTGCTTTGGGAAGAAGGAGAATTGACTCCTTGGATGGTTATGACATTGACATGATTTTCTGCAGGTTCAATGCGACCTACTAAAAAATCAAAACCAGTTATGTGATTAGCGTAGTCATAACCCATTGCGTTAGATGATGAGCATTTTCCTTTATCATGCTTCGGAAAGGGTTCTTGGTACATTTTGAGTTTGTCATTGTTATTACCAGGTTTTGCATTTGCTACTTCAATCTCACCTCTATCAATGAGATCTTGTATGTACATCTTCATTTCCATACACTTTCATGTATCATATCCCTTGATACAATGGTATTCACAATACTCATTTTCATTATACCATCTCGGTTTAGGTTGATTGGGGTCAAACGGGCGAGTGATTGGAAAAACCACTATACCTGCTTGGACAAGTTTTTGAAACACCACTTCAATAGGCTCAACCAGAGGAGTGAAATCTCTTGGAGTTCTGTTATTCAATTGGGGTGGTTGTCCCTGGATTGAGACATTGTTGTGAGGTTTTTGGGATTGATTTTGGTTGTTGAATTGATGATTGTTGGTGGTGGATTTTGAGGGAGCGGCCATGGTTTGGACCCGCTTTGCATCAGTTATACCATCATTGACCACATTTTTATTTTTGGACCAGAATTTTGGCTTGTCGTTATAATAAGAGGAAGAACTTTGTGTCGACTTCTAGTAATGTTTCAAGGTTCTTTATTCCAACAAGACACGTTCGAGGGTGAGGCCCTTATCGGTTAATTTTTGGAAGGATTTGACGCATTGGGATATTAAAGGTCTTGAAAGTTCAAGCACCAAGTTCTTTTGGAATGGCTCAATTTGATGTTGTTCTGGCTTGTCCCACTGGAATTTCTTGATAAGATGTCGCCATCTTTGTAGGAAATTGGTGAAGGTTTCTCTGGGCCTTTGTTTTGTATTACATAGGTCCATCATAGAAACATCATTACCCATGTTTTATGCATAGTGGGCCACCAATTTTTCTACCAAGTCTGGAAAAGAGACAATGGAACCTCGTGGTAAAGATGAGAACCATGCCAAGGTGTCTCCCATGAGACTCTTGGGAAAGAGTCTACGAAGATAAAGGTCACTATAGGAGACTTCCTGGCATAAGATGTGGAATTCTCAAACATGATCGCGGGGGTCTCCTTTGCCTTCATACTTGGTGAATTTAGGAATCTCAAATCCTGGGGGATATGGTGCAACTGATATAGACAGATCATAAGGACAAAGGCAAAACTCTTCGAATGAGTAAGTTTTCCTTTTATTAGTCCTTTGTTTCATGTCCTTGATGATATTCTTCATGTCTTGAATTTCCTTGATGAGGTCTTGTTGTGGACTTTGATAATAATGAAGTGTATTTGCCCCAAGAATTGGATGAACCAAAGAAGGTGCACCACCACCAATATATTGATATGATGAGGAGGTGGGAACGTGGGATGTGATGACCGATGTCGCTGGGGTTTGAGGGACAGTTGGTTGCGGTCCGCCAATTGTTGTGATGGGATTGAATATGGCTCGAATAAAATTTGCGACATTGTTGGGAGGAAGGGAAGTTTGTGGAATAGAAATTTGTGGTTGAATAGAAGGAGGTGGCATAGAAGTTTGTTGGAGAATGGATGAGATCAAATTTGATAGTGGTATGGATGGTAAGGAGGAAGAAGGTGGGATGGAGACCATGGTAGGAGGTACCACGGGTGGCATTGATTGAGCCTGGATGATTGATGGGGCTGCAATTGATTGAGTTTGAATAGTAGGTGCAGCACTTTGTGTGGGAGCGAGGTCTCCTTGTGGTTGTTGGGTGAGAGCGGATCTATTAAATTCAAGCGGAAGTTGAGCTCCATGTTCAAGGAGATTTTTCAGAAGTGCAGTAGGATTGTGTTTAATAAAATTTTCCATCATCTCTTGGTTATAAGAATCCACTAGGAAAGTTTGCACTTCCGGACAAAGTTCATCTTGGTTAACCATGTTAAGATTTTGACTTTTATCTTGATCGCTAAGTTGCCCACTTTGTGTATGATCTTGTGTGGGATCTTCATATAGGACACCAATGTTTGGCATGCCATATTGTTGTTCAGCCATCTTTTTCTTTTGGGATCGAGTTGCGACCATACACGATATTTGTGATGAAAAGACTTAGGAAAAATGTGATGAAAGGACTTAGAAAATTTGAGGATGATTGATGGAGGAGATATAGTAGTGATGGTTTAGAAGAAATTTGATGACTAGGTTGTCTTTGGTATGAACATGAAGGATTGATTTGAATGGCAAGTTGTATGAAGGGATACGACCACCCTGATTTGGATGATAGTTGGTGTTTCAAAGGAAAAACTTGAATGTTGATGGAGATGATGGACTCTTAGCTTCTCTCTTAGGCTTATGAAATATGGGATAGACAGAGCTTTGATGCAAAAAAAAAAATTTGGACTTGGTGTGGGTAATGACTTGGACAATTGTTTGTGTCTCTACAAGTGTTTGGGGATAGTGATGTGTTTTTAGTATACTCTTGGCAAGTATGTATCAAACAAAGCAAACACAGTGATCAAATGCATATTATATCAAAGACACTCATGCTCATATACAACATTCTTAAGGCTGGCAAGGACAATAGTCATTGAATCTCAATTGGTTTCCCATCTACGCTTACCCAGAGCAGACACTTAGATGCTTGACCCCACTAGCTCCCCTCCATGGCACTCACTTCTCGGGGCATCCAAGCATCAATTCCCATGAAAACTCCTCATGGCGAACTTTGTGTCTCTACTAAGGGCCATAAGAATATGGGCTGCTTCAGAGGTCTGACCTCCTACACCAATGACTAGAAGGTTTTTGGCCACTATGAACAAGGTGTTTAGTAACTCTTCCCGTTAGGAGCTACCCTTCGAAGTTGCGCAAGCATAATTGAGGCCTATAGCCCAATGAAGCACCAAGAACTTAGTAGTCACGCAAGCATGATTGAGATCTTTAGGATCCTACTAAGCACTCAATGTGAGAGTGAACTCTCATATAGCCCCAACCATTAACCCTTTCATAGTTAATGGCCTATTTATTATAGTGAGTTGGGAACCCCAGGTCTAGGTGTACTCACTTGGGTCGTTCCCCTCTTACCTTCTCAAAGAGCAAGTTGGGAGGGTAGGCCCGCGAGAGGTAAACACACAATCAAACAAGAAAAGGTTGGAGGGTTTGGATTTCTGATCGTCTAGTAAGACGAGAGCATACTTTCCTACCTTTATTCTTTTCTTAAAGACACATAAGACAATGGTTCATTCCATTTTAATTAATATCTAGGTGCCTAATTTAAATAAATGCACAATATTTGGTTGAATTAGCTAGGCAACCTGCAAAACCACTTGATTAGTAGTTTTGAAAAATGGAGTCTTCAACAAGCGTCCTACAAAACAACTTGATTAGTAGTTTAAAAAAAAAAGGAGTCTTCAACAAGCGTCCTGCAAAACAATTTGATTAGTTTGGAAAAATAGAGTCTTCAACAAGCGTCCTGCAAAAAAAAAAAAAATGACAAAAATATTGATTTTTTTGATTTTTTGGGAATGAATAGAAAAACATGAATAAAAATTTTTTTACTAATAACAAATGTGGATTTGAAGAAAGCTTTGATGGGTAAATGGGTTTTGACTAGGTTTTTGCCACTTTCCAAGGGATAGGCAAGCGAAAAATGGGGATTTTGGAGGAGAGATGAAGGAATGAGAAAATTTGTCAAAGAGGGGCAAAGAAGCAAAAGTTGGAGATGGATAATATGGGAAAAATTTGGAGGTGATTGGATAAAAGGGGAAGAAGTTATGACAAACCCTAAAAATAGAGAAATATGAGATTTTGGGCTTCAAAAAGTGGATTTTTGGGATAAGGCCTCCAAGGAAGGAAATGTGGAAAATGGCAATACGGAGAATCTGGTGAAGTTTGGAGGAAAATGGAGTCGAGATAAAGAAGATATGGTGAAAAAACATAAAAAAATTTACAGCAGACACCCTAGATTTAACAGAGCAAAAACTCTAAATTTAACAGAATAAAAAAAAATGTCAAAGTTCCATATTTCTGATTGTCTAGATAGACAAGAGCATAATCTCCTATGCTATAGTGACAATATTAATTATATTTAATTAATATTGAGAGGAATTTTGAATTAACATAATTAATTAATTATGCGAGGAATTAAAAATAATTAAAATAATTATTTTTAAGTGTCTACAGCTGTAAGTAACTCTGTCTCTGGTAAAAATACTTTGGTATTTGATGATATTGTTGGTGTTATCCTAAGCGAGGAAATACGAAGGAAAAGCACAAGTGAGACTCCAACATCATCAAGTAGTGTTTTGAATGTGGAGAACAGAGGAAGATCAAAAGAAAGAGGAAAAGGCCCTTGGAATGAGAAGTCATGAGGGAAGTCAAAGAAAGGACGCTCTCAATCTAGAGGAAAGAAAGATTGTTGGTACTACGGAAAGCCTGGTCATCTAAAGAAAGATTGTTGGTCTCGGAAAAACAAAGAAGGAGACAAAAATGAAAATGATAGTAAGGAAGCTAATATTGCAAGTAATACTTTACAAGATGCTTTAATCTTATGATTGGATAATGTTAATGATTCCTGGGAAATAGATTTTGGGGCTTCATTTCATGCTACACCCCATAGAAAATAATTTCTAGATTATGTTCAAGGTGATTTTGGACAGGTATATTTGGGTGATGATGAGCCCTATCAAATTGTTGGAAAAGAAAAGATAAAGATCAAGTTGCAGAATGGAAATGACTGGTTTCTGCAGGAGGTAAGACATGTTCCTAACTTAAGAAGAAATTTAATTTATGCACGGAAACTAAGTAGTGAAGGTTGCATAGTTACCTTCTCAGATAGTATCTGGAAGGTCAGTAAAGGATCATTAGTAGTAGCTAAAGGTGCAAAGGTAGGCACATTATATTTGTGTACTGGTAACACTTACTCTACCTTAGCTGCTACAAATAAAGTTACTGTAGGGACAGCAACAATAGATGTTGCAAGAATAGATTCAATAATGTGGCACCATAGGCTTGGGCACATGAGTGAGAAAGGGATGAAAATCCTTCACTCCAAAAATCTATTGCCATGACTAAAGAAGATTGATTTAGAGTTCTGTGAAAACTGTGTTTATGGTAAACAGAAAAGAGTCATATTTCTCAAGGTTGGGAAAGAGAAGAAAAGTGAGAAGTTAGAGCTTGTGCATTCAGATGTATGGGGACCGGTTCAGGTATCATCTCTTGGTGACTCTTGTTATTATGTTATTTTTATTGATGACTCAACCAAAAAAAATGGGTATATTTCCTAAAACAAAAATCAGATGTTTTTGAAACTTTTAAGAAATGGAAAGCTTTGGTTGAGAATGAGATAGGAAAATAGTTGAAGTGTCTTAGATTGGATAATGGAGGTGAGTATTGCAGCAAAGCATTTGAATATTACTACTCCTTAAATGGGATTAGAAAGTAGAAGACAGTTCCAAGAACTCCACAGGAAAATGGTGTGTCAGAGAGAATGAATAGGACTATCATGGAACGTGCGAGGAGCATGAGATTGCATGCTGGATTGCCCTTATATTTTTGGGCAGATGCTATACATACTGTTGTCTATTTGATAAATAGAGGATCTTCAACCCCTTTGGATGGTGGTATTCTAAAGGAGGCATGGACTGGTAAAAAGGTAAATTATTCTTTTCTGAAAACCTTTGGTTGTGAAACTTTTGTCAATGTTGATAAAGAAAACAGAACCAAGCTTGATGCTAAATCTCAAAAATGTACCTTTATTGGATATGGGATAGATGAATATGGCTATCGGTTATGGGATTTTGAAAATAAGAAAATAACTAGAAGTAAAGATGTTATATTCAATGAGAAGGTTATGTATAAAGAACAGATGCAGGAAAAGAAGCATGAATAGGACAAGCAAGAATATGTGGTGTTGGATGAGATTCCTGAAAATGAAATGCCACAGGTACCTGATGCTCAGCAACAACAGAATGTCTCACAAACTCTTGCAAGTGTTAGACATTCTACGAGGTCAAGTAAACCCCTTGAAATATTTTCTCCTTCTTTGTATTTTATATTATTAACTGATTCTGGTGAACCAGAAGAATATGAAGAAGCAATGCAGGTGGATGTCAAACAACAGTGGGAACTAGGCATGAAGAGGAGATGGACTCCTTGATGAAAAATAAGACTTGGGACTTAGTCCCTTTACTACAGAAAAAAGAGTCTTGCCTAACAAATGGGTTTATCGGCTGAAGGAGGAGGAAGGAGGTTAGAAAAGATATAAGGCCAGACTTGTGGTAAAAGGTTTTGCACAAAAAAAGGGTATAGATTATGATGAAATATTTTCTCTAGTTGTAAAAATGACTTCAATTAGAACTGTACTTAGTCTTGTGGTTGCAGATGATTTACATCTTGAACAATTAGATGTGAAAACTGCTTTTCTCCATGGAGATTTGGAGGAGGAAATTTGCATGTTGCAACCACAGGGATATGAGGTCAAAGATAAGGAAAAATTGGTGTGCAGGTTGAAGAAAAGTTTGTATGGCCTAAAGAAAGTACTCTGACAATGGTATTTAAAATTTGATAGTTTCATGGCTGAATACGGTTATCATAGATGTCATTCTGATCATTGTGTATATTTTAAGAGATTGGATAATGGCAGTCATATTATCCTGTTGCTTTATGTTGATGACATGCTTGTTGCTAGTTCTAACATGGAACACATAAATGATCTTAAACAGAAATTAGCCAAGGCATTTGCTATGAAGGATTTGGGTGAAGCTAAGCAAATTCTGGGTATGAGGATTACACGGGACAGAAAAAATAGAACCTTGAATTTATCCCAAAGTGAATATATAAAGAAGGTGTTGAAAAGATTTAACATGTAGGATGCAAAAACAGTTAGTACACCTTTGGCTAGTCATTTCAAATTGACTAAGGAGATGTGCCCAAAGGCACAGGAAGAAGTAAAGAAAATGTCTAACATCCCGCATTCGTCAGTTGTTGGCAGTCTGATGTATGCAATGGTATGCACAAGGCCAGATATTGCACATGCAGTGGGAGTTGTGAGTAGGTTTATGAGTAATCCGGGTATGGAACATTGGAATGTTGTGAAAGGGATCCTTTAGTATTTGAAAGGAACCACTATGAAGGCATTATGTTTCAAAGGATCTAATGCTGCTCTAAGTGGATTTGTTGACTCTGATCTGGCAGGTGATATTGATTCACGGAGGAGCACTACAGGGTATGTTTTTACTATAGGGGGAACTGTAGTCAGCTGGATTTCTAGGCTGCAAAAGGTTGTTGCACTTTTAACCACTGAAGCTGAGTATATTGCTGCTACAAAATCTAGCAAGAAGATGATTTGGTTACAATGTTTTCTGGAGGAATTGGGTCAAACACGGGAGGATCACCCATTGTATACTGATATCCAGAGTGTCATTCATCTTGTGAAGAACTTTGCTTTTCATTCAAGGATAAAGCACATTTAGCTAAGGTACCACTTCATCTGGACTGTTTTGGAGGAGGGTCAGTTATGGCTTGAGAAGATTCACACAAGTGAGAATCCTGCTCATATGTTCATGAAGGCAGTTCCACAAGAGAAGCTGATTTCTTCATCAGTTTTTGTTGGTCTTTTTTATTGATAATTATGGAGTTTATACTAGTTGAGTCCTAGTGTTTAATCCAGCGGATGTTGCATGTATAGTGGTGTCATGTAGTATCAGTCTCTAAGTGGGGAGATTGTTTGGTGAGGAGCTTGATCAGTCTCCAAGTGGGAGATTATTGAAATGTGGTGACTAATCAGCAAAGTACTGTACACTCAGCATGTATCCTTGCTAGGGTCTGGGGCTGGGTTGGGCCTCAGGCAGAGGTGCGGGGGCAGTAGCCCCTGAGAAAAGTGGGGGTTCGGGGGCGAGAGCCCCCGAGAAATTTTTTTGGGGGTATTTTCTTGATGAAAATCAACATTGTAATAAAACCCTAAAAAGACTGACTTTGTTTTTGCCCTAAAAATGCATGTTATAAGAGGCTGGGATGCTTAAGGCATTGTAAGGTTGATGTACTATTTTTGTTGGATAATAAGAAATATTGGACGACTGTGTATGGTGGACGTAACCCATTCTGGGTGAACCACATTAAATCTCTGTGCTATCTGTGTCATGTTTTATTTCTTTATCTTTTGTATTTAAATCTGCATATAATTGTTAGTTCATATTTGCTTCAGATCTGCTTGAAACCCTAACACAAACCCGATTAGACCAATGAACAAATCACCAAAACCAAGTGTCCAAACAATGTCTTTGACATAACCAAGTAATCTCCAGATGATAACAGATCATCCTTATTGTCAGTGAACAATATAACTTGTCAGTGAACCAGATACCGGTGACTGTGCATAAGTCATTGAACATGTCGGTGAACATAACCAAAGATCTCCAAGTGTTCTCAAGTGTTGACAAGTGTTGACATCAATGAAAAAACCAATGCAACACATCCAAAATACAAACAATCTCCCCCTTTGGCACTAATGGCAACACAAGATGGAAAAACCATCAAAGTGCCAAAAACCAAAAACCAACAATCTCCTAAAGAGATCATCAAAATACAGATACAGAGAGTAACAGTCTTTCCCCCAATGAATAATCTCTCCCCAAAATATAATGTGTTTTTCCATAAATATCTCTCCCCCTTTGACATCAAATGCCAAAGCAATACAAAACCAAAAACAATCAGTTCAAAGAACTTGTCAAAAAATACCAACTTATCAATTTATCCAACTACTCCCCCTGAGAAGTAGCTCTCCTCATCAAAGCCAGAAAAAGATTTCTTTGTTAATTCTATCAGTCTAATGTCATGCTCCAACTGTCTAAGTCTCTACTAGTGGGGGTATAACCCTAAGTTGCTCTCTAAGATACTCAAGAGATTCTTTAGGCAAAGGCTTAGTGAAAATATCTACAATCTTCTCTTTAGTATTCACATAAACCAATTTCACTTCTTTTGCTTCAACATTCTCTTTTAGAAAATTGAATTTGATAGAAACATGTTTAGTTTTTGAGTGAAATATCAGATTCTTTGATATATCAATTGCTGCCATATTATCACAGTAAATTGTTATAGGTTCCTTGCATTTTACCTTTTTGTCCTTCAACATTTTCTTAATCCATAATACCTGTGTACAGTTAATTGCTACTACAACATATTCTGATTCTATTGTTGATAAAGATGTGCAACTTTGTTTCTTGCTCAACCAAGAGATTAATCTGCTACCAAGAAAGAATGCTCCACTGGTGGTGTTTTTTCTATCATCTACATCTCCTGCCCAATTTGCATCTGTGTATGCACATAAATCTAAATTTTCATCTTTAGCATACCATAAACTAAGATTTGTAGTTTCTTGTAGATACTGAAAGATTCTTTTCACTGTTGATTCATGATTTTCTTTAAGATTACTCTGAAATCTTCAAACAATACATACTACATTCATAATATCAGGTCCGGTTTGTGTCAAATATAGTAAACCTCCTATCATAGACTTGTACCTAGTCGGATTAATAGGTGTTGATTCATCCTTCAATGAAAGTTTATCAATTGTAGTCATAGGTGTGCTTACCGGTTTAGAGTTTTCCATGCCAAATTTCTTTAGTAATTCTTTTAAGTACTTTGATTGATTTATGAATATACCTTTATCAGTCTATGAGATCTACAATCCTAAAAATAATTTTATCTCTCCAATCATAGACATTTCAAATTCTTCCTGCATCTTATTAGAAAAGTCTTTACATAATCCATCTTCTCCTCCAAAGATTATATCATCAAAAAAAACTTATATAACCAAGATGTCATCATCAGTCACTTTGTAATATAGATTCTTATCAGCATTACCTTTAGTGAAACCAATCTTCAAAAGATATTTGTCCAATCTAGCATACCAAGCTCTAGGAGCTTGCTTCAATCCATATAAAACTTTCTTTAACCCACAAACCATATCTTTGTCATCTGTCAATGAAAATCCATCAGGTTGTTCAATGTAAACTTCTTCTTCAACATCACCATTAATAAATGCACATTTAACATTCATTTGATATACTTTATAGTTCTTATGTGTTGCAAAAGCTAAGAATAATCTGACTACTTCATTTCTAGCTATCGGTGCAAAGGTTTCATTGTAATCAATTCCTTCTTTATGTGAATATCCCTTATACACTAGACTTGCTTTGTTTTTTATTACCTTACCATCTTCATTAAGTTTATTTCTGAATACCCATTTAGTTCCAATTACAATTTTGTCTTTAGGTCAGGGAACTAATGTCCATGTGTTATTCTTTTCAATTTGTTCCAATTCATCTTCCATAGCTTTAATCCAATGTTTATCTTCACATGCCTCATTAACTAATGCTGGTTCAATTTGAGCAATAAGACATACCTCTTCATTTTCCAGTCTTCCTCTAGTCATAACTCTTTGATACTTGTTCCCAATTATCTATTTTTTAGAGTGATTCAATCTTACATACCGGGGTGTTTTTACTTGTTGTTGTTCCTTAGTCACTGTGGAATTCTCAGATGATGCCGGTGTGACTGGATCAACATTTTGTACTAGTGTACTCATTGTAGGTTCATTTGAAATTATCTCTATTGCCAGTTCAGAGTACATGTACCTTGAATTATCTCTAAATTGTTCATCAATCTTCACATTTGCAGTCTCAACAATTTTCTGCAAACTCTTATTAAAACATCTATATGCTTTTCTCTTAGATGAATAACCAAGAAATATTCCTTCATCACTTCTAGGATCAAATTTGCCAATATAATCATCTCTCCTAATATAACATTTTCTTTCAAATATTCTAAAATATTTAAGAGTAGGAGTATTACCAAACCATATTTCATGAGGGGTCTTACCGGTTTCACCTTCGATGTGAACTATGTTGAATGTATAAATAGTTGTATTGACTGCTTCTCTCCAATACATATGAGGTAGGTTTGCTTCTGATATCATGCTTCTAGCTGCATCCAAAATAGTTTTGTTATTCTTTTCCACAACTCCATATTGCTGGGGTGTCTGAGGTGCTGATAATTGTTTTCTAATTCCATTTACTTCACAGAATATATTAAATTCCTTAGATGTGAATTCACCTCCTTGATCTGATCTCAAGCATTTGATTTTCTTACTGGTTTGATTCTCTACCATGACCTTGAATAGTTTGATTTTCCCAAAAGCTTTTGATTTCTCCCTGAGAAAAGTAACCCAACACATTCTAGAATAATCATCAATGATTAGCATAAAGTATCTATCTCCTTGTAACCTTCTAGTTCTTGCTGGACCACATAAATCAGTATGAATTAAGTCAAGAACATTATTGGATTTTTCTGGAATACTTTTGAAAGTTGTTCTAATTTTCTTTCCAAATTGACATTCCTTACATACCGGATTGTGAGGTTTAACAATCTTAGGTAAATCTTTTACTGCCTTAGTTGTGTTGATCTTCACAATGCAATCAAAATTTACATGACACAGTCTCTTATGCCATAGCCAACTTTCATCAATATGTGCAATCAAGCATGTCTTCTCATTGTTATTCAAATGAAAGATATTACCTCTAGTCTAATTACCGGTTGCAATTTCCAAACCAGTTCTATTCATGATTTTGCATTTACCATTCTTGAATTGTAATTGAAATCCTTTTTCAACTAATTGACCGACACTCAAAAGATTATGCTTCAAACCTTCAACATAGTAAACATTATCAGTATTGTGCTTACCATCAAAAGATATAGTGCCTTTTCCTCTTATCAAACAAGCTTTGTCATCTCCAAATCTTACTAGACCTCCATTGTATTCCTAAAAGGTTAAGAATTTACTCTTATCACCAGTCATATGATGTGAACATCCAGAATCAATAATCCATTCATCCTTTTCTTCAATTTTAGCTACCAAGGCCTTCTCTATCAGTTGAATAGTAGGTGTCGGTTGATCTTCTGTTATAGCAACAAAATCTCATCCATTTTCTGTCAGTTCCTCATCAGAATCATCAGTAACTCCTTCATCAGCATAGTAACATGATTTGTCTCTATTCTTCTTAAATCTGTACCTTTGATATTCAGGATTAGGCTTGTATGTTCTTTTAGCTTCTTCTTTCAATCTTGCATGTCTATCAGGACACCTAGATGCCACATGACCAATCTTATTGCAGATAAAACATTTAAATGGTGCTCTACCTTCATACTTACTTCCAACTAGACCTTTAGGCATTTTCCTTGCAAATAGTGCTTCAAGTTCTTCCAGTTCTTCATTCTCCTTTCTAATTTCTTCAAGTTCTCTTGCATAAAAGGATTTCCAATCAGATTTATCAGATGATGATGATGATGTTGCAGATGATGATGATGCCTTGAAAGCTAAATATATCTTAATAGTAGCAACATGACCAAATTCCTCAAGTTCAAAAGTTGAAAGTTTTCCAACCAAAGTGTCTCTAGATACTAATGTATTAGGCATTATTCTCAATTCATTTATAGCAGTTACTTTCATTTTATATGCTGGTGAAAAAGCTCTTAAAATTTAGAAACAATTTCATCTTCACTTAAGGTTCCTCCACAACATTGTATTCCCAAAACAATTTCATTTACTCTTTCCATAAAAGCATAAATCCTTTCATCTTCTTCCATTTTCAGATTTTCATACTTGGCTCGGAAGCATTCCAGTTTTGCAATTTTGATTGTGGTATCACCTTCATTCAATGTTTCCAACTTGTCTCAAATAGCTTTAGCAGTAGATCTATCTGATAATCTCATGATTTGTTGATTAGACAATGTGCTCAAAAGTGCTTCCCTTGCTTTGCAATCATTTTCCTCATCTTTAGCCAAGGTTGGTGGAATAGGTTGACCTTGAGTAGGAACAACATAGCCATTCTTTGTAACATCCCATATGTCCTTCCCAATTCAATTCAAATGTGTTTCCATCCTGATCTTCCATATGCCATAGTTAGTTCCATCAAGTTTTGGACAGTCCTTCCTAAAATAGTTAGAAGATATTGGATCTCCTCAAGCTGTTAAACTTCTGCAAAAAGAGAACTAGGCTCTGATACCAATTGTTAGGTCCCGGAGGCAACTGAGAGGGGGGGCGAATTATTTGTCTCTTAATTTCAAACCAAAACTAACTTAACCAAACTTAGTGCATAATACCGGTAAACCAAACTTTAATGTCAGTAGACAATTTAACAGTTAATTGCAATATCGGTAAAGTTTAATGCATGAAACAGAAAGACAAATAACATACACAACACAAAACAATTATTTGTACGTGGAAACCCTGCAAGGGGAAAAACCACAGTGGGAAACCTTACCCACAATCAGATGATACTACTGCAGATAGTATGTGTGTACAATATGGAGTTTGCACATGCAGAAAGGCCAACTACCTAGAGCTCACTGCTCAATCACAAAATGGGAGTCACACTGACTACAATTAGATGGTTAAATCCAATGATAATGTACTGCTCAAAAATAGCATCTTCATATGCTGGATTCAGTATTGGTTAAGCTCTGATTTTTCTTCTTCAAACCTTCCTTCAATCTTGAATGATGTTTGCATGTATAGGTCTACTTATATTTGCATATACCTTATTATATTCCTCTTCCACTATCCTTATTAGAATCTCACAAATGAGATCTTACATTTATACCAAAACCTAAGACCAAATGTGTAGGTCATCTTACTAAAAGATATTACAATAAAATCAATTACAAATGAATCAATATGCAATTCATGATGTCAGCTCAATGCATTTACAATAATAATGAATCATCTTCATGACATGTCGTGTTGATCTAGAATAGATATGCTTGTCGGTGCATATCCTGGACCTATTTCCCAGTAACAACAAATATGCAAACCTATTTAGACCAATGAACAAATCACCAAAACCAAGTGTCCAAACAATGTCTTCGACATAACCAAGTAATCTCTAGATGATAACAGATCATCCTCAGTGTCAGTGAACAATATAACATGCTGGTGAACCAAATATCGGTGACTGTGCATAAGTCACTGAACATACCGGTGAACATAACCAAAGATCTCCAAGTGTTCTCAAGTGTTGACAAGTGTTGACATCAATGACAAAACAAATGCAACACATCCAAAATACCAACTTACCAATTTATCCAACTACTCCCCCTAAGAAGTAGCTCCTCATCAAAGCTGAAAAAAGATGTCTTTATTAATTATGTCGGTCTAATGCCATGCTCCAATTGTCTAAGTCTCTACCAGTGAGGGTATAACCCCAAGCTGCTCTCTGAGATACTCAAAAGATTCTTTAGGCAAAGGCTTAGTGAAAATATCTGCAATCTACTCTTTAGTATTCACATAAACCAATTTCACTTCTTTTGCTTCAACATTCTCTTTCAAAAAATTGAATTTGATAGAAACATGTTTAGTTTTTGAGTGAAATATCGGATTCTTTGATTTATCGATTGTTGCCATATTATCACAGTAAATTGTTATACGTTCCTTGCATTTTACCTTTATGTCCTTCAACAATTGCTTAATCCATAATACCTGCGTACAATTACTTGTTGTTGCAACATATTCTGATTCTGTTGTTGATAAAGATGTGCAACTTTGTTTCTTGCTCAACCAAGAGATTAATCTGCTACCAAGAAAGAATGCTCCACCAGTGGTACTTTTTCTGTCATCTACATCTCCTACCCAATTTGCATCTGTGTATGCACATAAATCAAAATTTTCATCTTTAGGATACCATAAACCAAGATTTGTAGTTCCTTGTAGATATCGGAAAATCATTTTCACTGTTGATTCATGATTTTCCTTAGAATTACTCTGAAATCTTGAAACAATACATATTGCATTCATAATGTTAGGTCTAGTTTGTGTCAAATATAGTAAACCTCCTATCATAGACTTGTGCCTAGTCAGATTAACAGGTGTTGATTCATCCTTTAATGATAGTTTATCAGTTGTAGTCATAGGTGTGCTTACCGATTTACAGTTTTCCATTCCACATTTCTTTAGTAATTCCTTCAAGTACTTTGATTGATTTATGAGTACCTTTATCTGTCAGAGTAAGTATGTAAAGGAAGTGTTGAAAACATTTGGCATGGAGGAATGTAAACTGGTTGGTACTCCGATGGTGACAAGTTGTATATTGTCTAAATAGGATGATTCACCCTTTGTTGATGAAAAACAATATAGGTTCATGATTGGTACATTGCATTATGTTGTTCACAGTAGACCAGATATTGCACATGTTGTTGATTTGGTTGCTAGATTTTAGAAGGATCCCAAGGAGACTCACTTGGTAGTGGTGAAAAGGATATTCTGGTACTTGAAAGGCACAATAGATTATGGTTACGGTATCCTTATAAAGGTGATTTTTCTTTGAATGTGTTTACTGATGCAGATTGGGCAACCTATATTGATGACCAAAAAAGAACTACCGTTGGAGCTTTTCTTCTTGGAGGAAGATTGGTTGCCTGGATAAGTAAGAAGAAAACTTGTGTTTCACAGTCAATAGTAGAGGCAGAGTATGTTGCAGCATCAATGAATTACACATAGGCAATCTGGATAACACACGTGTTAGAAGGTTTTAAGCAAGATATGTCTGAACCACTGATTATTTATTGTGACAATACTAGTGCTATTAATATTTCAAAAAATGTTGTGTTACATGCAAGGACAAAGCACATAGAATTGAAATGTCACTTTATGAGGGAGAGAGTACAAGAAAAACAAGTCAGAAAGGAGTATGTGACAAGCAAAGAGTAGTTACCAGATATCTTTACTAAACCATTGTCAAAGACTACCTTTGAGTACCTCAGAGGTAAATTAGGGGTCAAACCCCTACACAAGAAAAACTTGGATACAGGAGATGCATCAATAGAGTGGACTTAATGAATATTTTTCACTATGGATTGATGAAATGTTGGCTACTCCGCAGGGTGAACAGCTTTGATGAAGTTTGCAGAGATGTTGAAGACAACAACAGCAAATTTGATGACCGGTGATGCATATGCACCTTTGGCATTGTTGTCAAAGGGGGAGAACAAGAAATATGATTGGGGAGAATAAATATATTATCCAAAGGAGCAGAAGATGTGTAATGGGAAGGGGGAGAAGAAATGAAGATTTAGTTTCAGGTGGAGATGAGAAGAACCAACTGAAGAGTGAACTGCAGCAGAGAAGTTCTAGAACTAGGCAACATTATTTTAGTTGAATATGTTGGTGTTTCCATCAATACCAAAGGGGGAGAATGTTGGCATGATTGGCATAACTAATGCAGATGAAGAATGATGACTGAAGTGGTAAAGGATTGTTTGTGATGAAGAGATTGAGATTGCATGATTGGATGACTTTGATCAGTTATTTATGTTGTGATTGATGGCAACTGATGTTTACTATGTTATATTTTGTCATCTTAGTCTTTTAACCAGTAAATGAGGAAGTGTTTTAATTAGATCTGGCGATTGGTGATGAATGAAGTGTTGTGGTTTGGAATGTGAGTTTGTATCATTATAGTATGTATCTGATCGGAACTGCATCATGTTTTGGTTACCAGTAGTCATGTTTATGATTTTTGTTGTATTTTTGCTAGGGTTTAAGAAGGGTTTAAGGACCGGTAAAGAATTCTCTTAACCGGTAATGATTTTTGGTTTGTTGGTGATCTACATCAAGTTCAAATGTTGGTGATGACGTGGTTGGAACTACGTGAACTATTTGAATGATGTTTTGGCATGATCAAGAGAAAATTTCTTGGGAATGTGGAAAGTTCTTAGCGGAATGGGCTAAGGGTTTGAAAGAGTACCAAATCAAGGTGCGGTGATAATTCAATGATTGTAATTGATTATAATGATCCATATGATTATCTGTAATGAGTTGTAAAGATCTATGATGATCTATGTTGTAAGTCTTAGGGTTTTGTAACTGACTAAGTTGTAAAGGTTATTCAAGTTGGTACATTTGATGTTTGTTGTGTCGGTGTTTTTGAGAAGAGTGTGAAGCTGAACCAGAGTGTGAGAGATCTACCAGAGTGTAGCAATTTTGGAGCAGAATCAAATCTGATCAAGCAATCAATTCAGTGCTATACCCAAATCATTCATTGTTGCTCCCTAAGAGTTGTAGCAGTCAAAATCCCTTAATCGGGTAGGTCCTAAAAGGCCTTACATTGTAAGTCCCTTAACTGGGTAGCTCAACATCTGAGTGTTATATCCTCTTGAGAGGTTAATCCTAATAGATCAAAGCTCCTAATAGGTCTCATCATCTACATCCCTTAACCGGGTGACTCTTAGTAGGGTCTATTCCTAACAGGGCATCTTTGTAAGCTCCTAACCGGGCTAGGCTCCTAACAAGGTGTATTCCGAAAGAGTGCACAATTTTTGTGGGTACCAATTCCCACTGTAATTTTTCTCTATTTGGGTTTCCATGTGAAAAACATGGTGTTCATATGGTGAATTTTTTTATGTGTTGTTATGTTTTACTTTTAGTTTATGTATGTTGATGAACACTTAATGAGAAGTTTTGTTAAATCAATTTAACAGTTGGTTATAAGTGATTACCGGTAATGGTAAAGAGTTTATTACTAGTTTATGATTGATTTAGTGAAGTTTTATAAGGTTGAGTTCCATATTTGAATTTTTTGTTAATATTGATTCACCCCTCCTCTCAGTATTAATTGGATCCTCTAAGATTAACAATTGGTATCAAAGCATTGGTCCTCTATATGCGGAAAGCTTAATAGCTTGAGGGAAAGATCCTGAAGAAAGATACTGAAGAAGGAGGGTCCCAAGTTTACCAAGGACAACTACAGGATATGGAAAGACTAGATGAAGATATACATTAAAGGGTTGGGTGCTGGGTATTGGAATCATGTGGTAAACAAGTATGTTGCTCCTACTACTAGCCCCTTGACACTGGAGGAGCTCAAAGAACAACAAGAAAAAATTCAAGCCTTGGAAGAAATTATAAGTACTTTATCTGATTCTGAGTATATGATGTTCATGGATTAGAAACTGCATTTGAAGTATGTGAGAAATTAGACTTGATTTATGGAGGAGATGAACATGTACAAAGAGAAAAAGAATAAAGTTTAAGAGGAAAATTTGATGACATGAAAATGGTTGATGGTGAGAACATTGCACAATATGGTCAAAGGATTAAAGAAGTTGTAGGTGGTATTTGTTAGAATCCAAGAACACTGAGGGGGGGAGGGGGGGCGTGAATCAGTTTTCTACTAGAATGTTCAATTTTAACCTTATTATAACATACATTCACCAACCAGCAAATCGATACATATATAATTGAAAGAAGTAAAGCAATCAATAAGCCAATCACACATTAATACCAGAATACAGAAAATTATACGTGAAAAATATCAAAGAGGAAAAACCATGGTGAGATTTGTGACCCATAATATCAATCCACTAGCCATATGAAAAGATATTACACAATATGGGGGCCTACACATGCAGGAAGGCTTACAACCTAGAGCACACTTCTCATCACAAAAGGAGTCTCACTAACTACATACAAATCCAGATAACAATCTGGAAGAATGAGTGAACTGCAATGATAGCATCTCATATGCCTGAATATAGTTTCAGTTAAGCTCTGATTGTTCCAGTTCTGAAACCCTAAATGCTTACCAGAATAAAATCTTACATAAACAACATTCCTCGCATTACAAATATCACACTCATATCTCTCCACACTCTAACATCATATCATAAAATGATCTAATCAACAAACCTATATACCCTCACAATCCTTCATGCCTTATGTCAGCTTACATAGATAATTATAAAATGAATATACAAGTCAGTTCAATTACATAAATACATAAATATTGAAATCAATTGTCGATTGTCGGATCTCCCAAAAGATGTCGGCCTCCAATATCGATATCCCGATGAAGTCATCTCGGCCTACAACACCGGTACCCAAATAATTCCTCCTACCGATGAAGATACATGTTGGTGCCGATTCTTGTGTCGGTGAAGTGTCTGCCAATAAACAACCAAACCAAAATATGAAAGCTAGAACATGTTGCCATTAATAACAACATATTGAAACCAATCAAATGAGTGTCAATTTCCAACAGCATTAAGAGTGTTGGAGGTAAGATTGATGATGATGTTGTTGTTAGTAAAATTCTTAGAACTCTCCTTCCACTATATGCTATTAGAGTTTCAGCAATTCAAGAACTGAGATCTATTTCTAAAGACAAGTCAATGTTGATTCTCTAATTGGAAAGTTTACTGCATTTGAGTTAAACAACTTTGATAATATGTTCCAAAATCGTCTGAATCTGCTTTTAAAGCTTCTGTAACCAGTACTTTTGTAAAGAAAGGAAAGGATATTTATCATAATCATGACTGCAAGTTTGGTCATGGTGGTAGTAGAATTGAGGATGATAATGAAGATCATCTGATGGAACTTGAGTCACTATTGGCTAAAAGATTTCCTAGAGGCACCAGTAAGTACAAAGGTAAATTACCCTTGAAGTGTTTCTCTTGCAATAAAATTGGACACATAGCTGCTAATTGTCCTAACGGTGATAGAAAGGAAAAGTTCAAGAAATTTAAAGGAAAAGGATAGAAACATTGTTATGTTGCAGTTGATGAAGGAGTAACTGATGAAGAATCGGAAGAAGATGACAATGAGGAGATTGTGTTTGTTGTTGTGAAGGAAGATCTGACTAATGAAAAGGCATTGGTGTCTCACATGGATAGAAGTGATGAATGAATAATAGATAGTGGTTGCTCACACCACATGACCGATGATACAAACAAGTTCTTATCCCTTGAATAATTTGATGAAGGTGTAGTAAGGTTTGGGAATAACTCACCCTATATGGTTAAAGGTAAGGATCTATCTCACTAAATGGGAAAAGCAATGCAGATGATGTCTTTTCGGTTGATGGATTAAAACATAACCTTTTGAGTGTTGGCCAATTAAATGATAAGGGATATTTTCTAGAATTTAAAAGTGGAGTGTGCAGGATTCTTGGAAGTAATGGAGAATTGATTGCTACTAGAAAGCAGACAAGAGGTAATCTTTTTCATTTGGATACTAATGTGAATAGTTGTTTGGTGGCAAAGATTGAAGACAGGTAGTTATGGTACAAGAGGTTTTGTCATGTGAATTTTGACAATTTGATAAAAGTTAGTAAATCAAGTATTGTGCGAGGTTTCCCCCAGCTTGTAAAACTGGATAATGTGTTATGTAAGGATTGTCAGATGGGTAAGATGACTTTTCTATCTTTTAAGAGTAAGTCTTTCTCTTCAGAAAATATTATAGATTTGGTTCATACTGATCTTTGTGGTCCTATGAGGACTAAGAGCTATTATGGTGATAGATATTTCATGATTTTCACTGATGATTTTTCCAAGATGATGTGGGTAACTTTTCTAAGAGAAAAGTCTGACGCATTCAATAAATTCAAAGCATTCAAAGCTTTAGTTGATAAAGAAATCGGGAAGAATTTGAAATGTTTGTGATCTAACCGGGGAGGATAATTTACTTCTGATGAGTTTGTGAAGTTCTGTGATGAACAAGAAATCAAGAGGGAGATATCATCTCCTAGAACTACACAACAGAATGGGATAGTAGAGAGAATGAATAGAACATTTGTTGAAGCTACTAGAACCATGTTGATTCAAGGTGAAGTACCAAAAATATTTTGGAGAGAAGCAGTTAGCACTGTTGTTTACACTTTAAACCAAGTACTTGTCAAGAGAGGTAACAACAAAACACCTTATGAATTATTGCATGGAAATACTCCTAAATGTAAGTTACTTTAAAAAAATTGGGAGTAAATGTTTCATTAAATGTGATGATTTCACTGGAAACTTTGATGCAAAGTGTGATGAAGGTATTTTTCTTGGTTACTCTACAAAGAGTAAGGCTTTCAAATATTATAACAAGAGAATAAAAAGGATCATTGAGAGTGCTAATGTGAAGGTAGATGAATTCTTTGAGAAATCTGATGAGACCAACATATCTAAACCTGATAAATATGAAGAAAAACTTGTATTATTGAACCGGAAGTACAAAAGAATGATGAGTAGGAAGATGTAGAAATAGGTGCTCAACTGGTAAATGAAGAAAGCGATGAAGAAGATGAACAACATGAAGCAAAAGGCACATCATCAAAATCCGTAATACCAATATATGTCAAACTGAATCATTCAGAAGACCAAATTATTGGAGATAAAAATGTTGGTGCACAAACAAGAAGGAAAATCAGAGAAAACTCTTGTCTAATTTCATCTATTGAACCTAAAATAGTAAGAGAGGAATTGAAGGATGATGATTGGATTAATGCTATGAATGAGGAATTGGATCAGATAGAGAAAAATAAGGCATGGACACTTGTTCCTAGATTTGAAGACAAGAATGTGATTGGCACTAAATGGGTCTATAGAAACAAATTGAATGAAGAAGGCAAGGTTGTGAAAAATAAATCAAGGTTGGTATCATTTCGGCTATGCACAAGAAGAAGGAGAATATTATGGAGAAACCTTTGCACCAGTGGAAAGATTGGAAGGAGTAAGAATATCACTTGCTTATGCTGCATTTGAAGGCTTTAAGGTCTACTAGATGGATTTTAAATCTGCTTTTATTAATGGCATCCTTGAGGAAGAAGTGTACATAGAACAACCAGATGGATTTGCTTTGTTTGAGGATAAAGATGTGGTTTGCAAGTTACATAAGGCACTATATGGATTGAAGCAGACACCAATAGAATGGTATGAAAGATTGTATGCACACCTAATCAAGATAGGATTCCAACGTACCAGTGAGAACAGTAACATATATCTTAAGACTGATGGAGACAGAGTGTTGATAGCTGAAGTATTTGTAGATGATATAATTTTTGGAGGTGATGATGATTTGTGTATGGCTTTTGTTGAGGAGATGACAAAAGAATTCAAGATGTCTCTTATTGGTGAGATTAAGTTTTTCATTGGGTTGCAGGTCCAACAATTGGATGGTGGAATATTTATCTGTCAAAGTAAGTATGTAAAGGAATTGTTGAAAACATTTGGCATGGGGTATTTTAAACCAGTTGGTACTCCGATGGTGACAAGTTGTAAACTTTCTAAACAGGATGATTCACCCTCTATTGATGAAAAAGAATACATGTCCATGATTGGTAAGTTGCATTATGTTGTTCACAGTAGATCGGATATTGCACATGTTGTTGGTTTGGTTGCTAGATTTCAGAAGGATCCCAAGAAGACTCACTTGGTAGTAGTGAAAAGGATATTCTGGTACTTCAAAGGCACAATAGATTATGGTTTACGGTATCCTTATAAAGGTGATTTTTCTTTGAATGTGTTTACTGATGCAGATTGGGCAAGCAATATTGATGACCGAAAAAGCACTACCGTTGGAGCTTTTATTCTTAGAGGAAGATTGGTTGCTTGGACAAGTAAGAAGAAAATATGTGTTTCATAGTCAACATCAGAGGTAGAATATTTTGCAGCATCAATGAATTGCATGCAAGCAATCTGGATGAGACATGTGTTAGAAGATTTTAAGCAAGATATGTTTGAACCAGTGATTATTTATTGTGAAAATGCTAGTGCTATTAATATTTCAAAAAATCATGTGTTACATGCAAAAACAAAGCACATAGAATTGAAATGTCACTTTCTGAGGGAGAGAGTACAGGAAAAAAAAGTTAGAATGGAGTATGTGACAAGCAAAGAGCAGTTAGTAGACATCTTTACTAAACCATTGTTGAAGACTACCTTTGAGTACCTTAGAGGTAAATTAGGGGTCAGACCCCTACACGAGAATAACTAGGAAATAGGAGATGCATCAATCCAGTGGACTTAATGAATATTTTTCACTGTGGATTAATGAAATGTTAGCTACTATGCAGGGGGGGCAACTTTGATGAAGTTTGCAGAGATGTTGAAAATAACAGCAACAAATTTGATGATGGGCGATGTATATGCACCTTTGGCATTATTGTCAAAGGGGGAGAATAAGAAATATGATTGGGGAGAATAAATATATTAGCCTAAGGAGGAGAAGATGTGTAACAGAAAGGGGGAGAAGAATTGAACATTTAGTTCCAGGTGGAGAAGAGAAGAACCGATAGAAGAGTGAAGTGCAACAAAGAAGTTCTAGAACTAGGCAACATGATTTTAGTTGAATATTTTGGTGTTTATGCTGGTGTTGCCATCAATGCCAAAGGGGGAGAATGTTGGCATGATTGGCATAAATGATGTAGATGAAGAATGATGACTGAACCGGTAAAGGACTGTTTGTGATGACTGTTATGAAGAGATTGAGATTGCATGATTGGATGACTTTGATTAGTTATTTATATTGTTATTGATAGAAACTAATGTTTTGATTAGATCTGGTGATTGGTGATGATTGAAGTGTTGTAGTTTGGAATGTGAGTGTGTATCATCGTAATATTTATCTAACCAGAACCGCATAATGTTTTGGTTATCGGAAGTCATGTTTATGATTTTTGTTGTATTTTTTCTAGGGTTTAAGAAGGGTTTAAGGACCAATAAAGAATTCTCTTAACCGATAATGATTTTTGGTTTGGCAGTGATCTACATCAAGTTCAAATGTTGGTGATGATGTGGTTGGAACCATGTGAATTATTTGAATGATGTTTTGGCGTGATCAAGAGTGAATTTCTTGGGAATGTGGAAAGTGCTTAGCGAAATGAGCTAAGGGTTTGAAAGAGTATCAGATCGAGGTGCGGTGATCATTCAAGGGTTGTAATTGATTGTAATGATCCATATGATGATTTGTAATGAATTATAAAGATCTATGATGATCTATGTTGTAAGTCTTAGGGTTTTGTAACTGACTAAGTTGTAAAGGTTATTCAAGTTGTTACAGTTGATGTTTTTTGTGTCGATGGTTTTGAGAAGAGTGTGAAGCCGAACTAGAGTGTGAGAGATCTGCGAGAGTGTAGCAGATTTGGAGCAGAATTGGGTTTGATCAAGAAAGGAGTTAAGTGTTACACCTAGATCATTCATTGTTGTTCCCTAACAGTTGCAGTAGTCAAAATCCCTTAACCGAGTAGGTCTTAAAAGGCCTTACATTGTAAATCCTTTAACCAAGTATCTCAACATCTTACTATTAAATCCTCTTGAGAGATTGATCCTAACAGGTCAAATCTCCTAACAAGTCTCATCATCTAAATCCCTTAACCGGGTGACTTCTAACAAAATCTACTACTAACAGGGCATCTTTGTAAGCTCCTAATTGGGCTAGGCTCCTAACAAGGTGCATTCTAAAAGGGTGCACAATTTTTGTGGGTACCAATTCCCACTGAGGTTTTTCCCTATTAGGGTTTCCATGTGAAAAACATGGTGTTCATATGATGAATGTTTTTATGTGCTATTATGTTTTACGTTTAGTTTATGCATGTTGGTTATCAATGATTACTAGTAATGGTAAAGAATTTATTACTGGTTTATGATTGATTTGGTGAATTTTTATAAGGTTGAGTTTTAGATTTGAATTTGGTGTTAATATTGCTTCACCCCCCTCTCAATATTAACCAGATCCTTTAAGATTAACATGGTCTTCTCTGGGTACCCTGGTCCTTCTATTTCTAGGTGAGATTTGGCAGGGTGGGAGCTCATAACCTTCAGATTGCAATATCTCAGTTGCAGCTTTATGTCAGACAAAATAGGACCAGAGTGTGGCATCCCTGTCCAAGTCAGTTTGGCTCATTTTTCAACACCAAGTGCACATTTCAATTTCTCCCCCTTCTCAACTTTTAGTATCTCATTTTTTAGATCTACAAGTTTCTGCAATTTCAGTTCATATATACTTCATTGTTTATCTCCTAGCATAGTTTATCATTACATTCATTTGTGCATACCTTACCTTCATATACAAAAAGATGAATAGAAACTATAAGAGATAATCCTTGGCTCTCTCTTTCTCACAAGAAGTAGCCAAACTGAGCTATCTCCCTGGGCTATTTCGTATTCCCAATGTGTTGGCAAAAGTGGGATTAGGTCCTAGTCACACGGTCTCTCTTTTTTCCCTTCCACAGCTTCACCAACACCACTTAATCAAATCTTCACCAATCAACACGCTAACACTCAAGAACACTTAACATCAATAATTTGAACTAGAAAGATAACTTGCGGAGTAGCAAATCATGAATCATCTGAAATAAAGATACACATGAACATCCAAAACATTCTCCCAAATCCGCAACCAAAGATATGGTCATACTGGAGCACAATAGATCAAATACCAGACTCTGCCAACCACTGAACACTGAAGAACAGTCTTCATATCATAATCCATAACCTGATTAAATCACCACATAGTATCATGGAATCAATAAAGAATGAAGTATCTCTAGTTGATTCAGCATCCCAAATAGATCAACAAGCCATATCAACTCACTAGAATCACCATATCACCAAAACATAGGAATATGTTGACATAAATGACAACAACATATCCTAGCAACAACAATATCCAACAATCTCCCCCTTTCACATTGATGGAAACATATGAATGTGAAAAAAAATCAATGCAAAGGAATAAATCAACATCAGCAATCACTAGCAAACTCCCCCTAAGATCATACACATAAAGCTTTAAAGATAAAGGTAGTTTTTCACCTGCTTCACTCCCCCTTTGATAGCAATGCCAAAGACAAAATACAAATCATACTTCTCTCCCTCTAAGAAGGACAATATCTCCCCCTTAGGATAAACTCACAAATATGATCATCTGAATCACCCACTAACTACTCCAGCTAAGTAGCGGCACCCCCTAATCAATTCGGATAAGAAGATAAGACTCTACAGTCCACCGAATCGATGCATCTCAATGCATCTAGTTCTCAGCAGGAGGGGTATATACCCCTAGCTTGTCTCTCAAATACACAAATGTATCTATAGGAAAAGGCTTCGTGAAAGATATCTACAATCTGATCCTTTTTAGATACATACTCCAATCTGACTTCTTCATCACTGACTTTCTCCCTCAAGAAATGATACTTAATTGATATATGCTTTGTTTTAGAATGTGGTACCAGATTCTTGGAAATATTAATAGCACTTGAATTATCATAATATATAACAATAGGCTCATCGTAAGCAACTCTAATATCCTTCAACATCTACTTCATCCAAACTTTCTAAGTACAATTGCTACCAACAGCAATGTATTCATCTTCTGCAACAGATAGAGAAATAGCATCTTGTTTCTTACTACACCATGAAACCAACTTTCTTCCCAAAAAGAAAGCTCCACCGGTAGTTCTATTCTAATCATCAATATCACCTACCCAATGAGCATCAGTATAAGAGCATAACATGAAATCATCATTCTTCAAATACCATAAGCCATAGTCAACTATCCCCTTCAAGTATCTAAAAAACCTCTTCACAACAGTAACATGACTCTCTTTACGATCAGCTTGAAATCTAGCACAAAGACAAACAAAATTCATGATATGTGATCCATTCTAAGTCAAATATAGCAATCCACCAACCATAGATCTATACAGTCTTTGATTAAGTTTTTGAGATTTGTCATTATTAGACAGCTTGCATGCAATCACCTTAGGAGTTCCAACGGATTTAGAATCATCTAACACAACCTTCTTCAACAATTCTTTCACATATTTCAATCGAGGTAAAAATGCCTTTGTCAATTTGTGTAACCTGCAAAGAATTTCATCTCACCTATAATAGACATCTCAAATTCCTTTTGCATGTCATCAACAAACTTCATACTCAATTCATCATTTCCTCCAAAAATTATGTCATCAACAAAGACTTCAACAATCAAAATGTTATCATTATCTACCTTAAAGTATAAATTACTATCAGCAATACCTTTATAAAATCCCAACTTCAAATACCTATCCAATCTAGCATGCCAAGCTCTAGGTGCTTACTTCAATCCATACAATGCTTTCTTCAGTTTGTATACCATGTTTCCTTCATCTGATAATGAAAATCCATCTGGTTTTTCAATGTATACTTCCTCTTCCAAATCACCATTCAAAAAAGGCTAATTTAACATCCATCTGATATACCTTGAAATTCTTATAAGCAGCATATGCAAACAGCAATTTAAAAACTTCAATTATAGCTACTGGATCAAAAGCCTCCTCATAATCAATTCCTTCCATCTATGAACACCCTTTACATATCAATGGTTTTTTGTTTCTAACCACTTCAACAGATTCATTAAGTTTATTTCAGAACACCTATTTAGTGTCAATCACATTCTTGTCTTTAGGTCTTGGAAGAAGCTCTCATGTGTTGTTATTTTTCAATCTGATTCAACTCTTCTTCCATATCTTTTATCCAATTCTCATATTTACATGCCTCTGCAACATCTTTAGGTTCAATCTTGGAATTCAAACATATCTCTTTAGTAGCAATCCTTCCCCTAGTCATCACACCTTTATTTTTATCACCAATAATCTAATTTTCTAAAATAATTTAATCTTACATACCTCAGAGTCTTCTGATTATTCTGATTCTCTGGCTCTTGAAATTCTTCACCATCAATAGCAATATCTAGATTAACTATCTCCAGTGGAGTATTTTTCTTTAAGATCTCACTCTACACAGGTTTTGAAATAACATCTTGATCGTCAGATTCATATCCGCATGCTTTGATTTGCTTTCCATGACATTCATCAACCTTCACATTTGTATGATCCACTATCTTCTTCAGTCTCATGTTGTAACACTAGTTGGCCTTTCTCTTAGTAGAATAACCCAAGAATATTCCTTCATCACATATTGCATCAAACTTTCCTATATCCTCATCTCTTTTGATATATTTTATTCCAAAAAAATTGAAATATCTAACTGTCGAAACATGACCAAACCATAACTCATAAGGAGTCTTGCCGGAATCATCTTTTATATGCACCCGATTGAATGTGTAAACATAATGCTAATAGCTTCTCTCCAAAAGGTTTGTGCAACATTTCCTTCAATCATCATAGTCCTAGAAGCATCCAAAATGGTTATGTTATTTCTTTCAACAACTCCATATTGTTGAGGGGTTCTAGGAGCAGATAACTACCTTCTAATTCCATTCCTCTCACAGAATGAATCAAACTCACCAGATCTAAATTCTCCTCCTCTGTTAGATCTCAGACGCTTCAGCTTCAATATTGTTTTAGTCTCCACCTTAGCTTTGAATATCTTGAATTTCTCCAAGGCTTTTGATTTCTCCCTTAGAAAGGTAACCCACGTCATCCTATAATAATCATCAATTAGCAACATGAAATTGTGGGGGCGGGAAAAGGGAGATTGGATGACTAGGACCTAATCCCACTTTTGCCAACATATTAAGAATAAGAAAGAGCCTAGGGAGATAGATCACTTTGGCTAATTCTTGTGAAAAAGAGAGAGCCAAGGATTATCTCTTATGGATTCTATTCCTCTTGTTGCAAATGATGAGAGAAACTAGGGTTTGAATGATCAACTAGACTAGGAGATAAAGAATGGAGCATAGATGAACTCGGAATTGAATAAACCTACAAATATAAAACTGATATACTGAAAGCATGAAAGGGAGAGGATTTTGGATGTGTACCTGATGCTACAAATTGAAAAAAACTGACCAAGACCAGGGTGCCACGCCACTGTCCCTGATGGACTGACAGAGAGTTATAATTGAGAAACTGTAAATTTAATATCCTAAAGCTACAACATGTCAAATTTCACTGCAAAGTGGAGGGACCAAGGTGCCTTGCCCCTATCCTAGGTAGGACCAGGGCACCACACCCCTATCCTTGACAATTTTCTACACTCTTGAGACTTTGGGGTGGTGTTCATGCCTTTTCCAGATCTGAAACTACCTCTGAATGCATGTTTTTGTACCAGCAACTAAAAAGGGAAGGTTTGGGTGGCTATATAGGGTTTTGCCTTAGTCAACCCCATGTTTTGGTGATTTCCACCTCCACAAATAGTTGATAATGTACTAAAAATGTGTGTGCTAGAACCTTGTGTGTATGCAAGATCCTAAAATAAAAGAAACTAGAGCTACCCTACACATGAGAGTAAACCCTAAATGTAAATAACAATGCTTCAAACCAATAATGTTTAACGATCTAAAGCATGAATGTAAATGTGCAAATTGATGTAAAGAAGCTCATACAAAGACATGAAATCATACCAATCCCCAAGGGAGAGATATTGCCACTAGATCTCCTATTACTCTTCAATGTCTTCAAGGCTCCTAATTGATGATGAATGCTTGATGGAATGTTATTGAATGTTGTTGAAGACTCTACATAGGCTTCTCTTTCACTACATAGAAGGCTCCTTATGCTTGCTTTGCTGAAAACTCCCTTAGATTAGATAGATCTTTGTTGCCTTCAAATGAAGAAAGAGAGCTCTTATGTATGAAACCCTACATCTTAATTTCAACTTAATTCCACCTTTAGGCCGACCTAGGAATTGAATTTAACCCAATATTTTGGGGTTAAGTATTATAATATCATAGAATTGTGCTCCCGAAATTTTGGGAAAAAAGTCGAGGACCATGTGCACTCCCGCCATAGTTCGACCAAATTTTTACCAAATTTAAAGCGTCGTTAGATATTGATGATATTAGAGAGAATCCCAAAGTTATAGCTGATTTCGAGGTGTTTTGATATGCGAAATCAGGCCTTAAAGGTTGAAATGGGACATAATTAGGGTTTATGATTAAATGATTTATTGGAGGAATAAAATAAAAAGGGGCACACTTAGGGTAAAGGGACCAATTTTATAATGTGAGGAGTGATGAAAAATAACTTTAGATTTAATTAAATTAATTAATTAAATGCTTAAAGGGAAATAAGAAATGCAAGATGCAAGACACACTAAGGCGGATGCTAACCTAAGTGTGAAATTGTACCACCCTAGCAAGGATGTACAATTTATGACACTACAGAAATATTTGTCACCCTACACACTTCTCACTATTGTAGGTCCACACAAATAAATATGCATAAGATATAACAATCCATTAGATGAGTATAGCTTACTCTTGAATGTAGTTCTTGCTATCTTTCCTAACTGGCATTCTTTACATACCGGATTAGATGGCTTCACAATTTTAGGCAAATCTCTAACAAATTGAGTAGAGCTTATCCTGATCATGCTATCAAAATTAACATGATGCATCCTTCTATGTCACAACCAACTCTCATCAATCAGAGCAATCAAACAAATTTTCTCACCAGCATTCAAGTGAAAGATATTACCTTTAGTCTTCGTCCCTGATGCAATATCTATACCAGAGGCATTAAGAATCTTGCATTTACCATTCTTGAATTACAAATCATATCCCTTGTCAACCATATGTTCAATACTCAAAATATTGTGCTTCAAACCTTCAACATATAAGACATCATCAGTATTATGCTTACCATCAAAAGAAATTGAACCTCTACCATGGATCACACAAGCTTTATCATCTCCAAATCTCACTATACCACCATCATACTTCTTCATATTCACAAATTTTATTTTATCACCTATCATGTGATGTGAACAACCACTATCAATTACCCATTCATCTTTCTCTTTAATCTTAGTAGCTAAAGCTTTCTCCTCAACAATGCAGCTTGTAGGATTCACTAGTACTGGATCATCTTCCTTCATAGCAATAAATACAAATTCATCTTCTGAAATCCCATTCTCTAACTCTTCATTTGTCACACCTTCATCAGTAGCATAATAACATCTTTTCTGATATCTGAACTTCCGGTTAGGATTGTAGGGATTATCAAGCTTATCATGCTTATCAAATCTATAATATTTATCATGTTTATCATACCTGGACATTATTTCAAGACACCTAGAAGCAAAATGTCCTATCTTATTACAATAGAAACATTTCAAAGGTAACTTTCCATCATAATTATTGGCTCCCTTAGGTAGTCTTCTAGCAATAAGGGCTTCAATCTCATCTAATTCCCTTTCTTTCTCTTTTGTCTCTCTCTTTTCTCTTTCATATCTGGATACCCAACATGAACTCTCCTGGATCATACTTTTGCTTCCCAGATACAAAGGCTCTAAATTCAGTCTTTAATTTTCCAAGTGATTCTCCAAACTTTCTCAAACTCAAAGGCAGCAAACTTACCAACCAACATGTGCCTAGTCACAGTAGCTACTTTAGGCTTGTAAGCAGGAGGCAAATATCTCAACACTTTAGCAACAATCTCATCTTCTTCAAGAGTTCCACCAGTACATCTGATGCCTAGGAAAAGTTTATTCACCTTATCCATAAAGGTAGATATATTCTCATCTTCCCTCATCTTAAAAATCTCATACTTTCCTTTTAAACTTTGTAACTTATCAGCTTTGACATGTTTATCTCCTTCATACAAGGTTTCTAACTTCTCCCAGATCTCATGTGCAGTCTACAAGCCCATCACATTAGTCATCTCTAAATCAGTCAAGGTACTCAGCAATGCTTCCTTAACTCTTATGTTATATTAAGCATCCTTGATTTCAACAACAGTAATCGGTCCATTCAGAGGAATATAATAGGTATTCTTTGTAATTTTTCAATACTCTTCTCCAAAACACTTCAAATGAACTTCCATCTAGTCCTTCCATATAGTGTAGTTATTTCCATCAAATATCAGACTATCCTTCTTGAACACATAAGTTGCCATCTCAGATCTCCTCAAGTGGTCAAGCTTCTTCCGAAGGATTGAGCTCTAATACCAATTATTGGCAATAAAAATTAAGGAAAACTGAGAGGAGGGGTGAATCAATTTTCACCGGATTAAACAATTTAAGCACAATTTCATATTTGATCAACTCTAGCAAGAATAAATATGAACACAATAATAACAACACATAACACCAATATTTTTACTTGGAAAACCTAGTTAAGGGAAAAACCATGGTGGGAACCTACCTAAAGCAAGGGAAAACTAATAAAAGGTTATATGGCTAGTTTAAACCCAAATAAACATAGAAAACCGAATAAAGTATAAACCAAACTTCTTATACCTTGCAAGAGAGAGTTATCTCTTGTTCCTCTAATTGAGTCATTGGTGAAGCCAAGGATGCACCCCTCCTTGTCTTGTTTGGATTAGCTCCTTGGTTGGGAAGTGGATTTCTCTCCACACACAAAAATATTGGTTGGATTTGGATTGGACTTGAATGATAATGGATATGGATTAGATGAGAGAAGATTTGGGATATTATAGGAGTATGATAGAGGATTTTCATCTTTAAATGGACAACATGAGCATGTGATGGAAGTGGATATTCATGATTTGTGAGGAAATGAGACTCCAATTTATAGATTGGAGAAGGCCAAAATGAAGGGCCAAGATTGACTTTGGGATGAAGGGTTGAGATTGATTTGAGAGGGAGCACATGGATTGAGAGGACAAGGTGTGGAGACCAAGAGATATGCCATAAAGGCATTTCTTGTCTCCACACCTCTCAAGGTACATAATGAAGAGCTCCCAAGTACATTGGGAAGAGAAAAAAGAATATAAAATTACTTGGGGGGAGGGAGGATGAATTAAAAATTCCAAAATAAGAGGATGTGTGGGAAGACTAAATGGAAAAAAGGAATTAAAATTCCTTGGGAAAAGCATGCATGGGGAGATTCAAAGAATTAAAATTTCCTTGAAAGGATCAAAGTTGACCCATCCTTAATCAAGGTGATTAGTGATGTGTAAATGATTAAGGGGATTGATTAGGTGAGTTAATGATGGATTATAATGCAAGTGGGAAAGTTAGGAGGATGTGACATGAGGAGAGAGAATGAGTGGATGAATATGAAATTAGACAATAATGATAAGCATTATTCTAGAAGAATTAATTAGGATAAGTGGGAATTAGGAAAAGTGATTTCTAGGAATCACTTTAGTTAAGTTAATTAATTAGGATTAATTAACTAAGAGGAATTTAGAAGAATGGGGAAATTAATTAATTTATTGATAAATTAATTATTGGACTATAGATATAAGATTGATTAAATTTGATTTAATTAACCTTGAGACAAAGGGAATTAACATAATTAAATTGGTTAATTATGTTGACAGGCTTAAATTAATTAGGTATTAATTTAATTAATTTTAGATGTCTATATTTTGCCCCTCTTTGATATAGCATCATGAAGTGATGTTATATCAAAGAAGAATAAAATGTAGTGGATGGAAAGGATAAGGACTAGTAGCATGATGCCCCAGTCATAAGTTAGATGAGGAAGGATGAAAAGGAGGAAGTGGTATGCCCCCTCAAGAGAACATGTAGGTTCTAAGAACACGGGTGTGCTCTTGAAATGGATAGGAGGACTAGATAATGAAAAGATGAAGATGGTGAAGGGGGGGTGAATGAATAAATTGGAGTCTCCAAGATAAATGGGTGAAATGGGATGAATGAATGAAATGGAGTGCATGAGATTTCTTGTTGTGTAGATGTGGAGAGCAAACCTAATTTTGATATTGTCATAGATTATCCACACCACGATTATAGGAATCAGGATGTTGTGAATATCTAAGGCGTGGACTAGACTCTCAAACAATAGGTATATCTATGCACACAGGTTTGCAAACATTGATGATGATGTAAATATGAGACTGTAGGATTGTACAAGAGAAATCATCAAACACACCATACCAAAAAAAAATGCCCTATTATACACCAACCAAGACATTTCAAGATATAGGATGATCAAGGCATCCCTGAACAGGTACAATCCTGGGACACGAGATAAAAAATCAGAGCGAAAAGCTCAATCATGCAAACAACTTGCACATGGGCAACTGACATCTCTTGCCAAGAATGGGACATGGATTTGGTTAGGATGCCATACACGAGAAGAATACATCCTGATGGGTAGGAATATGGATTTGGATAAACTACCAGACATGGGAAGGGTGCATCCCGATGGGCAGGGTACAGATAGATTGATAGATGCAAGAGATAGGATGGTGTGTGGGATCTCTAGGTGAGTATTTTCGCTTGGATTTGATTAACATAGTATGGATGGGTGTTTGGATTATGTGTGAGTCAGTATAAGCTCAGTGTGATGGGGGTCATAAATGGATTGGATAAATTAAGAGGGGGATAAATGATTCAATAGGATTGGATGGGATAGGGAATAAGATATGATATGATGGGATTGGTTTGTGGATATAGGATCACAAATAGAGGGGGTCCAATGACAAGGGAGAACCAAGGCTTGGTAAGAGGATGGATGGATGGGGAGATTGCTTGGATAGGGGATGAAGGGATTAAGTAGATGGATGGTGATAGGATATGGAGGACTAAAGGATGGAGGATGGGTGGAATGAGGATCCAAGAACTATATTGCAAAGGAGGCAAATGCCCCAATTAAGGCTAGAAGGATGGTGAATAAAGATGTGTTAGATTGAAGGATATGTGTGGTGGATATGAATGGAGGAGGAATTTGGGCTTGCATTTTCCCAAAGCATGCATATGCCTTATTTTTTTCTCTATCATGATCAAGAAGAAAGGTAGGAATGAGGGATGAATTTGGATAAGATGAGGGATATGAGATGGAGGATATGGATAGGATAGTTAAGACCAAAGATAGGGAAGGAGGATGGACTTAGATAGGATGTGGATAGAGGATAATGGATATGGATTGTATATGGTGAAAATGGATAACAATAATAACAATATTGAAAGGCTAAATGAATTCAACCACAAAACCCTAGCCTAACAATAACAAAGATCCACCATAACATATGAAGATTACCTAAGACAATGCAAATCAAATGAAATCACAAAGATTATACCATCACATGTCTAATAGGGTTTGGATCTCCATTCTTCTTATCTCCATTGATCTTGTTTGATATATTTGCTCTCAGATTTTATGTGCACAAGAGCTCAACAAAGAACAAAATGTGGTTGCAAGTAGGATCGTAGTGTAGTCAAGTCACTAAGATGATTGATTAGGGTTTGATAATGAAGGAAGCATCTCCTTATATAGAAGACACTATAAGAAATGGAGGGATAAGATTGAGAGGTGTAAAAGGAGGTCGGCTATGATTAGAGGGTAGGTAAAAGAAATAATAAAATAATGAGAGGGTAAGTAGTGTATGAATTAAGAGATGAATGACATGTGTCATGGGTAGAAAAGGTTAATGACTTAATTAAATAAATAAAGATTTATTTAATTAATAGAAGAAGTGGGATCAATTAAATAAATAAAATATTTATTTAATTTACGAAAATGATAATTTAAATAAATAAATGTATTTATTCAAATGACAAATAAGGCTAGAAGAGGATAAATGAATTAATTAAATAAATAAATATTTATTTAATTAATAGAAGAATTAAGCTTAGGTAATTAAATAAACTGGACAATTTTGGGTGTCTACATTTTGCCCCTCTTTGAGACAATGCGACTTGTCACGTTGTTTCAAAGAAGATAATATGAACTGATACAGAGTTGCCCCAAGATGGGAATGATATGCCCCCTCGAGAGATTGGATGAAAATGTCTGAAAAGATCACAGACAATCTCTCGATAAGAAAGATGGGATAGAATGGACTGACCGGATAAAGTGACAGAGTCACGGGATAATGAAGACTGACTCGGGAGATGAGGGCAAGGGTTAGGGTAGTCTATAAAATAGACCACGAGGGGAATACATCCTCATTGTCATCCACACATCCATGAGAGCAGAGTGCAGAGCGAAATAGAGCAGCAGTAGTTAGCAGTGATGGCCTTTGTTCACAGATTCGACCGCGTTCACCGATTCCAGAGGCCAGCAGAGGCAGGAGAGCCGGTAAGTACCGCAAAACCTCCTTGTACTTTGATGCATTTATTGTCATCATTAATGCATGCTAGGTAGAGTAATAAATGTGCTTAGAATAGGGTCCAAGAAATGTCAAAAATGTGTAGGTGCATCTGCGTTGGTGCCAGGCACGTTTATACAATCTAAAAGAGCGTTTATGTCATGAAAGCACGTTTGTGTCCAAAAATGTGAATTTGTGTCTTCTAGGTCAAATCAGTAGTTCTGTGATGAACATATGTTGTCGATTGGATAAGCTGCTGAGAGGATACACTCAAGCAGGTCCTCTAGGGAAGACTAGAATAGATCAAGGCACTTTGTGATGAATAGTGAGTACCAAGATATAGTACTTTGTGATGAACAGGAAGTACTAAAATATGAGCAGCACTTTGTGATGAACAGTGAGTGCAAATGTGAGGAGCACTTTGTGATGAACAGGGAGTGCCAAACATGTAGTACTTTGTGATGAACAGGGAGTACCACTAGGATAGATAGCAACACTTTGTGATGAACAGTGAGTGTCACTAGGATAGAGTACCATATGCATTTAGATAAAAAGTAGCATTTTGTGATGAACAATGAATGCCACTATGACTGACATGATTGATTTGCTTGACTGCAGGAGTATTTGCCTATGTTGGAGTCACGGGAGAGATTCCCATCGACGCAAAGATTGCGACTTGAGCTGACTTTTGAGGACCGAGCCGCGATTGAGGCTATGGGATTGAGACATATTCTGTATGTGCCTGAGTTTCGGTCGAACATGGAATTGCTGACTGCACTGGCGGAGAGATGGCACTCTGAGACTTGTACGTTCCATTTGCCAATGGGGGAGATGATAGTTACCCTGGAGGATGTATACAAGATCCTGAGGATACCGATCAATGGGGAACTGATTCCCTACGATCGAGACGGAGACAGGGATGCCCTTAGACGAGTGTTCTAGGATCCATGACTGGAGATGAGGGCAGGGCATGTGGCCTAGGACACCATGACTGCTACAGGATTGGCACTGCTAGCAGTGATAGGAGGAGTGATCAGTGGGTTCTTGTGTCTTGATAGAGTGACACAAGGGTTGGCTGTGGGCTAGGGAGGTGCATTGGAGACACTGGTGACACAGCACACCAGATATGCTTGGGGACCGTGTGTGCTAGCACACCTGTATTACAAGCTGCATCAGTTTGTGTACCATGGGTCAGTAGGATTGGGTTGCGGGGTCACATTGTTACAGGTTTGGGCCTATGAGCATCTGCCAGTGACGAGATCGATACATTTCAGGGGTAGAGGTCATGGACACAGTTTCGTACACTTGTACGACATGATCACTTCACAGCCACGGATTGGCAAGTTAGAGCATTGGCGGCGGGTGATTGATGACATTGATATGGTCATATGGAGGCCATACCTAGGATGTGAGCAGTGGGAGGATGATGCGGTAGAGCTTCCCTACACCTTCCGGAGCAGGTATCTGATTGGGCAGATGCCCTATGTACTGGAGAGGCAGCTAGTGGACAGGATAAGTAGGCAGTTCGACAGGATCCAACGGATGCCATGGGGTCCAGGCATGTATGCATGGACTGTCAGAGATCAGGCACAATTTGGGCCCCTATTATCATATGATCATGCTATGACATAGCTAGTAGAGATGATGCCCCTACCGTGGGACATGTGGCCAGAGATCGAGGATGCTGGCATGGATGTCAAGTACACAGCATACTGGGCCGAGCATCCATTCCCACGCCTAACGGATCCAAGAGAGCTACTAGATGGAGATGGTGGTGGGGATGGTGATGATGATGGAGATGATGGGGGCAGAGGCCGATGGAGGAGGAGGGTGGCACCACGAAGGGAGGGTGGAGAGGATAGGCAAGCTCAGGTGGTGAGGGGTCGCGGTGGATTACCGCTATAGGTGCCAACAGCATAGGGTCCCAGATAGGTGCAGGTACAGAGATAGGTATAGGGACAGATACAGGGACAGGCACCAGTACAAGCATAGGCACAGGGGCAGGAACCCGTACAGGGGGAGCCACAGGTAGAGCCATAGGGGGCTGAGGCAGAGGAGGATGAGCTGATGGAGCTGAAGGAGATCTACCAGGGATAGGCAGATGAGATCCAGGACCTGGAGAGGGAGAGGGATAGGCTCAGGAGGTGGCTCAGAGATACTGAGCGGGAGCGGGATCAGGCCATTCAGTGCTACACAGAGGCTGAGACAGCACTAAGGGCTAGGAGGTAGGCGGCAGAGGACACAGGGGCTGGATATGCCTACGTCCTGCGGGCAGGGGAGAAGATCAGTTACTGGCGGGATCTCTATTATGGTGTGGTGCCAGCTGATCAGCGGACAAGGAGCTTACATAGACCATCGCGGACAGTGACAGCTACAGGAGGGAGCCGGAGGAGACAGGCATCTAGTGGTGGGGTTATGGGTCCTCCACCACCACTAGATAGAGGGGATAGGAGGGATGATCTTGGGGTGGGTCCTTTGGGGGCTCAGATTCAGTCGAGGCCAGGCACCTCTGAGGGAGGGAGTTCATCATAGCCGTAGAGGGCTCCCTATGTATCAGTATTGTATCATTTTTGTATGATGATGTAGACACCTTCGGGTGATTGTAGCCATATGATTTTTTTGACATCATTGTATCATGACACTTTATATATATATATATGAGATGATTCATCTTTGCAGCAGCTATATGTATGTGTACCTATGTGATGTATGTTTCATGATGTATGTTTTATGTGATGCTTATGATATGGATGCAAATATGTATATGATGCAATGCAATATTTTTGTTCTTTTATGTTTTATATCTGTATGCATGATGCAAATGTGAATGTATGAAATGCAAATGAATATGATAATGCAGATGTAAATTGTGTTAACATGTGTTGTGTGCAGGATGTGATGCAATTTTGATATCTATATGTATGTGTAAAATGCTTATATGTGATAATGCAGGTGCAACTACATGAAATACAAATGTTTTTGATGTGTCATTATACTTAGTCATGTGATAGTAGGCTACGCTGACTCGAGAAGGATGATGGAAGTTAAATCAAGAAAGGGGGATGAAAGATAGAAGATATGAAAGTGAAAGAGCTTCTTGTGAGTTATCATCATTGAGCTTTATTATGGCAAGTAGGTTATGAGAATCGAGGCATATGTTCGACCCAGAAAGTCATTGTACCTGTTTGCATGGAGATAAGATAGTCACAAATAAGGAATGCCCCAGTTCATACTAGACTCATAGTGTCCTCATATCCTTGGACAAGTCATGGCATTACTAAGAGACAATCTGCAGATAGCAAATAAAAATAGGTGACGATACCCCATCCTCGCCTTTCTAGTCAAAGACATTCTAGAGATAAAATCTCTAGTCAGAGACATCCTGAAAAAGCTAAAAGACATGTCACCAAAAGATCAAATCAAAAGAAAACTAAGACTCGACACCAACATCCACTGTAGTCCTCAAGTTTAGTGTCTGTTGTCACTTGTATAAGTCTTATTTGATTGTGGTCATAATGTTTACTTTCACAGAAAAGATAGATAGCACTGAACCATATGTTGTCTGAGTCTGTTGAAAGATTTGATTTGTTGAAGCCCATTGTTGCTGCTGTGTCTCATCTGAAACTGGCTGAATCCATGAAACTGATACTTTATTGCGGAGAAGATGAAACTTTATGGCAGATCTATGATGCAAATGTTGCTTTATTGCAGATTGTACGCGGATAGACTGAAGGAAGCTGGAAGAAGCTGTACTCCTCAAAACATGTGATGTTCTCAGTTCCACACCTATCACTAGATGTAGGATTTTCTTTAGCCACAGATAGGAGCTGATTTATTATGGATGGAAAGGGAGGTGAAAAGGGAGGTTTATTATGAATGGCTAACCAATCTTGGGTAGACCAATAACAAGCCATGATGGGAATGGGTAAGTTTATTATGAACGAATAGGTTGTGAGTGTGTGCAAAGTGAAAGGTTGAAAGTGAATCCTAAAGGAGGGAGGAGCAATGTCTCTACACATGGCGCTGGTGACCCAGTTTTCACCAAGGTACTTGCCCAGGGCGCCACTGAAGTGGTTTTCATCATTGGACGAAATTATTTCTCTTTACTTTTTTCGATTTTTTGATTTTTTTTGTGTCACAAAGTGCCTATTTGCCAAGTTTTCACCCAGTGACGATTTTTTGGTTTTATAATTTTTTTTTTTTAAATTATTTTTGAATTTTTTTTATTTTTTTGTATTTTTGAATTAGGATATTCCAAAGAGCTATGTGTAGAACCTGCGAAGGTGCATGTTGTTGATAGGATCCTCCAAAGGTTCACCTTCTATAGTTGAGAGCTGATATGCCCCAGATCCATATGTTGTTGTAATGATGTAAGGACCAAGCCAATTTGGTTCGAACTTGCCCTTCTTTTCTCTGTCTTGCTGATTTTTAGGATTTTCTTTGAGAACTAAGTCACCCACCTCAAATGTGCAAGGCTTTACCTTATGATTGTAGTTGCATCGTTCCTTGACTGAATGATGTGTAGCTTGAGTGACTGTCTTCCTTGATAAAGGAACTGAGATAGAATTACTAGCGTGTGGACTACACAGGCCCGTATGCATGTCACCTAAAGAAGTTTGGGCATCTTTGATAACAAATTCCTTCGAGGAAGCTCCATTAAAGGTCCATGATGTATCGCTAGAAGAGAATGGATGTGTGGAACAAGTGGATGAGTGATGAAGGCTTATGATTGCGAAAAGAAGTGAAAGTAGGATGGCATTATGGAGACTTAGGGTCAACAAGTATGCTTTTTAACTTGAAATTGTAGAACTTTTGCCCCCAGTTATTTTGATATTAGGGGAGATCAACTCTTGTTCCTTTTCTTTCATAGGATTTTTATCCTTGACTTTGATTTTTGTAGAGTCCAATAGCTTTTGATTTTGATTTAGACTAAAGGACTTTTCTTTATTTTTGACTTTTAGATTTTTCTTTTCAAATCTTGATTTGTGATCCCCAATGAGTAAGGGCTTTTGTGATTCTTGTTGATCCAAGTCTAGAAGTGGAATGGAAATGGAATGAGCGGATGATATGGTAAAGCTATGTGAGTTCTCAAGAGGGTTGGCAATACACTCAATAGATTCTTTGTTGGAACCATTCTTAGGACTATTGATATCAAGAGATGCTTGCACCACCAAAGGAGATTTGCATTCAGACTTAGTAGCCACAACACTAGGTGGTTCACACCCAATTCCTTGGCATTGCAAATTGTTTGTAGGTTGTTATTGTAGACTAAATGTCTTAGGAAACAGTGGGAGTTGATCAACATGGAAGATATACTCACCACATCCCATGTCTTTAAACTTGAACTTTTCTTTGATCTCTGCTTGTTTTGATGTGAAAGCTTTCAAGGATTCTGGATCCACATATGCCGATGAAGGAATAGCCTCTCGATTGGCTGGAATTGTTATTTCTGATCTAGGTCGCAGATTGTTGCAATACATGAATGGATTTGGGTCAACTTTGATGGCCACTTCAACTCCATTATGTGGGAACTTGATACATCAATGATATGTAGATGGGACTGCTCTCATCTCATGAATCCATGGACGTCCTAGCAATATATTGTATGTGAGATCAAGTTCAAGGACTTGACAAACCACATCCTTTGTAACTGGCCCAACTCTGAGAGGTAAGGTGACTATGCCCTTGGACAAACGCTCTTCATCATCATATGCCTTGATGGTGATTTGATTTGTAGAATTCACAACTTTATCAGAATATCCCAATTGTTTAATTGTGCTCAATGTACAAATGTTTAGACCAGCTCCTCCATCTATCAGGACTCATTTTATTTGATGTTTGTGTATGAAGGCTTCAATGTGTAGTGGTGCATTATGCGGCTGACTTACGGAGGCGTCATCGGCTTCTGTGAATGTAAGGGAGTGTGGAATGGAAAGGTATCCCACCATGGCTTCAAATTGGTCCACGTTCAAATCAGTAGGAATGGCAGTGTCTCTCAAGATTTTGTCAAGAATAGCTTTATGTGCGGGGGATATGCATAATAGCTCAAGGATGGAGATGAGCGCGGGTGTCTTCCATAAATGTTCTACAAGGTCATACTCAGGTTTAGTTGATGAAGAAGCGGTGTTTTTGGCTAGAGCACCTTGCAAAGTAAATTTACCTCGACGGGTTGTGACATTACATTCAGAGGTAGGTTCGGAAGAAGATCCAACACCTTTTAGGACAATCTTGGGTCTTCGGGTAGAATTCTCGGGGTTTTTGTCCTTGATGATAATGGTAGAGACATAATTGTCCATGAAAATGTGATTGATAGTTTAATCATAGTTGTAGGATGCTCTGGTATAGTTGGTTTGATCATTTGTGGCTTTAGCTTTTCCCTTGTCATGCTTTGGGAATAGTTCCTTAAACATCTCATGCTCTTGATTGGATGAGTGTCCCTCAATCTCAATGTCACCTCTATCAATGAGATCTTGTATGATGTTCTTCAGTCGATGACAATTTCCTGTCTTATGACCCTTGCTCTTATGAAATTCACAATATTCATCATCATTCCACCAATTTGGTTTAACCTTTAGTTCATATGGAGGAAAATCTGGAATAGTGATTACCTTGTTTGCCACTAGCTTCTTGAAGACTGACTCAAGTGGTTCTCCCAATGGGGTGTACTTCCTTTGTGATCTGGAAGTTGTTTGAGTATTCACCTGATTGTTTGTAGAACTTGATCCGGAAAAAATGAATTTGGGTCGCACTGTGTTGGCATCAACAACACCATTATTGACTGTGTTCTTGTTTTTATTCCAAAATCTTGGCTTGTCTTTTCCTTTAAAGTCATCTTTGCTTTCCTTGAATATCTTAATGACTCCTTGTTCAATTAGGACCTTTTCTATCACTAAACCCTTTTCAATGATGTCCTTGAAGGTGGACAAACAAGCTTTCCTTAGATCATAGCCAATGTCTTTGTTAACATTCTGGGTGAACATTTCTACCATTTGTTTTTGTGGAATTTCACAAGAACATCTACTGGCTAGATTTCTCCATCTTTGTAAAAATGATGAAAAAGACTCTCCATCTTTTTGCTTGGTGTTGCACAAAGTAGTGACTGATATGTCTATCTCTATGTTGTAGGAGAAATGTTGAATAAATGCCTCTGCTAGATCACCCCATGACTTAATACTAGGTGGGAGTTGGGAGAACCATTCCATAGCTTGATCACCTAGGCTTTGTGGGAATAATCTCATCAAATATGTTTCTTCTACTGCTACCTCAATGCAAGCTATGAAAAACCATCTTATGTGTGCCTTAGGATCCCCTTTTCCTCTATATTTATCAAATTTAGGCGTCACAAAGTGTGTAGGAAAAGGAGGCATTGGAATGCTCTTGTCAAATGGATAAGGACATATGTCTCTCATTGTGTATGTTGGCTTTGGTGTATTTATGTCCTCCATTTTCTTTTGTAAGTCCCTGATTTGTTGCTCCAAATTGCTCTTAGGTGGAGATCGACTTCTTGGACCACACCCTATGCTTGAGGCACCAATTGGAGGAGGAGCATGTTGCATATATGGATGATATTGATCATACACATGTTCATATGGAGGAGGTCTATAGTGATGTTGCGTATATGGACCATTTGGTATAGATTCATGTTGAGGAACGCCATATCTATTTTGTGCATGTATACCATACTCTACAGGAATGTCATGTTCTAATGTGTTGCCCCCAAATTTGACACGGGGTGTCCTTGTGTCCAAATTTTGAGCATGCCTTTGAATATCCAATTGCTTTGGTGGTTGATCCTTAGCATTGGTATGTGACTAAGCATATCTTTTTGCATAAGACTTCCATAATGGTCTGCGAAGGTGAGTATCATATGCTTGACCATGTGTATGTGGGACCTCTGGTTTTTGAAACAAAGATGATGGTGATTCAGGTACCATATGTGGTCCTCTATTGCCTCCACTATTAGGCCTTCTTTGATCCATGTTGGAGTGAGTTTGTTGCAAAGGTCGATTTTCCATTATTTGAGACATGTCAAAATCATGAGGTATCTTGGCTCCACTTTGTGCCATCATTTGTAAAAAATATTGTCTATCCCTCCTCATTATTTCGTCAACCAATCGATTGAAATGGGGATTCATAATGGATTCTTCCACATCTGTAGAATGTACAGAAAAGTTGTCCATATTGTCATTGTGTGTATCATTGTTGTCTGTAGTGTCCATGTTCTCAACATTTGGAATGTTTCTATAGGCATCCATGTCAGGTAATGTGTTATGATTAGTATTGAAAAAGACATCATTGTCATACTCATAGACACTCATGTTTGCGAACTCTTGAGCCTCTTTAGTTTCTCTCCTAAATTTTTGAAGACAGGTTTCAACCATGAACTAGGTATTGACCAAGATGTGTGAGACTAGATGAAAATGGAAAAAGTATGGAAGACCAAGAGTTGGATGGAATGTAAATGAATCTAAGGTGTACTTGTAATGTCCAAAGTGTAAAACCAAATATGTATGTAGTAGAGTAGGTGTGACTTCCAAAGAGAGGATAGTTTCTCTTGATGAGGTAAGTTGACCTTGACTCTAAGTAAGACCAAATGAGACCCAAAAGTGATAGACCTTGATGAGGGACCACTTAGCAAAGTGTTGTTGTATGTAGTGTGTTGACAAAGTATGATGAGGACAAGAAAGTGACCTTTTGACTCAAGTTTAGACAAATGTGAATGTAATGTAAGGTGTAAAGCAATGATGGACTTTGTTAGACCCAAAGACAAGTTGAATGCTAGATGAAAACCTGGAGAAATGACCTAGGAAGCTCAAGAATTCTAAAACTGACTGTGTTTGTTTGCTGGACTGTAAAAGTTTTGTTTTTTTTTCAATTCTGATCACAAACGTGCCTGTATACTTCACAGACGTGATTTCTTGATGCAGACGTGGTTCTGTTTAACACAGATGTGCTTCTGAGATTTTTGCAAATTGCACTGTTGATTATGGGACACAGACGCGTTTTTGCCCTTCACAGACGTGGTTATACAACACAGACACTATTATGTCAGACACAAACGCATTTCTGCAAAATTTGTGCAATTTTTTCCAATCTGTGAAGTTGTTTTGTTGTGACCAAATCTGACTGTTTGACTATTTTTTGTGACAAGAGGACACAGTGTTGATGAACACCCAATGTTTGCAAGTGTCTAGACTCCAAAATGACTCCAATAAAAAGTGTGTTGTTTTGATGTAAAAATGTTTTGTATACACTTGAAGACACAAAAGACACAATGTTTTGCTATTTTGTCTTGAATGTTTTGAATGTTTTAAAATAAGTCAAGCACAATTCTTATGGCTGGCCTAGACAATAGTTGTTGATCCCACATGGGGTTTTACCCCTGAGGCTATGCTATTCAGAGTGGATACTTAGATGCTTGACCTCATTGGCTCCACCCTTGGCACTCACTTCTCGGGTCAGCCAAGCATCAGTCCCCATGAAAACTCCCTATGGCGAACTTTCCCCCAAGTGTAGAGTGCAAGAAGATGGGGGGACTACACATGACGCTTGTTTCAAGCATCTAGTTTTGTGGATAGTATATATGCTATAATAGACTGAGAAAGATAAGAGATGTGAGATGAATTGGGATTGACTTGGTAAATGGGCTAGGATGGGAGACATGGATAGGTGGAAGTTGGATAGTTTTGAGGCATGTATGAGCTAGATGTGGATGGTTGATAGGGTGATCCATGAAATTCCATGAGAATTTTCTCATACCAAGCTTTGAAGTTTGGATGTGGATTTTAGGTAGCCATGTAACCTCAAAATGTTGAGAATGGGGGGATAAGTTGGGATTGGATAGACTTGATTGAAGAAAAGTAATGAGATGATGTTAGATGAAGATGAGGAATAGGACTTAGCAACTTTAGATTGGATTGATGGATTGAGTTTATTTTATTTGATTTGCTTGGGTTCGGTTGAATTTTATTATATTGGATTGGTCCTTGGGTTAGGACAAGATTGATTTGTGTTAAAGTGAAACCTTAGCCCTTGGATTAGGACTTAAGTGAGGCATGAAATTGATGATTCTTACCACAAAGCAAGGTGACAACCAAGCTAGGTAAAATTCAGACTTGTGGATTAATGCTTCTTCTACTTAGGGTGGACTTGCATGCCTAAGAAAAATAAGGCAAAAGGATCCAAATGAAAAAAAATTCTTCTACTCAAGGTGGACTTGTGTGCCTAAGAAAAATAGGGCAAAAGGATCCAAATTATTAAGCCTTCTTCTACTTAGGGTGGACTTATGTGCCTAAGCAAGATAGGGCAAAAGGATCCAAATGATTAAGCCTTCTTCTACTTAGGGTGGACTTACATGCCTAAGAAAGATAGGGAAAAATGATCCAAATGATTAAGCCCTCTTCTACTTAGGGTGGACTTAAGCTCCTAAGAAACATAGGGCAAAAGGATCCAAATGATTAAGCCTTCTTCTACTTAGGGTGGACTTACGTGCCTAACAAAAATAGGGCAAAAGGGTCCAAATTATTAAGCCTTCTTATACTTAGGGAGGACTTACATGCCTAGGAAAAATAGGGCAAAGGATTTAGGGTTTTGATCAACCCAAATGATTAAGAAAAGGTACTTGGGGGAGATTCTTTCCCAAGCACAAAAATCCAATTGATGATTGATTAAAAATAAAGGTCTAAATCAAACTTTCACAAAGTGTTGACTTTGGATTAGGATTGATGATTGATGATTAGATTAAAGTAATATTGATTGAATAATTGGGATTTTTAGAGATTTGATAAGATTGACATGATAAGTCCTCGAAGGTGAGAAGAAAATGATTATGGATTGATGGATGGAAAAAGAAGGGGAAGGCTACCCAGGAATGGATTGATGATGGGATAAAGATATTTGGTCAGGATTGATGATTGTTTGGATGGACACGAGGGGATAGGGATTTGATAGTGACAAGGTGGAATTTGAAGGGTTTGATTAGATGTGGGAATGTTGGACTTGTTTCACTTGGCAAGCTATATCAAGCAAGAATACATGTTCGCCAAGATAACGATTTATGATAAGTGTGACACAGATTGGGGGCCTAGATTATCCCAAACAAATTTTACAAGTTTTGTACAAATGAAAACATGCTTGAAGATATACAACTTAGGCTGGAAAGTGGAAACTACTTGATAGGCACCTCACATAAGCAATACCTCACTCAAGTAGAAAAATAGAGATTTTGGTAGCACTAGCTCCACTCCACAACACTCACTTCTCAAGAATACTAGATTCTCTTACCCAAAAGATCCAAGGATCTATTACATGGGGGATTTATGTCTCATCCTGAGTAGATACATGAGGAAAAACTTTGGGGCATGATTTGCATCCCTACACTATCAAGTGTGGGATTTACACACTTATTACACAAGAACAACTGCTTTTAGTGGGATACCAAATGCCAGCAAGTATTCCAAATGCTTAAAGATTATCTCATGAATATGCCATTGCTGATTCCCCTAGATCCAAGTAGGCCTTTACTACTCTATATATCAGCAACAAGTACAGCACTGGGTGTACTATTGGCACAACACAATGTAGAAGGGAAAGAGTGTGTTGTTTACTACATCTCTCGCACATTGTTTCGCTATGAACTCAATTACACACCTATTGAGCGAGCTTGCCTAGAAGTAATATTGGCAGACACTAAACTAAGGCACTATCTATTGACACATAAAGTACAACTCATTGCAAAGATCTATCCACTCAAGTACTTACTCAATAAAGTAGCACTGACAGGCCGCTTGGCCAAATGGGTGATGATTCTAAGTGAATTTGATATCGTGTATGTAGACCAAAAAGCTATTAAGGATCAAGTCATTGCAGATCAGTTTGCCGATGCACCACTCATAGGCGATCATCCTCTCACTTCCAATTTTCCAAATGAAGAGATATTCATGATCACAATAGCACAACCATGGAAATTATACTTTGATGGTTCATACACTAGGCATGGCTCAGGGGCAAGCATTCTATTTATCACACCTCAAGGTGACAGCATCCCAAAGTCTTACAGGCTCACATTTCCATGTACAAACAACATAGCTAAATATAAGGCCTTGATCACAAGACTCAGGCTAGCCATACAATGGAAGTTACAAGAACTACAAGTATATGGAGACTCCCAACTGGTCATTCAACAAGCAACTGATGAATATCAGACTAAAGATGACAAACTCATGTCGTACAAACAAATGGTGGATAAATTAAAAACATCATTCATTACTATCACCTTTGAGCAGATACCCAGAGATCATAAACAAGTTGTTGACGATATGGCTACCATCACATCTCTCCTAGATCTTCCACATAATTCAACACGCTATGAGTTCTTGGTTGAACAAATTTGGATTCCCGCTTATGATATCCCCAAATCCGAGATGATACGTCACCTTATCGGTTTCAAATCCCCATGGTACGATGAGTTCTACACCTACCTCCATGATAACACACTTCCTCCTAACCAATTGAATAACCAACGTAAAACCTTCATTTGCCAAACCGCTCGATATACCATTATTGTTGAAACCCTATACCGATGTAGTATTGATGGTACTCATTCGATGTCTAGACTAGGATGAGATAGCAAAGACCTTGGAAGAGGTACATGAAGGAATTTTTGGAACTCATGCAAGTGGTCCGTCACTAGCCAAGAAACTCATGCGCACAGGATACTATTGGTCATTTATGGAAAAAGACTCCTACTACTTTGTCAGAAAATGCAAGAAATGCCAAGTTCATGGTGACCTGATACATGTACCAGCACAGGAATTACAACCAATCACAAACACCATGGCTTTTTTGGCAATGGGGCCTTGACGTTGTGGGTAAAATCCATCCATCTTCATCCAATAGCCACAAATTCATTATTACCGCCATCGAATACTTCACAAAGTGGATTGAAGCTATTCCACTTACCCAAGTCAATGGCAAGCAGATCGCCTCATTCATCCTTAATTATATCATCTGTCGATATGGTGTACCCATGTCCATCATCACAGATAATGGTCTTCCTTTCAAAAATCAGGATGTCCGTGAACTCTGTGAGAAATTTCACATCCAACACCGCTTTTCCACTCCCTATTACCCACAAGGCAATGGTCATGCCAAAGCATCAAACATGAACATATTGAGAACCCTCAAGAAGACAGTCAGTGATGATGGTCGTGATTGGCATGTTCAATTGAATCCAGCACTATGGGCATACCGAACTAGCATTTGAACCCCTTTAGGCGCAACTCCCTACTCACTAGTCTATGGCGCAGAAACTATCTTACCTATTGAGGTTGAGATACCATCTCTACGGGTTTCCTTACACAATCTCATAGATGAAGAAGCATAAAGAATATCCCATCTTCAATATTTAGAGCTACTTGATGAGAAGCGACAAGCTGCATACAATCACCTCAAAGCCTATCAGCAACGCATGAGCAGAAGCTATAATCATCGAGTTAGACCTTGCACATTCGAGGTAGGTGATCTTTTTCTTTGAGAGAATCCTTGTAACCAACAAAATAGAGAACATCAAGGAAAGTTTGAATTAAACTGACTGGGTCCATATGTTATCACTGTTGTATTTGGGTCTGGGGCATATCAGTTGGCTACTTCAGAAGGAGAACGGCTAGCAGATCCAATCAACAACATGCACCTCAAATGATTTTATACATAAGTTGCACAGAGCATCAGGCTCCCATACATATCAGAAAAACACCAAAAACATTCAGATAAATGACCTGAAGAAAATACAAAAACATCAAAATAATAAAGAAAACAATCGTACATCCAAACAGTGAACAACCACTCCAGTGGCATCTTGGGTAAGTATGATGGTGAAAAAATAGTAAACAGGTGCCACTTGTAAAAGGCTATGGCTCCATTGTCTTTCAAACTTGTTGCGATCACATTCATTGCATCCACTCATCCATTTGTCCAAAACATGGCTGGTTATTGATCTGCAATCCAGGATAGTACTTCATGCATCTTGCATCCCGCTTTTTCAAAGTCATGTCTAAACTCGGGGCAATACCCTCAACCTATTTGATGGAAGTGGATTATGCATTACTTGTGATTCATTGATTCTTCTTTCAAAACTATCTCACAAAATCCAAAAACATTGGAAAATTGTCTCACAAAAATCAAAAAAACATTCAAAACTATCTCACAAAATTCAAAAACATTAGAAAATAACCAAAAACATGGCCACACCCTGTACATAAATTTTTTCAAACCAGATACCAAACAAACATTATGAAATACTCCAATGATGACCACTTATCACATCGACCAAACAATCAACATCAAACATGCAAACTGTCTTAAACAAGGATGCATCCTTCCTTACCAAAACAAAGACAAAATGACATTTTCTTTGACAAGAAAATTTTGTTTAAGCTATCAAATACTTGGTTGATTTGTAGGTTATTTATTTATATCAGGTTCCTACAGCATTGTTTGTGTATCTTCTATGAATTATTCTGATGAAGTATTGGGGCATGTACTAATGGTGTCTACGTGGGAAGTTCACTAAGCTACATGACCATAGGCAAAATACAGTCATAGATCACTACAGTTTGATGACAAAAATGTATACCTCAACCATATGAGCATGAACCATTATTGAGGATCCATATTCTTTATTCATTATATATGTTGTTTGCTTACAGGTACAATGCTCCATCTTTGGTTCCTACTGCCTCATCAAAACTCGATAATGGTTTATCTCTAATTACGGTATGAACTTGTCTTAGGATATGATCGGCAAAAGATCAAGGAGGATGTTCCAAGTCATGCATGAAAGGAGATGATCCTTGTCTGTTCTGCAAGAAATACTTAGGTCAACTTGATCCATTATATCAAGTTGCTTGTATTAAATTGCTATATTAAAATCCATGTAAGGAATACTCAGGTCATCTTGAATCATTATGTCAAGTTGCTTGTATTTTCTTACAACATTTTAAAGCTCAATGATGAAAAATAAAGCACTATGGATCGCCATTCCATCTCATCTGTATATATTGCATTTCATTGCATTCCATCCATCCATACATTTATAATAGTTGCATATCATGCATAAATAGTCATAACAATGCATACTCTATTTTCCTCTTCTTCCATAGGAATGAGTCATAGGTCCTCCATTTCTTCTATCTAACATCGAACACCACCCTCACCCTCCCCATCTCGATAATCAACATCACATACCCTACATCATGCCCCATCAAATCAATCAAGGCACGTTCATCACCATCCATCTCTAAATAGGAAGGATTGTGTTTCCCATCCTAAGTCATCCTCTAAATCAAGCCAGTTACTCTGTAAGCATAGGTACATTGACTCACACACACCTAGACTATCAACAGATACTTTGATCAAGTATCTTTGGGTCTCAACAGGTAATTGATCATGGTAATCCTAGACTATGTTAGGAATCCCACAGATACTGAGAGGGGGGGATGAATTAGTATCTAACCGGTAACTAGAATTTCTTAACTTAAAACATGTAGAACATATTATAACAATGTACCGGTATGCAAGAAATAATGTAATAAACAGAATTAAGAACATCCACATGAAAAGCACACCATAACACAAGGATTTAATGAGGAAACTTGGTTTGGGAAAAACCTCGGTGGGATTTGTGACCCACAATATTCACTCACTGGCCAATAAGAGAATATTACTTACAATGGGGGCCTGCACATGCAAGAAGGCCAACTGCGTAGAGCTCCCTGCTCAATGGAAAGTCTCACTGACTTACAATGTGGATTATACAAATCCAATATCTTGTACTACTTTACAATAGCATCTATAATGCCTGATCCAGTACCGGTTGCTACTCTGCTTCTTACATAAACCCTTCAACCTATATTTCACATAATAGGTCTGCCTTAATATTTCGCATACATTACTTTCTTCACTTACTTCCTTTTCTTTATCACAAAATGTCTACAATGATCTCTTTTATATATAAGAGTCATTTTACAACATGCCAAACTGGCTTACAAAGTTTTCCAATAATAAACAAAATATAATATAACAAAATCCTATCAGCCTCTATGCCAGTATACTTCCTTTCTTTGTGTCGATGTTGGTGTCCTAAGTGTCGGTGTAGAGTGTGATCTGCTGATGTCGGTGCACTAACTTGCCGGTGTAATGCCTTGCCGGTCCCATAGGATTGCAAGGTTGCCATCAATGACAAAACCTTCAATCACCTACAATATCTCATTGGAGTGTGCATATGCCAACAATCTCCCCCTTTGGCATTGATGGCAACACTCATGAGAAATTTCAAAAGTGTATCCAAAAATGTGAAGTCCAAAAATGTGTGTGTTCCCCCTGAGCATATGATTCCTGTGATGTTAAATTTTCTCATCCCACTACTCCCCCTTGGGCATCAATGACAAAGGTTGTCAAGATGTCAGTAGAGTTTGTAGTTTCAACCTTGTAACTGGGTAGTTACAATTTGAAATAGATCCACCAAAATCAAGTTTATACTGTCCATAAACTTTTTACTATCTCTTATTGTTGTTTCTGTTCTCTTAACTATACCGGTGAGATGCTGCAAATGCTCTGTCGGTGTTTTCTATCCATGTATTAGTGCCTCAAGTACTTCCTTTCGCAGTGATTCTAGATAGTCCAATCTTCGACTCAGTTTTAATCTTAGATGTTTTTCCTTATTCACTATTCTCTCTTTTTCTCTTTCCAATTTAAGTAATTCTTCTTCAAAATTTGTTATCTTCTCCTCAAAAACTGATAGTGTATCAGGTGAGTTAACAAAATTATCTACAAGTTTATTGATTTCATCCTGTACCTTGCTCATCTTTTTATCTATATCTACAGTCAAAAAGTTTGTCTTACAGGTGTCTTTGTACAGAGTCTTGTACTCTTTTAGTAAGTTACACAATTCCAGTAGAAGTGTGTCAAAATCTCTGTTACACTTCTTTATTTTTTCATCAAAGAATTTCTACTTTATCCTTCAATGTCTCTTCCTTTATTTTCTCAATGTTTTCTGTGATATATTTACACAAGGTATCAAGTTGTCCTAAAGAATCTTTATTGTCAATATTACAATTAGGAGCAATTACCTTCAAAATTGGTATGGTATCATCTATTGCCTTATAAGCTTGTGAGCTGCAGTCTGTTATCTTTTTCATTGAATCTAATAGTACCTCAGTCACATTAGTTGCTTTGTAGCCTAATGATGAACCTAGATTCTGAGTACCGCCAATGGAAGTAACCAAGCTTGTATTGACCTCTGGTAGGTCTTTTTGTGTCTGCATTTCCTTAAGCAATGGTTTTTCTCCTTCTCCAGTTGTCAGTGGCACTGTTTCCTTCTATTCCTATTCCTGTTGTTGTTCTTGTTCAGGAGCCTTTTGCTCTATTTGTTTCTATGTTTGTTGCATTGTCTCAGTCTAAGTCTGAGTCTCTACCTTTTTCTCTTTGTCATCTACTGGTTTCTCCTATGTGTTATCAGTTTGCTCAGCTATCGGAGGCTCACAAGCCATGTCAATCTTATCAGTTGTATCTTTGTCTACCACAATGTTGATCTTTTGAGTATCAACATCCACAGTATATAAGACTTCAGGATTAGGATTTCCATCATCTACATCCATACTCTCGGTTGCCGGTTGATCTTCTGTAGCTGTTGTTTTTACCGGTGGAGTAATCAAAGGAGGTGGGGGTAAGTTGTCTTTAACCTTCATACTAGGTGGTCCACCAACTTTACCTTTACCCTTGTCTCTTTCTTTCTGATATACCTTTATAGGTTTGTGGCTCATGTATTCTTCTTGTTTTTCTTTTTCCACTAGGAAAATGTCCCATACATTTTATTTCTCCTCAGTCACCTCATTAACTCTTCCAACCATTAAAGCAATGTGTCGGTGTGCAGTAGAAAATACTGACCAATTGGCTTGAGAAATTAAGTCATCAATTTCTTTGGGTGAATTCACCAGATATACAGCAAGTAGCTTCTCTATCTTTATCTTCATTTACTACTTCCATCAAAAATTTCTTATACATATCCATATGTAATATAACACTGTTTTCTACTTGTTCTTTTTCATCAGTTGTCAGAGTGTCATATATTTTCTCTACATTCTTCAATTTGCCTTCCTCTGTAATTTCATTCAATAGTATATCAAGAGGGGCCAAGTCCTTGTTTGTCCTCTTCTTCTTTTTGGGTGTTAGTTTCTTCTTCTTTGGTGTAGCCTTTCTTACCGGAGATCTCACTGCTTGTTGTTTTTGTCTTGTCCTCCTAGGTGAGGGTGTGGTTGCTGGTAAGGGATCTCTTTTCCTTACAACTCTTTTGAAAGTTGCAGGCATGTCACTCTACAAAGAAGTACCTACTGGTGATAGGTGAGTTTTAGGTTGTGGAGCTGCTAACTCATCCTCTATTATACCGGTTTGTTTTAACACATCTTCTTTAATAGCCTTTGCTCATCTGGAGCCTTTTCTTACAACTGCCTCAACCTTTTTCACTCTTTTCTTAGATTGTATTTGGCTTTCAATAGTTTCTGCACTACCAAATACTTCTTCCTTAGGTTCTTTAGGGGCTTCCAGAAGTGCTTTAGCATATGTTTCAATTATATGATCATCTGTTTTATAACCCATCTCTATTACCCAAACTATCCTAGGGATGACTGCTTCCTTCCAGATCTCATCCTTCTTGATTACAAAGCATATTTCATCCTTATATTTGTCAACAATCTTTTGTGATAGTCGGATTCTTTTCTTCATTTTGACTTTTAGTGCTTGAAAGAAATCATGGATATTGTTTTCCTTGTCTTCACCCATATTATTGAATAGTTTTGTTAATTGTTTGCCTACCGGTATATCATATCCAAGTTCTTTGTACCCTATACCAGGAACCTGTTTGGTTATATGTAGCATCAGACATACTAGCAGATTTCCAAACCTGAAAGTTTCTTTCTTGTCCTTCTTAATCTTGCCTAAGTTGTCAATTAATTCGTCCTTTAACCACTCACATACATCAATCTTTGCATTATCTGTGACCATATCATAAGCACTCTTAATGCATAAACTTGAAACTGAATTAATTCTATTTGCATGAGTAGCTTTATACCCTAATATCATGCTAATAAATCTCACATTAATGTCTGTTACATCATTTACTCTTAAGGACCTCTTATTGAATGTGGCACTAATTAACTAAGTAACTAGGTCATTGGAAACATTCTTAGTTTTGTCTGGCCTTTTACCGGTGGTCGGTAACCCTGTGACAGCTTTCACAGCTTCCTTAATGATTTTGTGAATTGCATCTAGCCAGAAAAATTCAACATGTACCCTGCTTAAGACTATCCTAATCATATCCTTGGGGATTTTAGGAATGCTAAGGATCTCTGTAAATCCTAGGGTTTCAATGATCTTATGTTCATCTTTTACATTTTCGGATTCATCACATATCATAGTTTTAAACATGGTTTTAATCTCTTCATCTCCTAGTTCCTCAATGTTATAGTGAATGTAAATTTTGGGGTCTTCAGCATAAACAACTCCCTTAGGAATTTGAGAAAAAGCACCTAAGGTATCATCTTTCTATGCTACCTCGGGAACTAATTGTAATACAGGCCTAGGTCTTTTTATGACTTCAACAATAGTAGAGTTTGCTATATATTCAATTGTAGAGGTGGATGCCATGATAAAATACCTTTTACTGCCTTTAGGATGGATGATTGCTTGGAGTGTTCTTGCCTCTTGCTCGAAATGCCTTAGCTTGGAATCTTCATGCTCTTCGTAGGTTTGAAATCTTGGTGAAATGAAATGGAGCCAAAACCTCAAATTTTATAGTGTCTTTTCGCCATCTACCACATTAAATGCATGTCGGTTAAGTATTCACTTAACATTGTCTGCCGGTAATAAGTAATTTCCAACTTCTTATCTCTAACCAAGGGGATAATAGCACATGTGTCATTAGATTGCCAAACCCTCAAGGAAACTTTCTTCAATTAGATGAAGAACTTCCTGCCAGTGGAGCACTACTCTGTCCTGCTAGTGAAGCATTGATTGGTTCTACTGGTGGAGGAGTATTCCCAATATTTAGATCAGCTTTTCTAATCCATTATTTTTAGAATTCTTGCTTAACCTCTTCAACTTTTTCTTTACCCTTCAAACTAGAACTTTTGCTATCTACCGGTGATCCTTTACTTCTACAAAATTTTGCAATATGCCCAATCTTGTTACAGGCATAACAAGTTACATTATTCTTATGAATAGCTTTCCCATAACCTATGTCGATTTGTGTTATGCATTGATTAGATAAATGTCCAAATCTTCCACAAACATAACATCTCACATTCATTCTACAATTTTCAGAGTTGTGACCAACTTTGTTGCATTTTGAACATTGATCAGTGGGTGTGTTGATATTCTGATAATTTCTAGATCTACATTCATTTTCTCTATGACCATACTTATTACAGTTAAAGCATTTTCCATTGAATTTATAAGCATTAGGTTGTCTTATAGGTTTGTTGTGATCCTGAGTATTTCCAGTACCAGAGCTTTCACCAACTTCAAAGCCAATTCTAGAAGTGTCACCTTTAGGTTTTTTATTCTTCAGCAAGGTACCAAGTTCCTCTGAGCTTTTCTTGATTTTTTCTTTATGTTGATTTGCAATTTCTAGTTCTCTTTCTAGGACCTCTTTCTGTCTCATCAATTCATTGGAGTCGTTCTGAGTGTGCATCAGATCTGTCTTCAACATGTAATTTTCATAGCTAAGTCTTGTGTTTTCATTTGCTGCATCACTTAGTCTTTTGGTCAATTCTTCTTCATTCTTCTTCCTATCCTCAATCTCTTTACAAAATCTCATAGTCATATCCTACATCTCATTCTTTGTTTTCATGTTCTCTTGTTTCAGCTTGCTAATCTGATCATTAAGTGATTCCTTTTCATCATTCTCATTTTGCAACTTTTCACAAAGTTCTCTTCTCTTATTTCTTGCAACAGTAAGATTCTCTTGAAGTGCTTGAATGATATCCCGAGCTACCCTTAAATCCTCTTCTAGTTTGATATTTTTCAATTTCTCTGCATCATAGTCTAAAAGAGCTCCTTCAAGTTGCTTCATCAGATTTTCCATCTTTACCGGTGTCAAGATCTTCCTCAAGTTGTTAGGCTTTTGAAAATAGAGGACTAGGCTCTGATACCAATTGTTAGGAATCCCATAGATACTAAGGGTGGGGGTGAATTAGTATCTAACCGGTAATTAGAATTTCTTAACTTAAAACATGCAGAACATATTATAACAGTGTACCGGTATGCAAGAAATAATGTAATAAATAGAATTAAGAACATCCACATGAAAAGCACACCATAACACAAGGATTTAACAAGGAAATCCGGTTTGGGAAAAACCTTGGTGGGATTTGTGACCCACAATATTCACTTACTGGCCAATAAGAGAATATTACTTACAATGGGGGCCTGCACATGTAGGAACGCCAACTGCCTAGAGCTCACTGCTCAATGGAAAGTCTCACTGACTTACAATGTGGATTATACAAATCCAATATCTTGTACTGCTTTACAATAGCATCTATAATGTCTGATCCAGTACCGATTGCTGCTCTGCTTCTTACATAAACCATTCAACCTATATTTCACATAATAGGTCTGCCTTAATATTTCGCATACATCACTTTCTTCACTTACTTTCTTTTCTTCATCACAAAATGTCTACAATGATCTCTTTTATATATAAGAGTCATTTTACAACATGCCAAGTTGGCTTACAAAGTTTTTAAATAATAAACAAAATATAATATAACAAAATCATGTCGGCCTCTGTGTCGGTATACTTCCTTTCTTTGTGTCGGTGTTAGTGTCCTGAGTGCCGGTGTAGAGTGTGATTTGTTGATGCCGGTACACTAACTTGCCAGTGTAATGCCTTGTCGGTATAATGCATTGTCAGTGCCATAGGATTGTAAGGTTGTCATCAATGACAAAACCTTCAATCACCTACAATGTCTCATTGGAGTGTACATATGCCAACAGACTACATCAAGCATTTATCATAATGACCTAGTCTCAACGGGGTTGCTATGATTCACCACAACCATCCATCCCACGCCCACACTATCAATTGATCAACCAATCCAACACAATCCAACAGATAGTTACATCAATTGTCTATGTCTCAACGAGTATTTTGCTTCATATACCTTGACTTCATCGGACAATTACATCAATTGTCTAAGTCACATCAGGTCACTTTGATTCACTTACTTAGACTTTATCCTGTCTAAGCGACCAACTGACATCAACTGTCATGCTTTGACTTGACCGGGGCAATTAAACTGATTGCACCAGATTGTCCAACCAATTTTGATCAATTGTATAGCATCAATCCAAACCAGACACTAGATCTTCTCTGTATCTCTTGCATGACCTCAGGGTACTCATTGGCTTGTTGTTTCTTTGTATTTGTTAGTGAATAGATTTGTCTTCTCAAAACACCTGCACAAAATGACTCCTAAACACCCAAGGCTTAAAGACAAACTTGCGACACAACAGCTGAGTCACTTGCCACAATTATATACAAGTGCTCTCTGCTTATTTTCCAAGGCCCAGCTACCTTCGAATGATTTGCAAAGAATCAAATAACTTGCTATGCCTTTAACCCAAAGACAAAGAAGGTAAACTAACATTCATCCATTAACATGAGATGAATGTGATTATAGATTTAATGAGTTTAAAGAAAACTAAATGAAAGGCACAAAGGCCATTTGTCTAATCTTCCAACTTCAAGGAAACAAAAGAAAGATTGACATTTCATTTCGGATATATGAGTAATTAAAATTCAAAGATTTTAACAACACATACGCATTTCAAATGAACAGGATAGCATCTGAAATGATTGGGACAATTCAAAGATCATCTCCAATCAAATAAAACATACTTAAACTCAAAGATTTAACATACGTTCTCTTCTTTTTTAAAATACCAAAAACAGGCTCAAAGACCATTCAATCCTGCAGAAAATCTCTCCTTCTTTCCCTCGCTGCCATCCCCCATCGGTTTCTCCCATAAATCATTTTGTCATAACCTTTGTTTCTTCTACAACCGATTCTTGAAATGTAACTGGTTCCACCTTTTTTTACTTTACCTTTCCTTTTTACTTTCTCCACCCATCCTCTTTATAAAATCAAGTTTTTATAAACTTTACATTCAATAGTTTATAAATGTCATTTTGGCATATTTGGATAGGTGGGATATGAAAACATTAGTCCAAAATAATAATAAAAATTTGATGCTGGGCAGATGTTTTTATGACAGTCAAATTGGGTCTCGCTGAGGGGGGCATAACTTTTTACCCCACCATTGGATCTTGCCAATTTTCGGATATATTGTTTCATTCCTAATTTAGCACAACTTGACTAGAGAGATCGAGCAAATCATGTCCGAGGCAAAAATTATTGATGTATGAGTGGAGGTATATAAAACTGTTAGAACAATCAAACTTGTTGTCCAAACTCCAACATTTATCAAGTGTTCTTCAATGGTTTCCATTAACAATTATTCATTCAGAATTGAAACCATATTACTTTAATTTCCTCATTGAAGAGTACAATAATTTCTCATTGCCTCTTATAAAAGGATGTGGAACTGCAACGTTTCTTCACATACTGTAACAAAAGATCTTCACATGAATGGCCAGAATTTGTAGATATGAGTCTGACTGAACCAATTGTACCTTATTGAAGTTGATCTTTGAACTGAACCTTTGAAATAAACCTTTGAACATCTTTGAACTTAGCTTGAAGGGGTTCAATACTCATTCTACCTCCACTTTTCATTCTTTTTCGAGAGATCGCCCAGTTTTTTGAAATTTTTTTGGCCCATCTCTCGAGGAGGCATACCACCCACTAAATTAAAATTTTATGGGGCATTTCTTCACACCTATTTCTCTTTCTTTGAAACGACACGATAAACCACACTGTCTCAAAGAGGGGCAAATGTAGTCACATAAATCTATCCATTGTAATTAAATGAATATTTTGCTATTTATTTGATTAAAAATCCACTAAGCCAACAATTAATTAAATTAATATTTAATTAATTCATCTTCAAAACATTCTCCTATTAATTAAATAAATTATTTAATTTATTTTAATTAATTCATTCAACCAAATTCACAGTCCATTAAATGAATAAATCTTATTTATTCAATTTAATCCCCTTTCCTCTTTTAAATAAATTAAATAAAACATTTATTTAAATCATTAAATCCACCCCCACTTGCATTTTCCTAAAAATGCAACTTGCACCTATTTGTTGAAATAAATAAATTTTATTTTAATAAAAATCCTATTTTCTCTCACCCACCAAACCCACTTGCAATCCTAACCCCCTTCTAGATTCTTCTAAATCCTTCCTAATTAGCCTAATCCATCCCCTCATTATTGTCACATTCCTAAGTAACTTGGAGTCACTTCTCAAATACTTAAAAAGTCTTTGAAAAGCATTAAATGCTTTGTGTGTTCAACAATTTAACCTCTAAAGTCTTATAAACCACTTATAGCTCTTACATGACCATTTATGGTTAACCCCTAACTCAACCCTCATGTGACTCATGTGTCTTCTCAAGCATTTATTGCTTTGACCATGGTTATCCCTTTTACCTTTGCACAAGAGTTTATCCATTGGATAAAGGCTTTATTCTTTGAATAAAGAATTTATTCACTCAACCCAACCTTGACCTTAACTCCTAAGTTAACTCTCGGGTCATGTCAAGCATTTAATGCTTATTCCCTCTCCTCTCAACCAATCTCATATTGACACTTGTCATCCTGGGATTAGGTTGAAAGCCATCACATGGATTGAATACAATTCAATCCTGGCCCTTGTTGAGACTCAATCTCAACCATCCATTGCCCTATTTTCACTATAAATAGAGCTCTCATTCCTCATTTTCAAATCCTCAAGCATTTAGCATTCATAGTCATAATCCTAAAAACTTGTATGCATTTAATCTATAGTGAATTTTACAGAGCATTTTGCATAAATCACCTATATTGTCATCTTGGACTAAAATAAATCTTAGTTCATTTTCATACCATGTCTAATTAAGTTTGTTTTACACTTGCATAGCATAGTTAAAACATTTCAATCTTGAACCTCCATAAGCATCCATAGTGCAAAAAGCTGCTGAGAGCTACACTAATTTGGAACTTGGAGAGGAGAGGAACAAAGGAGAAGGAGCTAAGAGCATGATAAAAAGACATTTGGAGATGTCTTGTTATATTTACTTCCATAGTTAAATCCTTTATTATGTTTTTAGTGTCTCTTTTGATATGCCTGCTTAGATTAGTTTTTGGTTGATTAACACTTATTGTTTCTTGTATTTTTGTGTGTTATACGACCACAGGTTTTAGTCTAACCTTTGCCCCATTTTGCAGAGCATCATTTGGTGAACCCGACGTGAGTCAAACACCAACAACATTTTCATTTTTTTTGAAAACTAACTTTTCATTGTTTAACTTGACACACAGGTCGCGCTTTGGCGCTTTTGTTCTCGCTTTAGCTCTATTGTAATTTGGTATTTTAGCCTTAACTGACACTTTTGTTTCTTTATTAGCGCTTTTGTCTTATTGTAAAAATCTTATCTTTTAGCACTTTTGTCTATATTGTAGCGCGTTTGTGTTAAGTAGCGCTTTTGTTTTCACACAGAGTAGTGCTATTGTAAAAGAACATTGTAAAAAAATTCCTTGTAACCGAAAAACCAAAAATATTAGGCTTGTAGAAGCTCACCAAACATGCGAATTTTACTAACTTGTTATCTTTTGTGCAGGTTTAGACTAACCCGATTTTTGTAGGATTTCAGAAATTAAGCTTAGGAAGTAAATTTATTTATGTTGCTAACTTTTTCTTTAAAGTTAGGATAAAATGATTCACTTTCTTTTCCTGGTTAAAATAAACTTCACTTCCATTTTGGGCTCTTAAAAAGAATCACACATTTTGTTTGGGCTTGTAAAAAAAAAAGAACCTCATTTGTCAAGGTAAAAAGGACCACAAAACTCCAAACCAAACAAAATTTGCTTTCTTTGCAAGATTAGGATTCATTTTCCTTTTGGTGCTTAAAATCAACAAACACAAATTTGATTTCCTTGCATCAATCCGGACTTAAAAATTCACAATCAACATTTCAATTTTGTGCAAGTAAAAAGAACAATCAACTTGTTTCAAATTTTGCAAAATGATTTTACTTCAAGCAAAAACGTGTTCTCAATTCAGTTGACCAGGATTTCAAGTTCCTAGATTACAAAACATTTTGCCTTGAAGTTAAAAAGAACATCATGGTTGTTGGAGCAACATCTCCAATTAGATAGAACACCATTGCAATGACAGGTTAAAAAGAACAAGTGTCTTTTGTGTTTGGCAGACTTGTGCAAAAGAGTTGGTCAAGTGGTCCTACTTCTAACACACACTATCCTCTCCCTTGGATTTCGTGGTCCTAGGTGCAAGAGAAAAGTGTTAGTAACACTCAAATTTTATCTTTTTAAGAGAGGTCTGCCAAGAGACATGTCACTCTTGGGAACGACCTCGTGCGGTAAATCCTTCGAACCGCTATAGAAATCAGGTGAGAGCGAAAGTTGTAGCCTTGGGTATAGTTGTTCTTTTAGTGTAACTTGTCGAAAGGACAAATGGGCCCCACCACAAGTTACAAGGCTCATAAGTGAGTCACTATAGAATGAACTTATGTCCAAAGACATTGAAAATTACTAAACACCTTTAAGTAGAAGCCCACCCGTTCTATTGATTGAGGATATTTGTGATAAATTCAATGCAAGAGCATAGATGGTTTTGCTCCCAAGATACTCACCATACATATTTCCTTGAGTAGAAACATAGCTTTTTGAAACTTGTGGCTTGGTGAAAGTGATGAATCCCCCATCATAGGGATCATCTATTCGTTATGCTCATGCAAGACTTAGTATATCACATCGTTACCCGCCACGGTGGGATTCATAAGGTATGTAGTACCAAAGTGGAAGAAATATCAAGATGTGGGCTGAAATTATCGCAACTGGCCATTTGACCTTAAGGATAAAGAGTGTTTGAAGTGTTTTCATTTTTGAGTCAAGACCAATGCAAATTGAGCCGACTTCAGGCTTTGGAAAAACTCATAAAATACATTTGAAGGAAAGGGTCATAAAAGGTTCAAAGGATTGGGTTGATCTAGACCCATACTTACTTGTGCCTTTTGGGGCAACATTCTTGTGTTTGTGTGCTTGCTTTATTTTCTTGTCAAAGAAACATCATAAAACCAAAATCCAAAAACAAGTATTCATCCAACACAAACATTTTCAAAAACAAAGGACCCAAAAACAAAGAGGAACAACAAAAAAAAAGGTATCAAACTATATGACCATTCTTCACATCTTGCGAAAGAAGAATCTTCATCAAAACATCAACTTGAAGAAAAGACCATTAAGCTCAAAAGCTCTTATCAAAAGGAGGAAATTCTTCTATCTTAATAGACAAATCTTTGTCTCTCATAGAACCTTCCTACATCGCATGCGTCTTTTCCTTCAAGGGAAATCAAATGAATTTGACCAAGAGTCATTGAACCACAGAGCTTTTATGCAATATTGCGCTTTGAGTTATCACAAGAAAAAAGGAGGCAAGATCAATCTTGATTTCTTTCCAGATATTTGCATCACATATAGTGTAGCTCAGGAAGAACCACCAACTCCCGAAAGAGAAGAGGAAGAGTTTGTTCCTTTTGTGACACAAAGCTTTTATTGAAGTTAAACATTTCATCCATTATCATATCCATATCTCATCAAATCCATTCCAACTCTCAAAACATCAAGAGGTTTTTGTCCTAAGTTCTATTTCAAAATATTGCTTGAATCAAACACAAACACATCACTTTTTAGAGTGTCTCTACATCTAGGATAAACTCATCCTAAGAGACATTTCTACGCAGGTTAAAACTAGTCTATGAGTGAATCCTCTCATTACTAGGTAGTTAAGTCTATAACACATCTCAAATCTCTCTAAACCTTATCACATCAAACTGTGTCAATCAAACACAACAAGCAATTCAGGAAAGCACTTTGGTAACATTTACCTTTAGTGCTAGGGATTTGTATGCAAAACACTTCACCAAACATCAATCTTTCATTCCATCACCGACTCATCATCATTTTCATCAAACTTCAACAAAAACTTGTAAACAAAATGGCTTGTACCAGATCAAGATCTAGACAACAAGAAATTGAAGAGGAAGCGGAAGAAAATATCAATGAGTTCCAAGAAGCCCTAGGAGGAAATGTAAATGATGAAACTCCAGGCACTCCTACTCCTGCGGCAATAGAAAGGGCACAACACAACCCTCTCTTTAATGGAATTTTTGATGAGATACTCAAGAGTAATGTTGATGCTCACTTTTTAAAACTTGCTCAAGAAGGGGATAAACTACCCTCTAACTATGATGTTGCACAACTAAGACAAGCATCAGAATGCCAAAGTCGTAATGAGGATGGAAGATGTAGAGAACACATCAGATACAACTTTCATCAAGGTAATCCCCCACCTCCTCCTCCTCCAAATGACATAGAAATGTTGCGACAACAAGTTGAGAATCTCACCCTACAACTTCATAGTGGTTTAAAAACCAATCAATTTTCACTCAATGACATTTGTCCTTATCCCTTTGATAGGAATCTTCATATGCCACCTTTTTCACGAGGGTTTGAAACACCCAAGTTTGAAAAATATAGAGGAAAAGGAGATCCCTGTGATCATGTTAGAGAATTCCATTCAGCTTGCCTCAAAGTGGCATACGAGGACACGTACCTAATGCACCTTTTTTCCCAAAGCTTGGGAGGAACAACCACATCATGGTTTTCCCGATTACCAGGTGGCATTAGGACATTTGAAGAACTCATCCAGAAATTCTTGGCACATTACTCACACAATATTGAACGTGATATCACAATGGTTGATCTATGTAACACTAAACAAAAACCAGGTGAACTATTTTCAGTCTTTCTGCAACAATGGCGTCAGATGTCTAGCAGACATTCTCTTCAGTTGCTTGAACAAGAACTAGTCGAAATATTTATTTCCAACTTAAACAAAGAAATGGAATTTCACCTAGATGTAAAAGACCAATTCTTTTAGTGACATGATCACCAAAGGCTTAAAATGTGAGCAAGCTCTCATCAAGAAAGGACTTATCAAAATCTACAATGAGCCAAAGGATAGCCCTCATCCATGCTTCAATAGTGACAAGCCTAACTTTTGGAGCAAAAATAAAAACATCATCAATGACGGGGTTGTGGATGCACGAACTATCAAAAGTGCACAACCTGTGGTCCGATTTACAGGACAGAACCCCCCACCCAAGAATAACACAGTTGCTCCTCCAAATCAAGGACGCAATACATCTCAAGAGGAACCTAGACAATGTCAACAAAATTTTAAACCAAAACAAACATACACTCCCTTAGGGGAACCCATCGAAACAGTGTTACGACAGTTGGTTTCTCAAAATCTTGTGATCTTACCCAAAACATCAAATTATGGACCTCAAGTCAAACCTTCATGGTGGAGAGATATTGAACATTGTGATTTCCATCAAGGGAAAGGACATAAGACAAGCAATTGTCACAGATTGAAAGATCTTACTCAGGATCTTATTAATCGAGGTGAAATCAAAATCGAAGGACATGACCCAAAAACAACAAACAATGATCATCTTATGTTCAAAAATCCACTTCCATCCCAAGATCAAAGGGGTCCTTCCACTTTAGGGAGAAACATAGATACCACCAATTATATGCAAGCCACATATAATTACACTATGAATCACCTATATGATGCCAGTGAATATATTGCAAGTATAACCATCAAAAATCTCAGCTCCACTTGCAATGTTGTTACATATCGTGGCAAGATTACCATAAAAGAAGCTCCACAAGGCACCCCATCTATCCCAAAGTAGTATAACCTTGTGGAACAGTTAGACAAAATGCCCGCACTAATATCTATCTTAGAGCTATTGCACCTATCTCCATCCCATAAAACCATCTTAGATCAAGTTCTCCAAGAGGCGTCAATTCCTGCAAATCTAAATACAGATCAATTCCAAGCTATAGTTGGAAACCTAAGATCATCACCTTGTCTCACTTTCTCTGAAAGTGACAACTCATCCTTCCAGCAACCTCACAACGCCTCACTCCATATTGAAGGGTTTATCAGTCAACATAGGATCAAGCGAGTCTTGATTGATAATGGAGTAGGCCTAAATATCTGTACTCTACAATTAGTCATAGCTTTGGGATATACAATTGAATCAGTAGATCCCTACAAGAAGATAACAATCAAAGCCTATGATGATGCAGAGCGTTCATCCAAAGGAGCTGTTGTGCTACCAATCCGAGTAGGCCCTATGGTGAAACACATCATCTGTCAAGTTCTGGACCTTCCTCTTCCATACAATTTATTGTTAGGAAGACCTTGGATATATGCCATGCAAGCCGTTCCATCCACCTACCATCAGTTTATCAAGTTCCCACATAATGGTGTAGAAATCACAATCCTGGGTGATGCAAACCCCTTTGTATATTGTCATAATATAAGTCATCAACCAAAGATTACCATTACCAACAATAGAGAAGCCATCTCAACCACATCATACATAAGTCCAGCCTCTCTTTCTAGTTCAAACACCACTATACCCAAGCAAGAGAAGCTCAAGGTGAAAATAGCAGAGGAAGGTCCTCGGGAATACAATCTTAACCAACTCTTTTGTGTTGGACAAATGCCCACTTCTCCCAGAACACATGGTAAACCTCAATGGTTACTTCAACAACCATGGATCAAGCCAGCATGTACTTTGACATCGTTCATTCTTGGAAAGAGTCAAGACAAAGAGACCAGAGATGAGGACTTAGTAGAATACATCTATAAAGATCCCATCACCACCGATATTCTGCAAGCTAAGCTTCCCATAGATCAGTATGGCAAAGGCCTTCTCATTATACAAAGAATGGGTTATGATGGGCAGAGTGCTTTGGGACCTTGCAAGCAAGGACGACATGAATTGCTGCAGCCAAAATTAATGCCCAAAGATAACACTAGACTAGGCTTTCAAAAGGAGATCCTTCCTAAGCTTAGATTCAAAGGGAAACCCAGCAAACCACTATATCAGCCTATTACAAACAGGTCACCTTTGATTATAAAAGCAACACCATGCACCATAGCAATTGCCCCATTGAGGCTAAAAATCTCAGCACTAACATCCGCAGCACCAACCATCCCACCAATCAAACCAGCGATCCCATCAGCAGCAACAATAACATCAATAGAACCACTAGCACTATCAAAACCCCCAACAATATCGACAACATTAATAGTTCTAGTAGAAGCAGCAGAATCAACACTATTGATACTCCCTGTATCGGATTCATTGATCCCCATAATCCTTCCTGCAGCACCCATCATACCTGCAGTGTTTATCTCAAAGGATATCCCAGTATGGTACAGTAACCAGTTACTGGAAAGTGACTCAGAAACTGACTCACATGAGTGGGAATTCGGTTCCATATAGCTTAATACTTCAGATGAGGAAGACACCTCACCACCTCCACCCCGCAAAGACATCCTTGTTTACGGAGAAGCATAGATAAAGACCTCTTAGGTTCCTGAGCTGGAAACTTCTTCCACAGACCCTACGCCACATCCTACACCTAATTCTGACAGGGAGAGTACCATCAATGACCTTCACCATAACATCTTAACCCTCAGTGACACATCTAACGAACTTAACCTAATCGATGAGGTAATGCCCATTATCCATCCTAAACTCATCGAATGGAACCAACCTAATCCCCCATGTCTTGACCTTTTCCAAAATGATGAGGCAATCATTGACTTTTTGGAACTACAAGATAACATACCAAGTAGGGATCACAAAGCTAGATTCACCATAGAACTTAACAATGCAGCATACTTTGGGGTGGATGCCAAACCTTTCAGCTGCAAAAATATAACAATAAAACATGGATCTTCCAGTGAAAACCACACTATGGCACTGTTTGATCCCACAAAATTAAAAAGAAAGAGCATATCCAATAGTAAAAACCTCTCTGAGGTGCCTGAGGATGAAAGGTTTGACATCCTCCCTTCTAGTACACAGCAGGAACGATTGACAATTCTCATTGAAGAGACAAAAGAATACAACGTGGGGACTCCTGAAACTCCTCACCACATACATCTGGCATCTCTTTTAACTCCAAAGGAACAACCTAAGTTTGTAGAGTTCTTCCAGAAGTGTCAGATCAACTTTGCATGGTCCTATGCAGACATGCCTGGTCTTGATCTTGATTTAGTCATGCATCACCTTACCATCGCAGAAGGAGCCAAGCCTGTCAAACAGAAACTTTGCAAGATGCATCCCCGGATTGCAATTTTAGTCAAAGCATCTGTATCTATACTGACTTCAGAGATCTGAACAAGGCATGTCCTAAAGATAACTTCCCCCTACCAAACATCGACATAATAGTGGACCTAACAACAGGACATGCCATGCTTTCACTCATGGATGGTTTTTCAGGATACAATCAGATAAAGATCACACTAGAGGATCAACATAAGACGGCCTTCATATGTCTATGGGAAACATACTGCTAGAATGTCATGCCTTTTGGTCTAAAGAATGCAGGAGCGACATATCAAAGAGTAATGACCACCATCTTTCATGACATGATGCATACCACAATGGAAGATTATGTTGATGACTTATTGGAAAAATCACTAACAAGCGAAGGTCATCTAGAAATATTAGAGAAAATTTGACGGACTGGAACAATATCATGTTCGACTCAACCCAAAGAAATGTGTCTTTGGAGTAACCTTAGGGAAGCTTCTAGGATACATTGTCTTATTTAAAGGTATTGAGGTCAACCTAGCAAAGGTCAAAGCAATCATGGACATTCCACCACCAAAGAACATCAGCCAGCTAAGGACACTACAAGGGCATCTTCAATCCATCTGAAGATTCATTGCACAACTCATAGATAAGTGTCACCCATTTACACACTTATTACATAAGAACATCCGCTTTCAGTGGGATACAATGCAGAAGGGAAAGAGTGTATTGTTTACTACATCTCTCATACACTAGTTGGCTATGAACTCAATTACACACCTATTGAGCGAGCTTGCCTAGCAGTAATCTTGGCAGCCATTAAACTAAGGCACTATCTATTGACACATAAAGTATAGCTCATTGAAAATATCGATCCACTCAAGTACTTACTCAACAAAGCAGCATTGACAGGTCGCTTGGCCAAATGGGTGATGATTCTAAGTGAATTTGATATCGCGTATGTAGACCGAAAAGCTATTAAGGGTCAAGTCATTGCAGATTAGTTTATCGATACACCACTCATAGGTGATCATCCTCTCATTTCTAATTTTCCAGATGAAGAGATATTTATAATCACAACAGCACAACCATGGAAATTATACGTTGATGGTTCATACACTAGGCATGGCTCGGTGACAGGCATTCTATTTATCACACCTCAAGGTGACAGCATCCCAAAGTCTTACAGGCTCACATTTCCATGTACAAACAACATAGCTGAATATGAGTCCTTGATCACAGGACTCAGGCTATCCATATAATGGAATTTACAAGAACTACAAGTATATGGAGACTTCCAACTGGTCATTTGACAAGCAACTAATGAATATCAAACTAAAGATGACAAACTCATGTCGTACAAACAAATGGTGGACGAAGTAAAAACATCATTCATTAATATCACCTTTGAGCAGATACCCAGAGATCATAATCAAGTTGTTGAGGCTATGGATACCATCGCATCTCTCCTAGACCTTCCACATAATTCAACACGCTACGAGTTCTTGCTCGAATAGCTTTGGATTCTCGCTTATGATATAACCAACGTAAAACCTTCATTTGCCAAACCACTTGATATACCATTATTGTTGAAACCCTATACCGACGCAGTATTGATGGTACTCTCGTTTGATGTCTGGAACAAGATGAGATAACAAAGGCCTTGGAAGAGGTACATGAAGGAATTTGTGGAACTCATCCAAGCGGTCCATCACTAGCCACGAAACTCCTGCGCACAAGATACTATTGGTCATTTATGGAAAAAGACTCCTACTACTTTGTCAGCAAGTGCAAGAAATGCCAAGTTCATGGCGACCTGATACATGTACCAGCACAGGAATTACAACCAATCATAAACACCATGGCTTTTTTGGCAATGGGGCCTTGACCTTGTGGGTAAAATCCATCCATCTTCATCCAATAGCCACAAATTCATTATTACCGCCATCGAATACTTCACAAAGTGGATTGAAGCTATTCCACTTACCCAAGTCACCGGCAAGCAGATCACCTCATTCATCCTTAATTACATCATCTGTCGGTATGGTGTGCCCATGTCCATCATCACAGATAATGGTCTTCCTTTCAAAAATCAGGATGTCCGTGAACTCTGTGAGAAATTTCACATCCAACACCGCTTTTCCACTCCCTATTACCCACAAGGCAATGGTCATGCCGAAGCATCAAACAAGAACATATTGAGAATCCTCAAGAAGACAGTCAGTGATGACGGTCGTGATTGGCATGTTCAATTGAATCCAACACTATGGGCATACCGAACTAGCATTTGAACCCCTTTAGGCGCAACTCCCTACTCACTAGTCTATGGTGCAGCAACTATCTTACATATTGAGGTCGAGATACCATCTCTATTGGTTTCCTTAAACAATCTCATAGATGATGAAGCATAAAGAATATCCCATCTTCAATATTTAGAGCTACTTGATGAGAAGCGACAAGTTGCATACAATCACCTCAAAGCCTATCAGCAACGCATGAGCAGAAGCTATAATCATCGAGTTAGACCTTGCACATTCGAGGTAGGTGATCTTTTTCTTTGAGAGAATCCTTGTAACCAACAAAATAGAGAACATCAGGGAAAGTTTGAATCAAACTGACTGGGTCCATATGTTATCACTAATGTATTTGGGTCTGGGGCATATCAGTTGGCTACTTCAGAAGGAAAATGGCTAGCAGATCCAATCAACAACATGCACCTCAAATGATTTTATACATAAGTTGCACAGAGCATCAGGCTCCCATACATATCGGAAAAACACCAAAAACATTCAAATAAATGACCTGAAGAAAATACAAAAACATCAAAATAATAAAGAAAACAATCATACATCCAAACAGTGAACAACCACTCCAATGGCATCTTGGGTAAGTACGATGGTGAAAACCTGGTAAATAGGTGCCACTTGTAAAAGGCTATGGCTCCATTGTCTTTCAAACTTGTTGTGATCACGTTCATTGCATCCACTCATCCATTTGTCCAAAACATGGCTGGTTATTGATCTGCAATCCAGGATAGTACTTCATGCATCCTGCATCCCGCTTTTTCAGAGTCATGTCTAAATTGGGGGAAATACCCTCAACCTATTTGATGGAAGTGGATTATGCATTACTTGTGATTCATTGATTCTTCGTTCAAAACTATCTCACAAAATCCAAAAACATTGGAAAATTGTCTCACAAAAATCCAAAAAACATTCAAAACTATCTCACAAAATTCAAAAACATTAGAAAACAACCAAAAACATGGCCACACCCTGTACATACATTTTTTTCAAACCAGATACCAAACAAACATTATGAAATACTCCAACGATGACCACTTATCACATCGACCAAACAATCAACATCAAACATGCAAACTATCTTAAACAAGGATGCATCCTTCCTTACCAAAACAAAGACAAAATGACATTTTCTTTGACAAGAAAATTTTGGTTAAGCTATCAAATACTTGGTTGATTTGTAGGTTATTTATTTATATCAGGTTCCTATAGCATTGTTTGTGTATCTTCTGTGAATTATTCCGATGAAGTACTAGGGCATGTACTAATGGTGTCTACGTGGGAAGTTCACTAAGCTACATGACCATAGGCAAAATACAGTCATAGATCACTACAGTTTGATGACAACAATGTATACCTCAACCATATGAGCATGAACCATTATCGAGGATCCATATTCTTTATTCATTATATATGTTGTTTTCTTGTAGGTACAATGCTCCATCTTTGGTTCCTACTGCCTCATCAAAACTCGATAATGGTTTATCTCTGATTACGGTATGAACTTGTCTTAGGATATGATCGGCAAAAGATCAAGGAGGATGTTCCAAGTCATGCATGAAAGGAGATAATCCTTGTCTATTCCACAAGCAATACTTAGGTCAACTTGATCCATTACATCAAGTTGCTTGTATTAACTTGCTATATTAAAATCCATGTAAGGAATACTCAGGTCATCTTGAATCATTATGTCAAGTTGCTTGTATTTTCTTACAACATTTTAAAGCTCAATGATGAAAAATAAAGCACTATGGATCGCCATTCCATCTCATCTGTATATATTGCATTTCATTGCATTCCATCCATCCATACATTTATAATAGTTGCATATCATGCATACATAGTCATAACAATGCATACTCTATTTTCCTCTTCTTCCATAGGAATGAGTCATAGGTCCTCCATTTCTTCTATCTAACATCGAACACCAGCCTCACCCTCCCCATCTCGATAATCAACATCACATACCCTACATCATGCCCCATCAAATCAATCAAGCCACGTTCATCACCATCCATCTCTAAATAGGAGGGACTGTGTTTCCCATCCTAAGTCATCATCTAAATCAAGCCAGTTAATCTATAAGCACAGGTACATCGACTCAAACACACCTAGACTATCAATAGATACTTTGATCAAGTATCTTCAAGTCTCAATAGGTAATCGATCATGGTAATCCTAGACTACATCAGGCATTTATCATAATGACCTAGTCTCAAGGGTGTTGCTATGATTAACCACAACCATCCATCCAACGCTCACACTATCAATTGATCAACCAATCCAACACAATCCAATGGACAATTACATCAATTGTCTATGTCTCAACGAGTATTTTGCTTCATATACCTTGAATTCATCAGACAATTACATCAATTGTCTATGTCACAGTAGGTCACTTTGATTCACTTACTCAGACTTTATCCTGTCCAAGCGACCAACTGACATCAACTATCACGCTTTGACTTGACCAGGGCAATTAAACCGATTGCGCCAGATTGTCCAACCAATTTTGATCAATTGTATAGCATCAATCCAAACCACACACTAGATTTTCTCTGTATCTCTTGCATGACCTCAGGGTACTCCCTGGCTTGTTGTTTCTTCGTATTCACTCCATTTTCTCCCATTCTTTCGTCATTAGTTCTAATTTCTTCTATTCTACCTCCCCTGCACTTTTCATTCTTTTTCGAGAGATCGCCCGATTGTTTGAAATTTTTTCGGCCCATATCTCGAGGGGGCATACCACCCACTAAATTAAAATTTTATGGGGCATTTCTTCACACCTATTTCTCTTTCTTTGAAATGATGCAATGAACCACACCGTCTCAAAGAGGGGCAAACGTAGTCACATAAATCTGTCCATTTTAATTAAATGAATATTTTGCTATTTATTTGATTAAAAATCCACTAAGCCAACAATTAATTAAATTAATATTTAATTAATTCATCTTCAAAACATTCTCCTATTAATTAAATAAATTATTCAATTTATTTTAATTCATTCATTCAACCAAATTCACAGTCAATTAAATGAATAAATCTTATTTATTCAATTTAATCCCCGTTCCTCTTTTAAATAAATTAAAAAAAAAATTATTTAAATCATTAAATCCCCCCCCCCCCACTTGCATTTTCCTAAAAATGCAACTTGCACCTATTTGTTGAAATAAATAAATTTTATTTTAATAAAAATCCTATTTTCTCTCACCCACCAAACCCACTTGCAATCCTAACCCCCTTCTAGATTCTTCTAAACCCTTCCTAATTAGCCTAATCCATCCCCTCATTATTGTCACATTCCTAAGTAACTTGGAGTCACTTCTCAAATACTTAAAAAGTCTTTGAAAAGCATTAAATGCTTTGTGTGTTCAACAATTTAACCTCTAATGTCTTCTAAACCACTTATAGCTCTTACATGACCATTTATGGTTAACCCCTAACTCAACCCTCATGTGTGTCATGTGTCTCCTCAAGCATTTATTGCTTTGACCATGGTTATCCCTTTTACCTTTGCACAAGAGTTTATCCATTGGATAAAGGCTTTATTCTTTGAATAAAGAATTTATTCACTCAACCCAACCTTGACCTTAACTCCTAAGTTAACTCTCAGGTCGTGTCAAGCATTTAATGCTTATTCCCTCTCCTCTCAACCTATCTCATATTGACACTTGTCATCCTAGGATTGGGTTGAAATCCATCACATGGATTGAATACCATTCAATCCTGACCCTTGTTGAGATTACTCAATCTCAACCATCCATTGCCCTATTTTCACTATAAATAGAGCTCTCATTCCTCATTTTCAAATCCTCAAGCATTTAGCATTCATAGTCATAATCCTAAAAACTTGTATGCATTTAATCTATAGTGAATTTTAGAGAGCATTTTGCATAAATCACATATATTGTCATCTTGGACTAAAATAAATCTTAGTTCATTTTCATACCATGCCTAATTAAGTTTGTTTTAAACTTGCATAGCATAGTTAAAACATTTCAATCTTGAACCTCCATAAGTATCCATAGTGCAAAAAGCTGCTGAGAGCTACACTAATTTGGAACTTGGAGAGGAGAGGAACAAAGGAGAAGGAGCTAAGAGCATGATAAAAGACATTTGGAGATGTCTTGTTGTATTTACTTCCATAGTTAAATCATTTATCATGTTTTTAGTGTCTCTTTTGATATGCCTGCTTAGATTAGTTTTTGGTTGATTAACACTTACTGTTTCTTGTGTTTTTGTGTGTTATACGACCACAGGTTTTAGTATAACCTTTGCCCCATTTCGTAAAGCATCAAAATGATTTCATATGCTAAAGTTATGTGCATTTAAAGTTCAAAAATAGGGTTGAATTTGAACGTGTTAAACTACTTTTTGAAAAATTAAATAAAAAATCTAATGACAACCCATTTTAGATCTTTGAGTCCTCTTTCCAAAAAAAATTGAATTTTGAAAATCTAACACCCGAGTGAAAATTTATGCCTGTTTTATGAAAACTACTTTTTTTCACTAAGTGCATGCATTTTGATACCTGTGCATGCATTGATTCACATGCACAGGCACTGATTCAGAGTTTTTCATGAAAAATTTTAAAAAAAAAGCTAAGCGCGACTATTTTTTCATTAATCACATGTGTTTTGACGCTTGCGCATACACATGCATTGATTTACAGTTTTTAATGAAAAATTTTTAAAAAGTTGGGCAGGAAGATTTTACATTAAGCGTATGCATTTTGAAGCCTGCGAGGGCACTGATTCGCATGCACAGGAATTGAATTATAGTTTTTAATGAAAAAAAAATTAAAAAAAAAGTTAAGCGGTGTAGGGTCGTAAATTGTACACCTTTGCTAAGGTGGTACAATTTCACCCTTGGTTTAGCACCCGCCTTAGTATGTTTTGCATCTTGCATTTCTAATTCCCTTTAAGCATTTAATTAATTAATTTAATTTAATTTAAATTTACATTCCATCACTTCATACATTATAAAGTTGGGCCCTTTACCCTAAGTGTGCCCCTTTTTACTTTATCCCTCCAATAAACTATTAACCCTAATTATGTCTTATTTTGACCTTTAAGGCCTGATTTCATATGTCAAAACATCTCGGAATTAGATGTAACTTTGGGATTCACTCTAATATCATCATATCTAACGGCCCTAAAAATTTGGTGAAAAGTTGGTCAAACCATGTGCAAGTGCAACATAGTCCCCAACATTTTTCTCGAAATTTTGGGAGCATAATTCTATGATATTATAAAGCTTAACCCAAAGAAATTGATGGAAAATTAAAATCCTAAGTTGGGCTAAAGATGAAATTAAGATCTAGGGTTTCAAACATAAGAGCTCTCTTTCTTCATTTGAAGGCATCTAGAAAAAAGATTTTGGGAGCGAACACAAGGAGCCTTCTATGTAGTGAAAGAGAAGATCTTTTGGAGTCTTCAACAAAATTCAACAACATCTATCAAGCATTCATCAAACATTATTTCATCAATTAGGGGATTTTGAAGATGTAGGAAAGCAAAAGGATATCACCGACTGAAGATTGGCTTGTACCTCTCCCTTGGGGTTTGGTATGATTTCATGTTGTTTCCATATCTTTGTATGAACTTAATTACATCAATTTGATTTACATTCATGCTTTAGATCACTTAACATCATTGATTTAGAGCATTTACTTTATCAATTACAAGCATTTAGGGTTTACTATTGAAAGCATAAGGTTACTCTAGATTATTTGCATTCATCATTTTAGGGTCTTACACACACAAAAGATTCTTGCACACATCATTTTACTATACAAATCGGTTATTTATTGAGGTGGAAATCACCAAAAAGGGGTTTGACTAAGGAAAAACCCCATATAGCCACCCAAAACCCTATTTTTAGCTACAGGTGTAGGTACGAGATCCGATCATCGCTACAAATTTCAAGACCGACATAGCAGACAAACATAGTCCCAAGGGTCATATTTGAGTAGAAGTCATTGGGATAGGGGTGTGGCACCCTGTTCATACCCAAGACAAGGGCATGGCGCCCTGGTCCTCTCAGTTTTAGGCAAATTTTGGTAGGTTAGCAGTTCAAGACCTTCAAATCCCAACCTATCAATTGCAGCTTCCAGTTTGCAAAATCAAGGCAAGGGCGTGGCACCCCTGTTCTGGACATTTTGACTCAAATTTATGGCATAGGTGCACTTCTAAATTCATCTCCTAATCTATACTTTTCAGCTACATATCACTTAGTTTCAGTTCTACATTTTCAAATCAGGGTTGCTTGTGTATACTTGCATTCTAGGTTGATCATTCAAATCTGCACTTTGCATCACTTCTACTCCCCATTTACAGAAAAGGAATAGAAACCCTAAGAGGTAATCCTTGACTCTCTCTTCCTCACAAGAAGTAGCCAAAGTGTGTTACCTCCCTAGACTCTTTCGTATTCCACGGTGTGTACATGAGAGTGGGATTAGGACTTGTTTGCTTAGTCTCACTTTTTACCCTACACATTTTGGTAAGCCTGACATGAAACTAATCTTATTTTCATTATATTTCATTGTTATATCTATATTTATCATCCTTCATTTTCTTTATAAACATAAAATTCCAAAAAAAAAGTGAAAGATTCAAGAAAAAGAAAAAAAATTCCTCTATTTGCTTGCATTATGTGTTTAAATTTCATTCAATTTTCATTTCAAAATGTCAGATTTTTATTTGCAAGATGTTCATACTTTTGATGATGTATGCAATTATGTTGATTATGAGTTTAGTAAGGATGAATTAGATGAAGCTCTAGATAAATTTTTGAACCCTAAGCCTTCTAAACCCTCATTTTGTCAAAATCTAATCAACCTTGTTACTATGCCATTTTGTGGTGATGAGAAAGATAAGTTGAATGATTCCTCTCACGGGTACATTCCTATCAACTCCTCCAATAAATATAGCAACATGGTTGTCTACAACAATTCCCTCTATGGTGAGATGTCTCCTTTTGAATCAAAAGATAAACCTTTCAACCGATATGACCATGCCTTGTTGGATAATGCCCTTGAAGACTTTATATCTTTTTCCAAATCTTCAAACAAAAACAATACATCTAAAAGATTAATAAACATGATAAATATGAATGAACACAACAAGCCTCTTTTTGTAGTCCAAGGTTCTTATCCTTCTTCAACTTCACAACTTCTCAATCAACCCCTTTTCATTGTTCAAGGTGGATATAGTCGTGACTCCTTAAGTAATCCTAACAAACCTGTGACTACTATGCAAGGAGGAAATCCCACTAAGAGTCCTTATAGTTATGTTAAACAACTATCTAAGGAGATTCATCATGTAGTTTCCCACACTTATAACACAAGAAACAATATGCAACCTAATCCTCCTTAGGTTATCCCAACCTCTCTTCTTGATCCTCAACCTATTCTTCCTCAAGCACCTTGCATTTCACAAACTCTTGGTAAATAATATGATCTTATTGAACAACTCAAAGCAACCCATGCCAAGATATCCCTTTGGGATTTAATTCAAACTTCTTCATCTCATCATGGAATGTTACAAGTTGCCTTGAAAACTTTGAATGTCCCACCTGCAGTAACATCCAATAATATGGCTTCCTTGATTGATTCTATCACATCTCCTAAGGCTCGAATTGTGTTTACACAAGATGAGTTACCTACTAGTGAAATTCAACATCAATATGATCCTTTAATGATTATCATAAATAATAGTGCAATAAGGCGAACAGTAGTGGACAATGGTTCTGGCCTTAATGTTTGTAGCATTAACTTGTTGCATAAAATCAATGTCGATACATCCCTCATTAAGCCTAATTCTCTTGCTATTTGAGGCTTCGATAATGTTGCTAAATCCTCATTAGGTATCATTACCTTTCCTGTTAAGGTAGGTCATGTTACTTTATCTACACCTATTCATGTCATGCCTAAAAATTTGACGTATAACATGTTATTAGGGAGCCCTTGGATTCATAGAATGCAATTTGTCCCCTCTACATTGCATAGGCAAGTTAAATTCATTTACAACAATAAGACATATACCTTGCTAGGTGATACCAATCTCCAAGTTTGTAACATCAACATCCAAATCCTCTTCAAATGGTTCTTCCCCAACTATCTCAAATTATTCTTCCAAAACTTGTCCTCCTACTGATGTGTTTATTTCCTCAAATATATCTCATGTCTCTAGTTCATCTCCCATTGATTCCTCAAATGAACTTAAGGTTCCTAAAGAAAAGCCTTCTCAACTTGATTCTACCACTAAGGATGGCTTCTCTCCTGAAAATATTCTTGTAGAAGATGATTGGGGATCCCTTTACTTCAATCCTACTTTAATAGGAGAATACAAAATTCCCCCTAGAGAATCCAAGGTTGAAAAGAAGAAAGAAGAAGAAGAACCTAAAAAGCAGCCCACTTTACCCAAGCCGCTAAGTAATAACTTTGTGGCGGCTTGTCAAACTTCATCTCCCCTAGTTTTTTATTTTGAGGATTTTGATCCCTTACTTTACAAAAAAACCCCTTCTCTTTCAGAAATGGCTAACCTTTATGGTCCTGGTTTTCACATCCTAGCTAAGTGTGGATATAATGGTAATGGTTGCGGTGCCCAAGAACAAAAGATAAAAGTTCTCTTGGAAAATAACTTATGTGATACAACATTTAGAATTGTCTATGATCCTTTTGAGCATACTAAAGCTTCCATGAGACCATCTATTAGTGTTAATTTTATCTCTACTTCTCTTTCCATAAGGTATCTAGAGTATATTGACTGTGACTCTTCTAGTGTCTTCGCTTTGGATGTTTTTCCCAATGATGATTTCTTAGCTAAATTCCTAGGAGCCTATGATAACCTTCCTCGTTATCACCGTAATCATGCTTTTCCCTATTGTTTAAATACAAAAGCATACTTTGGGAAAGAAAGAAATAACGATGAGATAGTTAAAGAATTCCCTCAATTGAAAGACACTCCTCAACAAAGCAATCTCCTTATAAGTGACACTATTGATATCAGAATGGATCCTTGTATCGAAGACAAAGTCATTAATATAGGAAAATGCTTGGATGAAGAAGAACAAAAACAATATTCTAAATTATTACATGAATTCCCTAAAATCTTTGCTTGGATATATTCTAATATGTCTGGCATTGATCCTAAGATTGTCACTCATAACATTGTCTTAGATCATGGTGTTAAACCTGTGAAACAAAAGACTCGAAAGATGAATCCCAAAATAGCATTGCTTGTTAAGGCTGAGATTGCAAAGTTATTGGATTCCAGATTCATCCATCCTATCGATTATTTCCCATGGATTTCAAACATTGTGGTTGTGGCTAAATCTGTGTACATATTTTCGAGATCTTGATAAAGCTTCTTTGAAGGATGACTTCCCTCTCCCAAATATCGATATGATAGTGGATTCTATAGCAGGCCATGCTTTCTTATCCTTCATGGATGGTTTCTCAATATATAATCAAATCTTCATTAATCCTCAAGATCAAATCAAAACTACTTTCACCACCCCTTGGGGCACGTTTTGTTGGGTTATGATGCCTTTTGGATTGTAAAATGTAGGAACTACCTATCAATGTGCTATAACCCTCATTTTCCATGATTACGTGCATAAATTCTTAGAAGATTACATTAATGACATCTTAGCTAAATTGATTCTTTGCATAGATCATGTTAAGATCCTTTGTCAAGTCTTTGAAAGAATTCTTAAGTATAACATGCGCTTGAATCCCCAAAAATGTGTTTTTGGTGTATAGTGGAAAACTATTAGGATTCATAGTCTTGCATCATGGAATTGAGGTGGACACGAAGAATATAGATGCCATTGTTAACGTGCCACCTCCTAAAAATGCTTCCCAACTAAAAAGTCTACAAGGAAAGATTCAAGCTATTCATAGGTTTGTTTCTCAACTTGCAGGTCGTACCCTTCCCTTCACCCAATTACTTAAAAATGATATCACCTTTCAATGGAATGAGGATTGTCATCAAGCATTTGAAGACTTAAAAACATATTTGGCCAATCCTCCTATTCTTCAACCCACTGACCCTTCCAAACCTTTTCTTCTATACATAGCTACTTCCCTTTATGCTCTTGTAGCATTATTGGCACAACGTGATAAAGATGGTAGAGAATGTCTAGTTTATTACATAAGTTGCACTTTACTCGATTATGAAGTCCGATATTTTGCAATAGCAAGACAATGTCTTGCTTTAGTCTTCGCAACCCAAAAATTAAGGCATTACCTTTTGAATGTTGAAGTCCATGTTATCATTAAATTCAACCCTCTAAGGCATCTTTTCTCCAAAACTAATCTTGTAGGACACTTAGCCAAGTGGGTTATGATGTTGACCGAGTTTGACCTTAAGTTTGTTTCGTGGAAGGCAATAAAAGTCCAAGCGTTGATTGACCACTTAAGCGAGGTTCCTTCGCCTTTCTCCATACCTAACCAAGAGTCTTTCCCTAATGAACTCATCCTTTCTGTTGAGGTTGATGAAACTTGGGAATTATATTTTGATGGCTCTAGGCGTTGAACAGGATTGGGAGTGGGCGTCGTCTTAATCTCTCCTAAAAATAAACCTATCCCTTTATCATATTGTCTCAATTTCTTGTGTACTAATAACATTGTTGAATATGAGGCTCTTATAGTTTGAATTAAAGCAGCCTTAGCATTAAATGTGAAACATCTACATTTTTTTGGAGATTCTCAATTAATCATAAGACAAGTGATAGGAATTTACCAAGCTAAGAAAGATTAATTATCACAATATACAGATTTAGCTATATCTTTTTTGCAAAAGTTTGATTCTTATACCATGGAGCCTATTCCTGGAAAAGATAATCGACAAGTTGATGCAATGGCATGTGTGGCCTTTCTTGTATCTTTAGAAGACCCCTTGGTAGATCTAAAATTTAATATTCACAACCTCACTACTCTGTCTATTGCAAACAATCCTAGTGATGTGGCATATTGTTGCGCTATAGATTCTCATGAATGGTACTCGCATATCGTGAGAGATTTGAGTGATGGTACCTTTCTCGACTCTATAAACAAGAATGCTAGGGATAGGATTCGCAAGTTGGCCGCTAGATACATTATCCTTTCTAATGTTCTTTATAGAAGGGTTTATAATGGTCTCCTCCATTGATGTCTTAACAAAGAAGAAATCCCTATTGCTCTTGAGGAAGCACATTCAGGTGCTTGCGGGGGGCATTTTTGGGGCAGATCCTTAGTTCAAAGATTGCTTTGAATGGGATATTATTGGAAAACCATGGAAAAGGATTCCTTTGCATTTGTTAAGAAACGTCATCAATTTCAGCAGCAGAGCAATTTGATCCATGCTTCTGCCCAAGAACTTTGATCTCAAGTAGAATCTTGGCCCTTTTCTACATGGGGTTTTGATCTCATTGGTAAAATATCTCGTCCCTCATCTCAAGGACATACTTTCATCATAACCGCTACTGATTACTTTACAAAGTGGGTAGAAGCATTTCCTCTTCAATCTACTACCGCCAAAGTAATCTGTCAATTCATTTTAGATAACATTATTTTCCAATTTGGAATACCTTCTACTTTGGTTTCGGATAATGGAACATTATTCAAAAAGAAAGACGTGAAGACTTTTCTTGAGAAATGTCATATCCAACATCGATTTTGTACACCCTACTATCCTCAATCAAATGGTCAAGCTAAATCTTCAAATAGAATAATCAAACAAATTCTTTGTAAGACTATGAATAAGCATGGTAAGGATTGGCACACTCAGTTAATCTATGCTCTTTGGGCTTACCGAACAAGCATACGTATTGCTACGGTTTCTACTCCTTATAGTCTTGTTTATGGTGTTGATGCTATTATGCCTTTGGAGTTAGAAATTCCATCTTTAAGAGTTTATCTTAAGGGTATAATAGATGATGACTCCTATAGAAAACAAAGCCTCCAACAACTTGAAATGCTTGACGAACATCACATAAATGCTCTTGAGCATATTCAAGCATATCATAAAACTCTACGACAAATTTACAATGATAAAGTCATTCAAAGTTCCTTCTCAGTAGGTGATTTAGTACTTTATGAGAATCAATGCAACATTAATGCTTTACCTGAGGAAAAAGGAAAATTCAGTCCTAATTTTCTTGGACCATACATTGTTGTCGAAATCTATGGATCAGGTGCTTACAAGATAGCAGATGTGGAAGGTATTATGCCTACTCTCTCTCTCTCTCTCTCTCTCTCTCTCTCTCTCTCTCTCTCTCTCTCTCTCTCTCTCTCTCTCTCTCTCTCTCTCTCTCTCTCTCTCTCTCTCTCTCTCTCTCTCTCTCTCTCTCTCTCTCTCTCTCTCTCTCTCTCTCTCTCTCTCTCTCTCTCTCTCTCTCTCTCTCTCTCTCTCTCTCTCTCCTTGTGTCTTTTCTTTCTTCAAATTGGATAATATGATAGCATATCTTTATTAAAGTTTATAGTATTAAATGATATTGTATTGTTTAGTCTGCATTGCTTCATTCTTGACAAGCATGTTTCTTCACTTTATGGTTTGTCTTCGATTCATTTATGTAAATTGTAATAGATTTTCATTTTATATGTGCTAGCATGTTATACAATTTCTTATGTGTTAAGTAGGATTATATCATGATGTGTTTGATTAGAGTTAATTAAATCATAGTAGTCATATATTTCTTAAACTTAACACATTTTCTTCTATACCACCAAGGTATTATTTAATTAAATAATTAGTTATTTAATTAAATCACACATGTATCAATTTAATCATGAAGCATTGAGAACAATCACATGAAAATTAAATTAGACATACATGTTCATTACCAAATGTGTTACTTTTAATCAAAGCAATGCATACATTATTTCAAGAATTAAAATAACATGTTTGAGATAAAATCATAATCATCTATAAATACATATCAATGAGTGTAACAACATATACATCACTCTACATCAAAAAGTGACCCATAATACAACATAGTCATCTCCTATCTCTAGGGCTACAAACTGGAGTTTGGTGACTGGTTGTCCCCTCCTGATATGGTTGTGGGGGTGGACCCATGGGTGTGTATTGTTATGAGGAATGTGAGTGACTCCATGAGGAGCTCCTACGCTCCTTATCCATCATAATCCCACGATATGTGGTTGATTTTGCCTATATCACTGCTAGATCATGCTCTGTCCACTACAATCTCTCTAGCAAAGTATTCTCGCTCTCTCATCTAACCTATATCTCCACTTAGAAGGGGGTGAAAAGATCCGCATGCTGCCCAGCACACCTCTGAGGTCTATGCACTATCTATGAGGAGCTAGGAATGTGTACCATGGTGATGATGTATGCCACTACATTCTGGATGAGGGAGTGCCACTCTTGAATGCCAACTGCAAAGATGAGAAGAGGTTTTTCATCAGTAACATTCTATATCATCAAATCTAAATAATTAAATGCATAAATTAGAACAATCATAAAACACCTTATCTGTATCTCCCTCCCGCCAATAGGGGTCATGAAAAGAGACCTCTTGTGACTCAGAACCACTAGGCTCTTTGCACTCATAATGTCTCTCTACAGTAGGCATGAGACGGTGGGGACTGGAATCAGGACCCATTATAGGGTCCTTCTCCCCTCTAAATGGCACGATCAGTGGATCTAGGGATATGGTGTCATCTTCAGAGTGATGTGGAAGTGCATCTGACTTGTCCTCCTCATCCTCATCCTCCTCATCCTCCTCATCCTCCACTCCATCCTCCTCATCATCACCATCCTGATCTCCCTCTCTTGCATCAAGATCATCTCCATCACCACTAACATCTTTCTCTCTTGCATCATCTTACCGATCATCCGTGTCTGCCTCACCCAGGTCCTTGGATGTATCAAAATCATCCTCGCCACCCACATGTCTCCATGGTCCAAGGTTCCCTCTAGAGAAGTCTGCAGGAAAGATATCTCCACGGTATACCCTACCCCACCATGTGACATATCATTGTTGTGCGCCCACATTCTCTGTATAGTCAATCACGACATCCCGATCCAACCCATCTGAGTTTGTCATCTCAATCTCATCACTGGTAGGCCTCAGAATAGCTCTTTTTTTGGGGTCACACGTGAGTGTCGGATGTAAATATGAACATCTATGGGGACACAGTACTCAAACCCAAATTTTCATCGAACTCGATCGAAGTAGAATGAGACTAAAATGTAGCTATATCATCCCCCCAGAAGACTGTTTCTCTGCATGAAAAACAATTGCCTATGTATACCTACCCACACGTAAATCCTGAGGTAGGGCCTTCATCTAATCACATATGTTGTCAATCTATCAAAATTCATCCTCCAATGAAGGAATTCTCTGAACTTCCACTCACAAGTAAGGGGATACGCAAACACCCTAGGTTGCTTTGGAACCAAATCAATGGGAACCCCAGCTAGTCTAGTGCACATGATGTGCTCAAGTATCCAAATATGTAGTAGTGTGCAGGTCATCAGGTTGCATCCCTATCCAAAAATTTAATCTTTTAGTTCATTATAGAGGTGGGCTAGCATGCTTCGCCCCTAGGAGAATACCCTCCTATGTCTCTCCATATCTCTCACCGCATAAGTGATACCTCAATGCATGTGTGTGTCATGCCCATTAGGTCGCATGGCTAATGCTATGGTATCTATCATCAGTCATCTCACTAATGGTACCTCACTGATGGGGTGTAGAAGCCCACTAATCATAATGTGGCCTTTCATCTCACCGGGTATCTCTCTCCCAACATAGTATATCTGCTCCCTCCTGTAGTTGGTAGCAGTGTGATCAACTCAATACCTCACCGTCTCTCCTCTGATAGGCAGACGGAGTATGCAATACACGTCCTCTAGAGTGACCATCATCTCTCCCATGGTAGGAGAAAGGTGGAAGTATCAGCATCCCATCTCTCCATCAGTGCCATCAACATCGAGGGATGAAACTTGATGGAAAGCATGACCATCACATACCATAGTCCTACTATATGTAGCGACTCTCTATCCTTTGGCATGAGCCTCGAAATATGACTCTAAAGGCTCCAAAATGTATCGCCAGTAGGGTGCTCTCACATGTAGGGGAGAATCTGCAAAATGAAACAATCTAATCATCAATAATCGTTCATTAATCATCATCATCTAATCAAAAAATCTATGCTTAACATCAGATGCTTGATCCCATGAAACCCTCAATCACCCCGAGCAAGGACTAGGGTGCCCTAGGAGGACCAAGGTTCCCCTCTGGGTTCATGGCGCCCAGATGGGACCAAGGTACCCAAGGAGGACCAAGGTGCCCTATGGACCATGGTGCCCGAACAGGGGGCATGTGCACAATCAAGATGTTGACTTCATCATTCTAAAAGTCAAAATCAACATAAAGGTCAACACAAAGTCAACGGATGATCAACTCACCTCGTCAAGCGGTCTATCAACCAGCACAGCTTGGCACGGGATCTCCATCCATGTGGATCTCTTGGGTCAACACTGACGCATGGTAGTTGTCATGTGGGCTCCTCTGTGATGAATAGTACAAAAATTCAAAAAGTGACAAATGAAGGTGTCACTTTCATATTTATGAGGTATGCGCTTTTCTACTTTTTATAACTTTAAGTTAAAAAACCTTAATTTCGATCTTTTCACTTAATCTATCATAACTTGAGCTAGGAAGCTTTGATTTCCATGTCATAAGTGGCGTTGGGATCATGAATTCGCTCTCTTACTCCACATGTGTTCCATAAAGCGCTTTCATGTACAATCGAGCCTTATTGTTATCATTTCTCATCAAGGTCTTTATCACAATTTGTTGTGGTAAACACGATACCCTGTTTCACCTCACTAGTAAGCAAGCCAAAATAGGTGGGCATATAGCTACCCGTGAATTTCATCACCTTCCTTAGTAAGCATTAGGTAATTTTATGATCTAACATGTGGTTTTGTAGGGTGTGGTTCCTAACTGTGCACTCCAAGTACTGTTGGGGGCTTCGTCTGACAACTTATGGATATATCCTTTTTCAAATAATATTTACTTTTCTATACTTTAGCTTGCATATGCACGTAGTGTCATATGTTCGCTAAAGTGGGGGATAAATGTAGCGTTGTAAATTGTACACAATTGCTAGGGTCGTATAATTCCACGCTTGGTTTAGCACCCACCTTAGTGTGTTTTGCATCTTGCATTTCAAATTCCCTTTAAGCATTTAATTAATTAATTTAATGAAATCTAAATTCACATTTCATCACTTCATACATTATAAAGTTGGGTCCTTTACCCTAAGTGTGCCCGTTTTTACTTTATCCCTCCAATAAATCATAAACCCTAAATATGTCTTATTTTGACCTTTAAGACCCGATTCCATTGAAATCAATTGTAACTTTGGGATTCACTCTAATATCATCATATCTAACATCCCTTAAAATTTGGTGAAAATTTGGACGGACCATGTGCAAGTGCAACACAGTCCTCGACATTTTTCCTAAAATTTTGAGAGCATAATTCTATGATATTATAATGTTGAACCCCAAAAAATTGGCAGAAAATTCAAATCCTAGGTCGGCCTAAAGATGAAATTAAGATCTAGGGTTTCATACATAAGAGCTCTCTTTCTTCATTTGAAGGCATTGAGAAAAAAAGATTTTGGGAGCGAACACAAGGAGCCTTCTATGCAATGAAAGAGAAGATCTTTTGGAGTCTTCAACAACATTCAACAACATTTGTCAATCATTCATCAAGCATTCTTTCATCAATTGGGAGCTTTTGAAGATGTAAGAAAGCAATAGTTGATCACCGAATGAAGATTGGCTTGTACCTCTCCCTTGGGGTTGGGTATGATTTCATGTTGTTTCCATATCTTTGTATGAGCTTCATTACATAAATTTGATTTACATTCATGCTTTAGATCACTTAACATCATTTATTTAGAGCATTTACTTTGTCAATTACAAGCATTTAAGGTTTACTCTTGAAAGCATAAGGTTACTCTAGATTGTTTGCATTCATCATTTTAGGGTCTTGCACACACACAACATTCTTTCACACACTATTTTACTATACAAAATAGCTATTTGTTGAGGTGGAAATAACCAAAACAAAGGTTTGAATAACGCAAAACCCCATATAGCCACCCAAAACCCTATTTTTCAGCTACAAGTGCAGGTACAGGATCCAATCATTGCTGCAAATTTCAAGACCGACAAAGCACACAGACATAATCCCAAGGGTTAGATTTGAGCACAAGTCACTGGGCCAGGGGCATGGTGCCTTGTTCCTTCCCAGGATAGGGGTGTGGCACCCTAGTCCTCATAGTTTTAGGCAGATTTTGGAAGGGTAGCAGTTCAGGACCTTCAAATCCCAGCCTATCAATTGCAGCTTCCAGTTTGCAGAATTGGGGTATGGGCATGGCACCCCTATCTCGGATATTATGACTCAATTATGTGGCACAGGTGCACTTCTGAATACATCTCCTCATATGTACTTTTTAGCTGCATATCAGTTAGTTTCAGTTCTGCATTTTCAAGTTAGGATTGCTTGTGTATACTTGCATTCTAGGTTGATCATTCAAAGATGCACTTTGCATCACTTCTATTCCTCATTTACAGCAAAGCAATAGAAACCCTAAGAGGTAATCCTTGGCTCTCTCCTCCTCACAAGAAGTAGCCAAGGTGTGTTACCTCCCTAGGCTCTTTCATATTCCACGGTGTGTACATGAGAGTGGGATTAGGACTTGTTTGCTTAGTCTTACTTTTTCTCCTAGACAAGCGGGAAGATTTTTTTTTCAAATGAGGGCGTCGAAACAATGAAGCAGAGGTATTGATTCGCAAGCAGATGCATTAAACAACAGAAAAACTACAAAAAAGGTCGTTAGAAATTCAAAATTTGAAACGGATGCGCTAAAACAAAAGGGCGGATGCATTGATTTGTAGGCGGATGTGCTAAAGCGGAACCTGTGTGCTAAAAACACAAAAACTTGACAAACTATTAGAAAAATGGGACATGGGTCCCACCAAGCATGCCAGAATGAAGCAAGGGAAAACTAATGCAAGGTTAGATGGTTATTTTAAACCCAAATAAACATAGAAAATCAAATAAAGTATAAACCAAACTTCTTACACCTTGCAAGAGAAAGTTCTCTCTTGTTCCTCTGATTGAGCCATTGCTGAAGCCAAGGATGAGCCCCTCCTTGACTTGTTTGGATTAGTTCCTTGATTGGGATGTGGATTTCTCTCCACACACAACAAGATTGGTTGGATTTGAATGATGATGGATATGGATTAGATAAGAGAAGATTTGGGCATTATAGGAGTATGATAGAGGATTTTTATCCTCAAATGGATAGCATGAGTATGTGATGGAAGTGGATTTTCATGACTTGTGAGGAAATGAGACTCCAATTTATAGATTGGAGGAGGCCAAAATGAAGGGCCAAGATTGACTTTGGGATGAAGGGTTGAGATCAATTTGAGAGGGAGCACATGGATTGAGAGGACAAGGTGTGGAGACCAAGAGATATGCCATAAAGGTATTTTTTGTCTCCACACCTCTTAAGGTACATGGAGAAGAGATCCCAAGTACAATGGGAAGAGAAAAAAGAATATAAAATTCCTTGGGGGGAGTGAGGAGGAATTAAAAATTCCAAAATAAGAGGATGTGTGGGAAGACTAAATGGAAAAAAGGAATTAAAAATTCCTTGGGAAGAGGATGCATGGGGAGATTCACAAAATTTTGAATTTCTTTGAAAGGATCAAAGTTTACCCATCCCTAATCAAGGGATGTAAAAATGATTAAGGGGATTGATTAGGTGAGCTAATGATGGATTAGAATGCAAGTGGGAAAATTAGGAGTATGAGACATGAAGAGAGAGAATGAGTTGATGAATATGAAATTAGAGAATAATGATAAGCATGATTCTAGAAGAATTAATTAGGCTAAGTGGGAATTAGGAAAAGTGATTTGTAGTAATCACTTTAGTTAAGTTAATTAATTAAGATTAATTTACTAAGAGGAATTTAGAAGAATGAGGAAATTAATTAATTTATTAATAAATTAATTATTGGACTGTAGAGATAAGATTGATTAAATTTGATTTAATTAACCTTGAGACAAAGGGAATTAGCAAAATTAAATTAGTTAATTATGTCGACGGGCTTAAATTAATTAAGTATTAATTTAATTAACTTTAGGTGTCTACACTACCCACAATAAGATGATACTCTGCAGTAGTATGTGTAAATATTACAATGGGGAATGCACATGCATTTAGGTACACTTCCTAGAGCTCACTACTCAAAATATAATGACCCAAAAGGCTTCAACCCTCAGGGAAGGTTCACTACCTTACAATAATATTTGGACTACAATCCCGTTAAGATGAACTGAAAGAATAACATCTCCTAATACTTGATGAAAGTTCCAGTTAAGCACATTTGTCTACCCTACAACATTCTCTGCTCAATCCACCATACCGAAAGATAATGTCTCTTATTCACACATATACCACTCACTGATAATGCAGACACAACTACCACATATGAATTACATGAATCTAACACCTATTTATACAATTCATCAACCTTGACTACAAGGTCGGCTCAGACCCTCAATAGCTAATTACAAAATTACATTACATGATGCATAAATAAACCACCAGACCAATAGAATTCCATAGACAACATAGCATGGACCCAAATCAAATCCTCGAACACACAACAACACCAGAAATCTCACCAAGATCAACCACAACGTGTTACACCAACGAAAATACCGCATAACACAAAGAATACCACCGAACCCAAAAGATCTTCAATACTGTACAAAATGATCAATGCGGACCACCAAAACAAATAGGACGTGATCAAGAAAATCAAATTTTCATCGATCAACACGCTAACACTCAAGAACACTTAATAGCAACAATTTTGTGATGCAGCAGCATCCGGTGGTGTAAGGGCAATCCTGTATCACCCAAAAAGTTTTTTATTTTTTGTTGTAGTTTCTGGATTTTCCCTTTCTTATTTTTGCAATTTATTCATAATCAAATTTCAAGCCCTTAGAGGCTCCGGATGAGACTAGAAATTGGTGGAAATCAAAAACAGTTGGCTTCCACATCATCTTTTCAAGAGCTTTCCGAAAAGGTATTATCATTGAAAATCTGACGGTTAGATCAAAAGTTAAGGCTATCATATGTTGGACAATTATTTTTCGATAACTTTCTAGTTATCGAATTTGGCTTCAATGAAATTATGCAGTTTCTTGTTCTAGCGCTAGTTAGTCTACCAAGTTTCTATTGCAAATATAATCTTAGTTCCTAAGGAAAGAAAGTCTATTTAAGACTCGTCTTTGAGGAAAATAGTTGAGTTTTTGGAGTTGAGTTTTTGAGAACTTTAGAGTTGGGAGATTGTATTGTGGGAAGGGTATTTTCCAAAATCTATATAAGTTGCATGTGTGGTAGCCTATGAGGTTTTAATCCTCTCAAATTGTAATGCATCTAGTGCATGTTGGTTGCAAATAATAATTAAATCTCTTTTGTTTCTCGATTGTTGTGGTTTTATGTTTCTCAGGTTGTTCCCTCATCAAGTGGTATAAGAGCACGTTGTTCATGAGTGAGTGAACAAATCGCCAAATGTGAGGTAGTTCATACCAGGATCTGTGATTGTGATCTCATTTTCAAGATGCTTCCAAGAGTGATGCATGGTGGCAAAAATGCTGGTGGTAGAAATGCTTTGGCAAATGAGGGTTTGAGAGCCCTCCAGAGATAGATTGATGCACTGCAAGAAGAACTGAGATGAGAGTTTAATCCGAGGAGAGGAGAAAGTGATGATGAAGGAGAAGTTGAAGATTCATCCTCAAGTGAGTCAGAAGAAGCAATAGATCGTGAGCAGACTCGTTTGTTAAGGGCCACTTCTCAAATTGGGAAGAGACCCAAAATTGAAGTCTCAAATTATTCTGGGAATCTGAACCCAAAAGAGTTGATTGATTGGATTAATGTGTTAGAGTAATTGGGTATTTACTTGATTAATTAAACAATATTTGTTTAATTCTTTAAGTTCCCTATTATCTTTTTACACTTAGATAACATTAGGTGCATAATAATTAAATCTTTTATTAATTATTATGTCCAAACCTAGGTTTTCCCTTTTAGGGTTTCTTGACCTATTAGAGGTTATTTTTCTTTTATTTGTATCATTATGACATTACACATTTTTGTGAATATTGAGCTCTCCTCTTTTGAGCATATTTTCCTGTGTCTTTGTTCTTCAGATTTTTTTTGCTTCATTGCTTCTCCTTGTAACAGATTATTTTAGCTTGCAGAAGATCTTTAGGCTCCTGTGGTGTTGTGTTTCTCAACTCCAACATGGTATCAGAGCACAGATCTGCAGCTATTTGTTCCTGTTTTTGAGAATTTTTGCATTGGAAGCTGTAAAGCGGAAAATCGCGGTCGAACCCTAGTTGGTCTCCCCTCTTCTAACTCCGAGGAGAGAGAAGGGAGGTTCGCTAGGATTCGATGGGTTTTCACTTAGGAGGAAGACTTTACATTCAAAAGAGGGGTTGAAACTCATAAGATTCAATCCCACACAATGTAAGATTGGATGCTAAATGAATTTCAAGGGTTTGGAAAGCAAAGCTACCCTCTTTTGTAAAGAATGTTGATTAAGGAAATTAAGCTAAGGATGCATAGAAAGTCATAAAGATTCACTTATAAACTGAGTTTAGGTTATAGGATGAAGCTGCGGACCTGGAATTAGCAGTAGAATGTCGATACGGCGCTGTCCTGCAAATTTGAGAAAAAGTTGTCGGGACAATGGCGCCCGGCGCCACGGTCCTCCGAAAAATCCGCGAAACGAAGGGGGATCTGTTCGTCTCTGCACAAGGATTCCAAATCTTCAATCTCAGCCGCGTACCTGCAACCTACACACAGAAAAGCGAAGACGATTGGGGGGTTAGGGATTAGGGGTTTGCCTTTAGGTCAAACCCCAGTTTTGGAATTAACCAAGAAATGAGCAAGTGCTGTAAATGTAAATGACTGTAATGTAAAACAAGTACTAATACCTTGTTCTAAGGATGTTTGTATCCTTATGTGCAAAGGTTTAGATGTTGTATGTTGTAGTACGTAGCATGTAATAAGTGATCTCCTCTTCAATGGTTGAATCCTTGACTTGAATGCAACACTTAGCCTTGAATGGAGACTTGGAATGATCAATTGCTTGAATGCTTGAATGCTTGAGTATAGTTTCCACGCTTTTCACATATGTCCTTCTCATGCCAAATGAGAGAGAAAAATGTAGTTTATATACTTGTCAATTAGGGCTGATAGACTGATTTTCCTGACCTTAGGCTGACCAGGGAAGTATATTTCCAAATTGCAATCAAAAAGACCCGATATCACTTAGGAAACCGGGCCCAAAATAGGACCCAGGGACCAGGGCGCTGGGCGCCCTGGTCCTGGAGGAGGACCAGGGCGCTGGGCGCTCTGGTCCCACCTTCGGGACAGCGGGGTGCAAGGAGGTTCAGGCCAATGGTGCTTGAAAAATGCAGTTTTCAGTGTCGTGAGCAAGTTTTGGGGTCTCCATTCAGGTTGCGTGTTGCGTCGCCATCGTGAAGACCGAAATGCAGTCGAAATTGCAAGTGTCGCAATTTTAGGACGCTACAGAAGCAAATCTGGGGTTTCAGGTATTTTTTTGTGTGCTTAGGGATAGGCCTTTTTCTGAACACTGTGGGCCTAAACAGACCTCACCATCATGCTCAAAAGGCCCAAAAACCCCTATAGTCATCTAAAATTTGTCTATTTTTTACTCCTGAGCATCTGGGTAAATTTTTTCTCCAAAACCAAGTCGTACGGCTCTGGCATGCAAATCAAGAAAAAAATTCAAAAAAAAATTTGCCTTTTTATGGCATGCAGGCCGGATTTTGATTTTTCAAAAAATCATTTAAAAAAAAATCAAAAAAATCAAAAAAAAGAAGAAAAAGGCAGTTGTTTCCAAAAGTTTTTTGGGGTTTTTCGGGCTTGCGCAGGGTATGAGACCGACAGTCCGGCCACCGTACGATGACTGGCCCTATCAGTCCAGCACGCCTGCAGGCTCCCGGCCCCCGACGGCACCCTCTCCGACCCCTTGCCGACCCCCGCATTCCAACCCCCGTCAGTCCTCTGATCACCACCGCCGGCGAGTTCGCCACCTCCACCCAGCTCGGCAATCACCACCTCCACCCGGCCCGGCCACCACCACCACCGCCATCCTGCCACCTCCTCTTGGCTCCTCCACCAGACCACCACCCTCTAGCCTTTTTGAGGGGGGGTTTGTTTTTTGGTCATATCAAGAGAATCTGGTGTCATTTTTTGGAAAACGAATAGGCGTTGAAAAGCTAATTCCGAGACGGACGTTGTGGCGGTAGATTTTTTTTCGAATATGCTGTTTGACTGTACTTTTTTCCAACCAAAGTTGGGCTCCCTTTATGCACTTTTGGGTCCATAGAAAGGGCAAATGGACTTCATTTTTTGAAAATAAATAGGCGTTGGAAAGCTCTCAACATGATCTATTCAGATTTATGATCTTTTTTCTCATAATTTTCATCAAGTACATGAGATATCAGTTTGAATTATTTTGCTTATGCACTACTTCCTTCTCATCAGTATGTACTAGGGTTTGGGTTTATCTATTGCAGGGGGTGTTTTTTATTTCTTTCTATCATTTATATCAGAAATCAAAAACACCAAAACTCTCCAAAAAAAAACCCTTCTGTGTCGTCCATCTATTCTGAAAGGTCACATAATAAAAAAAACCAACAAGCTGGTGCAGGTGCAGGTACAGAGTTTTGTTCTCATGGCAAATCCTTCAGTTGAGTTGTTGACTTCACACAACTATCACTCTTAGAAGCCCCGCATCACGAGGCTTCTCAGGGAACGAGGGTTGATGTCTTGTTTGGATGAGGTTCAACCTGTATTGCAGCATCCTTATGAGCTTCTTCAGCATAGGAACAAGATGGATGAGGCCATGGGTTTTCTCTCCTTGCATGTCTCAGATAGTCTTTTGTTTCACCTTTATGAGTTGCTCACTCCTCGGGCTATGTGGTTGAAGTTTGATTCTCTCTTTGGGAAGGTTAATGAGATTCAGGCATTACAGATTGAGGCAGAGTTGGTTTCTTTGTCCCCTAATTCCTTTCCCACCATTGAGGATTTTTTGAACAAGTTCAAAACTACCCAATCTATTCTTCAGGGATGTGGCAAGATCAAGATAGACACAGAGTGCATCCATTTGATTCTTTTGAAGCTTCGGGGTCATTTTCAGTTTTTTGCCTTTGCTTTCTACTCCACCATGGATGGCTTGGGTGCTTGTTTCAACATGCCTACCTTTGATGTCTTTTGTGAGTGTTTGTCTCATGAGAAGTCTCATCTTTCTCAGCTAGATATGCTTTCAGGACCCAAGAACAAAGCATTGGTTTCTCAGTCCTTTAAGGAGAAACAAAAGCAAAAACCAAAGCTGAAGAAGCCTTCTACAGGTAGTGAGAATCCCTCCAAGCCTGCTCCTAAGTCTGAATCTAAACCACCATTTCCTCCCAAGCATGGGAAATCTTCATATTCTGGTGAGCCTTACTCCAAGACTAAAAAGAAATCAGGAGATACTTGTAGTTTTTGTGGCAAGGAAGGACATCCAGTTTCCAGGTGTTGGAAATGCTTAGAGGCTTTAGAGGAAGCCATGCAGCAGCATCACATCTCCTCACCTCAGGCATCTTCTCCTTCTATAGGGAAAGGTCATGCTCTCGCTGCTCGAGCTTCGACCTATGGGTCCACATGGATACTTGATTCTAGTGCTTCTCACCATATGACTCACACTCAGCAGTTGGTTTCTTCTCTTGCATCTTGTGGTACTTCACAGATTGCAATGGGTGACTCCATTCAGCTTTCAGTCTTGGGTTTAGGTTCTGTCTTATTGGATGGGAGTACTCTGCAGGATATTATGTTTATCCCTGACATCTTGACGAACCTCATGTCCATTTATCAGATTTGTCACTCTGGCTCTGGTAAGATAGTTGATTTCTCACCACATGATGTGGTTATTCAGGATCTCCATGACTCTGATTTGGTTGTGGCTACTGCGAGTGTGGAGATTGCATCTCATCTGTATAGATTTGATGGATTTGAGCCCTCTGTGGGTGTTGGTTTGTCTCTTATAGCACATGCAGATTCAGTGAGTAAGCTCTGGCATGAGCACTTGGGCCATGTCAATTACAAATTATTTTTTCTTCATTGTTTCTCCTTGTAACAGATTGTTTTAGCTTGCAGAAGATCTTTAGGCTCCTGTGGTGTTGTGTTTCTCAACTCCAACATGGTATCAAAGTACTCATCTACTAAAGATATATGCATTTACCAGCAGAAGTATGCTCTTGACATACTTCGGCGCTTCGGCATGCTTGATTGCAAGCCTACTCCCACTCCATTTCAGTCAGGGGTTGTTTTGATCACCACTTGCCCCACTCCTTTAGTATATTCTACACTTTGCAAGCAGTTGGTTGGCAGTTTGTTGTACCTGACTCACACCCATCCTGATATTTCCTTTGCGGTTGGCCTTGTCTCTCGATTCTCCCATTATCCTCATGAGAGTCATTGGCAAGCAGCCAAACATATTTTGCGGTACATTCAGGGCTCTAGTTCTCATGGCATTCACTATACATCAAGAGACCCTCACATTGTTGGCTACACTGACTCTGATTGGGCTAGTGATGTCACTGATCAGAAGTCTACTTCTGGCTTTGTTTTATGTCTTGTCTCTGGTCCTATCACATGGTCTTGAAAGAAGCAGATTGCTCATGCATTATCATCTACAAAGGCTGAGTACCGATCTGTTGTGCTCGCCAGTCAGGAGATCTTATGGCTTCGACAGTTGATGACTGAGTTTGATTTTCCTCCTGATAGTCTCATTGTTCTTTGGTGTGACAATCAGAGTGCTATTCATATTTCCCGCAACCCAGTAGAGCATCAACGGACGAAGCACATTGAGCTTCACATGTATTTTATCCGCCAGTTGATTCAGGATGGTGTTCTCATTCGGGAGTACATTCCCACTGCCGAGCAGGTTGCAGACATCTTCACGAAACCTTTTGCATTGCCACGCTATCTTCAATTGCACTCTATGCTTAGGGTGAAGGAAGTTGTCCTTAGGGGGTCTTTATGAGGCCTTCCTTCTTCTTCTTTCAGCATGTTCTTTTATCTCTTTTTGGAGAGGAGTTTTTTCCCACTGGGTTTTCTCTTTTTTCTCTGTTTCATAGAGATTTCATTATATTTGGGTACCTGATCAGGCCTTGTTGTCAAGACCCATCTTTCCCGCTTTTAGTAGTTGTTCTAGGTTTTAGCTTCTCCCTAAATATAGCTTAATGGGGGGTGCTAGAGTAATTGGGTATTTACTTGATTAATTAAACAATATTTGTTTAATTCTTTAAGTTCCCTATTATCTTTTTACACTTAAGCTAACATTAGGTGCATAATAATTAAATCTTTTATTAATTATTATGTTCAAGCCTAGGTTTTCCCTTTTAGGGTTTCTTGACCTATTAGAGGTTATTTTTCTTTTCTTTGTATCATTATGACATTACACATTTTGGTGAATATTGAGCTCTCCTCTTTTGAGCATATTTTCCTGTGTCTTTGTTCTTCAAATTACTTTTGCTTCATTGCTTCTCCTTCTAACAGATTGTTTTAGCTTGCAGATGGGACAAACTAAAGAAATAGTTCATCGCTATGGACTATGAGTTGGATTTGTTGAAGGAACTACAAGGTTTGAAACAAGGTAGCAAATCTGTAAAAGAGTATACAAAAGAATTTTATAAATTCATTATAAGAATAGGCCATGTAGAGGCCAACAAGGAGAAAGTCGCTCGTTATCTTAATGGGTTACGACCAAGTATTCAAGAGGAATTGAGTCTGGTCAGAATGGCCAGTATTGAAGAAGTGTATCAGTTTGCTTTGAAGGTTGAAGAGAAGCTGAATAAAAGGTTCGAAGGCAAGCAAAAAGGGAAATCCCAGGGTGGTAGAGGTGGTGGAAAATCTTTCGGAAGCCGAAATGAAGATCAAAAGAAAAATGATGAAGTGGATTCCAGCTGAAATCATAAGGGCGATAATTTTTATCGCCCCCGCCACCAAAAAAATGGTGAACAATGTGGAAGAGGAAGAGGAAGATCTGGACAAGGTTCTGAAAGAGGTGGTTTTAGAGGAACTTGTTTCCAGTGTGGTGAATAAGGGCATAGAGCCTTTGAATGTCTGCAACACCAAGGAAGGACGGACATAAGGAATGAAGGCATGCACAAGTGGCACATGCAGACGAAGAAGCCAAGTCTGAACATTCAGATGATGCTAAAAGGGGAGAGGCCCTAGTTTTCAGGAAGGTCCTAATGAATGAAGAGAAAGAACCAGATTAGAGGAAGAGTATATTTCACACCAGATGCAAATGTCAAGACAAGTGTTGTGATGTGATTATTGATAGTGGGAGCATAGACAATCTGGTGTTTGAAGAGATGGTCAGAAAATTGAAACTGAAGAGGGAAAGGCATCCACAACCTTATCGGATAGCTTGGTTGCAGAATGACCACAAAGTTTTGGTCAATGAGGAGTAGCTCATAAAATTCAAGATTCGCAGTTACCGGGATGAGATGTGGTGTGATATCATACCAATGGATGCATGTCACATATTGTTAGGGAGGTCGTGGTAGTTTGATAGGTGTGATTTACATGATGGCCATTGTAATACCTACATCCAAACAAAGGATGGAGTTGACCATAAGTTGAAGCCCCTAAAAGAGGTGGAGGAAAAGGTATGTAGCAGTGTGAGAATTTGTTTTGTTGATGGGAGGAAATTTTTGGAAGGGATGAAACATGAATCTGTGTGTTTTGCTTTAATCCATAGAATGGATAAAGACGATAGTGAAGAGGTGTCTGTAGAAATTTCAGGCTTGCTGAATGAGTATTAGGATATTGTGTCTGATAATGTACTTGAGGGTTTACCACCTATGAGGAAGATCAGTCATCAAATTGACTTGATTCATAGAGCCAATTTGTCGAATAAGGCAACTCACAGAATGACTTCAGCAGAAAATGATGAGTTGAATAGACAAGTTCAGGAATTATTGAGGAAAGAATTGATTTGTGAGAGCCTAATTCCATGTGTGGTACCTACAATACTAGCACCAAAGAATTATGGGGAGCAGAGGATGTGTACGGACTCCAGGGCCATAAATAAGATAATAATCAAATACAGATTTCCCCTACCAAGGATGGATGATCTGATAGACTGTTTGAGTGGAGCTCAGTACTTCACAAAGATTGATCTGAAGAGTGGATATCATTAGATTTGGATAAGAGAAGGAGATGAGTGGAAGACTGCCTTCAAAACCAAAGAAGGCTTGTATGAATGGTTAGTCATGCCTTTTGGGCTAACAAATGTGTCGAGCACATTCATGCAGCTCATGAATGAGGTAGTGAAAGAATTTTTGGGAAAAATTGTTATTGTCTATCTAGATGATATTCTGATTTTTAGCAGAACATTGGATGAGCATTTAATGCATGTTCGTAAAGTTTTTGAGAATTTAAGAGAGGAGAAGTTATTGATTAATCTGAAAAAGTGTAGTTTTGTGAAGAGGGAGTTGCTATACTTGGGGTTTGTTGTCTCAATAGAAGGTCTTAAGATGGACCCAGAGAAGGTAAAAGCTATTCTGGAATGGCCTACCCCAAGGAATACTAATAAGGTGAGATCTTTCCATGGGTTGGCTAGTTTTTATAGGAAGTTGATTAAAAACTTCAGTAGCATTTGTGCACCCCTCACTAAAACAATGAGGGGGGATAGAAAAGAATTTAGGTGGAGTATGGGAGTGGCAAAGAGATTTGATTTGTTGAAGAAGAAGGCGATAAAGAAATCTATTTTAGCACTTCCTGATTTCAACAAGGTATTTCAAGTAGATTGTGATTCCAGTGGTAGTGCCATAGGAGTTGTATTGGGCCAAGAAGGTAGGCCCATTGCATATTTCAGTGAAAAACTAAATGATGCAAAGAAGAAATATTTTGTTTATGATCAAGAATTTTATGCAATAGTTCAAGCATTAAAGAAATGGAGACATTATTTGTTTCCAAAAGAGTTTTTTTTGTATACTGGTCACCAAGCATTACAGTACTTGAATAGCCAAGGAAAATTGAATCAGAGACATTTGAAATGGGTTGAGTTTCTGCAAAGTTATACTTTTGTCTTGAAGCACAGGAGTGGGAAGTCTAACTAAGTTGCAGATGCCTTAAATAGAAGGTAGATCATGTTGACAGATGCAATTTGAGGTGGTTGGGGTCAATGAACTCAAGACATTGTATCCTGAGGATCTTGATTTTGCATAAGCTTGGAAAACTTGCAAGGAACCTGTTACTTTAGACAGGACAAGGTGGTTGGATTTTATAATCCAAGATGGAATGTTGTTTAAGGGAAGCCAGTTGTACATTCCAAGGAGCTCTATGAGAGAGAATCTGATCAAAGAAAAGCACAATGGAGGAATGGCAAGACATTTTGGTTGAGATAAGACCATGGCCATCATTAGTGAGCATTATTATTGGCCTCAGTTATCGTAGGATGTGAAGAAATTTGTACATATTTGTAGAGTATGTCAGGTGGCGAAAGGAGTGAGTCAAAATACAGGGCTATATCAGTCATTACTTGTACCTGAGAGGCCATGGGAGGATATAAGTATGGATTTTGTTCTTGGTTTACCAAGGACACAAAGAGGGAATGATTTAGTTTTTGTGGTTTTTGATAGGTTATCGAAGATGGCACATTTCATCCCATGCCAGAAGACCCATGATGCTATCCACATTGTTGATTTGTTCTTCAGGGAGGTGGTAAGACTACATGGTTTGCCAAAAAGTATTATTTCAAATCGTGATACCAAGTTTGTTGGATACTTTTGGAGGACCTTGTGGAAGAAGTTGAAGACAAAATTAAATTTCAGTTCTTCACACCATTCACAAACCGATGGGCAGACTAAAGTGGTGAACAGGAGTTTGGGTAACCTACTAAGATGTTTGGTAGGAGATAAACCCAAGCAATGGGATTTGATCTTACCACAGGCAGAATTTGCGTACAATAATTCTATTAATAGGAGCACTGGTAGATCACCATTCCAAATTGTGTATGGAGGCAGTCCAAGGATTGCTTCATAATTGAGGAGGATGGATCAGGAAAAGCATACAAGTGTCAAAGCCTAAGACTTTGCAAAACACATTAGAAATATACATGAAGAGGTGAGAAAGCACATCAATGAGATGAATCTATAGTATAAGGCAAAAGCATATCGGAAGAGGAGGCATAAGGAGTCCCAGATTGGTGACGAGGTGATGGTCCCTTTGAGGAAGGAAAGGTTCCCAGTGGGAACATATAATAAACTGAAAAATGAAGAAATTTGGTCCCTGTAAAGTTTTGAAGAAGCATGATTAAGGAAACACATACGAGGTAGAGCTATCGGATGGAATGAATATTTCCCCTATGTTTAACATTTCAGATTTAATAGTATTATGAAGGTGACACACAGGAGGGACAAGTCATAGAGTTGTACACAATTCATGCACCTACTTCAGAGAAGGAGGAGATTGAAGCAATTCTGGATAGCCATGTGAAGTGTACCAAAAATATGCAATATGAGGAGTATCTAGTGAAATGGAGGGGAAGACCTGTTGAAGATTCTTCATGGTTTTCCAAAGAAGAGGTTGATCATTTGGGTTTTCCTCAACCAGCTCAGACGTGATGGGGTCACCTCTCAATCTACCCTAGGTGTCTGATGCAGGAGCATCCAATGGTGTAAGGGCAATCATGTATCACCCAAAAAAAAAAAAATCTATTGTAGTTTCTGGATTTTCCCTTTCTTATTTTTGAAATTTATTCATAGTCAAATTTGAATACCTTAAAGGCTCTAGATGAGCCCATAAATTTGGTGGAAATCCAAAGTAATTGGCCTCCACGTCATCTTTTCAAGAGCTTTCTGAAAAGGTATTGTCATTGAAAATCCAACAGTTGGATCAAAAGTTAAGGTTGTCGAAAGTTGGACAATTATTTTTCGGAAACTTTCCAGTTCTTAAATTTGGCTTCAGTGAAATTATGGAGTTTCTTGTTCTAGTGCTAGTTAGTCTGCCAAGTTTCTATTGCAAATGTAATCTTAGCTCCTAAGGAAAGAAAGTCTATTTAAGACTCATCTTTGAGGAAAATAGTTTAGTTTTTGGAGTTGAGTTTTTGAGAGCTTTAGAGTTGGGAGCTTGTATTGTGGGAAGGGTATTTTCCAGAATCTATAAGTTGCATGTGTGGCAGCCTATGAGGTTTTAATCCTCTGAAATTGTAATGCATGTAGTGCATGTTGGTTGCAAATAATAATAAAATTTCTCTTTTGTTTCTCAATTGTTTTTTTTTTCTGTTTCTCGGGTTGTTCCCTCATCATTTTGATTATAAAGATAACTTGCGAAGCACCAAATCATGAACCATCTGAAATGAAGATACATATGAACATCCAAAACACTCTCCCAAATTTGTAACCAAAGATATGGTCATACCAAAGCACAACGAATCAAATACCAGACTCTACCAACCACTAAACACTGAAGAACAGTCTTCATACCGAAATCCATAACCTGATCAAAACACCACATAGCATCATGGAATCAATAAAGAATGAAGTATCTCTAGTTGATCCATCATCCCAAACAGATGAACCAACCAGATCAACTCACTACAATCACTGGATCACCAGAACACATGAATATGTTGACATCAATGACAACAACATATCCTAGCAGCAACAATATCCAACAACATATCCTAGCAGCAACAATATCCAACAACACATTGTCTTCATGATTGGGATTCTTATTTATCAAGCATTGCTTCTTTAATTGTGGAGTCTCACGTTTCAGATCTGGAGGACCAATTTGCGAGTTTAACTCTCTTATTTGATGACAATCGTGTCGCAAATTTTGTCATTTCATCTTTGTCTTTGGAACTAGTTCACTATCAATTTTGATTTGTTCTTCGTTTGTCACCTATGATTGTGATTGGGTATGTACTTGATTGGATTGTGGCATTGGCATCTAAAGACTCTCACAAAACATTAGTTTTTAGAGATCATCCTACATTTGAATTCTTCATGCCAATTCCTATTAAGAATGGGAAGCAATCCTATATTTTTACTTGGTCTATCTTCTTCCCAAGGGAAGAAAAGTTGTTTGTAGCTATTAGACTATGGTTTTTCTTGAAGCACTCATCGTTTCTACAAGATAATAAACATTTTAGGGGGGCTATTTGGTCTCTCTCTCTCTCTCTTTTCTCTTATGCGGGGGTCATTGATTGTATTTTTATGATGGATGTAGTCCTTAGGATGTATAATTGATCCATTCATACATTATCTTTGATTGTATCTTTTGTCTCTTTGGAGAGGAGTTTTGTTCCAATGGGTTTTCTCCTTTTCTCTATTTATGAGAGATTTTCATTGTACATAGGTGTCTAACATGGTATAGTAGTTGGGACCCATAATAATATTGCATCATTTGCATAATGATCTACTCCCTAAGTTGCAATTAAGGGGGTGTCAGTGTGAATAAGGTCGTGTACCTAGCTAATTCCTAGTAAGAGACTTATTCTCATGTTAATTATATTGAAGGAATTTCCTATATGAAGTGAACGACCTACTTTTTGAAATCAATAGTTATAAATTGAGAAGAATGCAAGACTATACAATGAATCCCAACTGTATGCTTAAATTTATATTATTTAAAAAGAGAAAAGAAATATTTTTTGATAAAAAGTTTTAAAATATATATTGAAATTATTTATTAGAAAAAAAAATGTGCATAAAAGAAAAGATATATCTTTTATTATAATCTTTATTTGATAGAATATCTCTTAATATTATTTCTTTTATTAAGATATTCTATCTTTTTTTAACTTTTTAAAAATAATAATAATGAAAAAAGAAAAAATTAGCTTTATTCTAATTCTTTTTCTTTTGATTGGTAAAAGTTTATATTTATATTAATAATATTATTAAATTACATAAATCCTCATATATCATATACACAGAATCGCACGATCTAATTTTTACAAATTACATCTTCTCCAAAATTGGAATCCTAACTACAAACCCAACCCAGAAATAACATAAGTGTCTATTACAATATCAACACCATATACTATAAACCCTAAAATTAAGTCTTACTTTCAGCCTATCCACCCATCGTATAAACAAAAATTTAACATCTTCAACTAATATCTTACTAATTCATCTCCTTGTTACTCGACATTCGGCACTTGATCCAGTAGTCTTCCTTACTAGAGACAGATTTTGGTTTTCCCTTCTTGGGCTCTTCCCTGCTCGAAACTTGCTCCACTTGTTCATGGTTGCAGAGGTATTCTTTGATGAGATTCCAGCCTCCTTGTGCCTCAACCTGATGATGTTCTTTATCACTATCTGCTGCCCATACCAGAAATGGCCTCAATGATAGCATAAACTTTGCATCCTGAACTTACTAGAGACATCCCGCAGTTGATCCAGTAGTCTTCCTTACTAGAGACAGCTTTTGGTTTTCCCTTCTTGGGCTCCTCCCTGCTCAAAACTTGCTCCACTTGTTCACGATTGCAGAGGTATTCTTTGATGAGATTCTAGCCTCCTTGTGCCTCAACCTGATGATGTTCTTTATCACTATCTACTCCCCATACCAGAAATGGCCTCAATGGTAGCATAAACTTTGCATCCTGAACTTACTAGAGACATCCTGCAGTTGATACAGTAGTCTACCTTACTAGAGATAGCTTTTGGTTTTCCCTTCTTGGGCTCCTCCATGCTCGAAACTTGCTCCACTTGTTCACGGTTGCAGAGGTATTCTTTGATGAGATTCCAGCCTCCTTGTTCCTCAACCTAGTGATGTTCTTTATCACTGTTTGCTCCCCATACCATAAATGGCCTCAATGGTAGCATAAACTTTGCATCCTGAACCTACTCCCCACTATTGGCGATGAAGCTTTCTCCTGATCACTCCATTTCCATCAAGATCTCCATCCCAAACTTCCATTCTTCCCTCACACATTCTCACAATACCTATTTCACATCCTCCTTTTTACTTATCTCTACGAACTAAGCAAAAAAACACTTAGGCCACATCCACATTCATGTGGTATCTAAACTCAAAATTCGTGTATTCCTCCCCCCAAAAATTATCAACAATACTCGAAAAATGTGGGTCCTCTATCTTGAAAATGTTCTTCATCCTTTCTTTTGAAATCTTCCCCATGAAGGCACGTTGTTGCTTGTTCATCAAGAGAGAAAAAATAGCCTCCATTATCGCTCTACAAATCCTTGCCAAGCCCTGACTCTCACTACAAACATTATACTCATTCTTCCTTCACTACCTTCCAAACACAACTACTACAAACCTCTTAAGCATGAGCATTGAAAGCAAAGGCATCGTTACTTAGACCAATTCCTCCTCTGCACATTTTGCCACCTCTTTTTATAAATGTCTACTTGGTCCTGCTAGATCTCCCAATGGCTGTGTACTGCAATATTTGATCGTCCACCACACTTCACATTCTTCATGTTTCTTCCCACTCTTGGATAGACTCCTATCCCATCAGTCATGTCTTCGATCTATCCTAACTTCACCAACTAGATGCAACCCTCTAAAGTCATCCCACCATTCCATCAAATTAACATTGCTATTAAAACACCCTCAATTTGATAGTTTGTCTGCCTCCTTATTTCCTTCATGCTTTATATTGGAGGCTTTAAATTCTTGGAAATAATTTAATTTAGATTTAATTATCTTTATAAAATTGTTTATTTTCCAATTTTGGGCTTCACCCTTCCCAATTGACATTACTATCACTTGAGAATTTTCCTCAAGTTGAAGCTTAGAAACTGAGAGTTGGGAAGCAAGATTAATTGCAAGGATATCCCCTTGAGATTTTGCCTTAATGTTGGTTCCCTCTTTCAGTTTTGAGTATTTGTTGCAAGAATGAACTACCATCTTCATCCCTTGCCACACATCTCGCACTCGAAGGGCTAGGATTTCCTTTTGATGCTCCATCAAAGTTGATCTTAATCCACCCTTTCTCTAGCTTTTTTTAAACAACTTTTGCATTAGAAATCCGAGTTGGATTGACCCAAGAAGGCCCATTAGTGGGCCCTTTATTCTAATTATTTTTCTTATTCTTCTTTTAAAGGATTAAATTTTTGTTAAGTTTAAAATTTATTTTAATTATTTATCTTTTTATGAAATTACAAAAAAAAAAATTAATTTAATTTATAATTATTTGTCTTATTATTTAAATGTTAATTATTGTAGAAATAATTATATTTTCTATTAAACTATTTGTTTATTACTATCTTCTTTTGATAAGAATATATTTTAATGTTATATTTTATTATTAGATATTATATTTTGTTTTTTAAATTTGTTCTACTTCTACTTCTTTAAAGGATTAGTTTTTATTACGTTAAAATTTTATTTTAATTATTTATGTGTTCTTATGAAATTATAAATAATTCAATCAAATATATTAAACTTAATTTAGTTTATACTTTTTTGTCTTATTAAAATTTTATTTATTGTAGAATAACTATATTTGTATTTTATTTTAATTTATATAATAAAATAAATTTCAATTTAAAACTTAAATTAAACATTTAGAAAAACTAAATTTTGATCACTCATTCCATGCCAATAATTTAAGGATAGCATGTCTCCTCGGGGAGTTACATTGTGGGCATTATGTCATTTGATTATTATCTCCATCTCCATCTCTCTCCTCTATATATATCTCCTTACCTCTCCCCATATCTATGTATTCCCCTTATATCCTTCTTGTTCTATCTATTTATCTCCCCCTCTCACTCTCCCCCTCTCTCTCTTTTTTGCTCGCTCTTTTAATATCTCTCTACTTCTATATCCTCTCTCTCCCTCTCTTCCCCTTTCTATCTATTTGTATATCTTTCTCCCTCTTTATATCTATCTCCATATATCTTTCACTCACACACACATTCCATATTTCTCCCTCCTTATCTCTATCTCTATCTTTATCTCTCTCACTCACACAAAAACACACTCCCTATTTCTCTCTCCCCATCTCTAGATCTCTATCTCTATTTCTCTCTCTCTAGATCTTATGCAGTCATCTTCCTCCATTTCTCCTACTCTCTCTCTCTCTTTATCCCTCTCTACCTCTCCATATATCACTTCCTATATCTTTATCTTTCTATCTCTCATTGTCACCCTCTTTCTATTTCTATTTCTCCTTCCCCTTTTTCTCTCCTTACATATATATATCTCTCTCACCCACTTTATATTTTACAAGTTATATCTACTCTCTCTCTCCTTTCTATCCCTCCTATATTTCTTTCTATCCATATTTATCCATCTATCCCTCTTTCTATCTTATATCTCCCTCTCCTCATCACTCCCTTTGTTTATATTTCTCTACTTATACTCCCTCTAATGTGTATGCATACACTCCTTGTTTCTCCTTGCCTATCTCTATCTCTATCTCTTTATCTCCCTCCCTCTCTTTAAATTCTAAATCTTTCTCTCTATTACTTGTCTTTGTCACTTTATTTCTCTCCTTTCTCTCACTCTTTCTCCCTCTATCTTTGTCTCCATATATCTCTCTCGCCCTTAGTATCTATATATCATTATCTCCAACTCCCTCTCTATCTTATTCACTCTGCCTATCTTGTACAATAGCTCTTTTTATCTATTTATCTCTATCTCTCTTTCCATCCCCTATCTATCTCTTTCTATACATAAGTATATATATCTTTCTTTATCCCTCTCTATCTATCCATATTTCCTTCTATCTATATCAGTCTCTCTCCCTCTCTATCTATCTATATGTTCCTCTATCTATATCAATCTCTCTCCCTTTCTCTATCTAATGGTCTCTCTTTACTCTATCTCTTTATATCCATCTCTTTCTCCCTAGGCCCTCCCTCTTTCTATCATACCCTCCTTTCTATTTCTCCTTATCTCTTTCTCCATCATTCCCTCCCTATCCCCTACCTATCTCTTTATCTCTACCTCTCCCTTTTTCTTCTTGTATAGCTCTATATCTCTTTCTTTCTCTTCCAATATATGTCTTACTCTCCTGCTATCTCCCCTATTTCTCTCACCCTCTCTCCATCTCTATTTTTCTATATTTAGTTCTCTCTATTTGTCCATATTTTTATCTCTCCCTCTCCACCTCTCTCTATATCTCTATCTCTCCCTCTCTATCCCACACACACACACACACACACACACACACACACACACACATATATATATATCCATCTCTCTTCCACTATTTATTTTGTTCTTCCATCTCTATCCATAACTCTCACCTCTCTCTATTTCTCCATATCTCCCTCCTCTCCAATTTCCTCTCCTCATTCTCCATCTATATCTTCAGCTCTATCTCTATCTTACACATCTATCAATCTCTCTCTCTCTCTCTCTCTCTCTCTCTCTCTCTCTCTCTCTCTCTCTCTCTCTCTCTCTCTCTCTCTCTCTCTCCTCTCTCTCTCTCTCTCTCTCTCTCTCTCCTCTCTCTCTCTCTCTCTCTCTCCTCTCTCTCTCTCTCTCTCTCTCTCTCTCTCTCTCTCTCTCTCTCTCTCTCTCTCTCTCTCTCTCTCTCTCTCTCTCTCCATATCGCAAACATAACATGAGCTATTGGTAATGAAACTCGATTATCTTCTCATTCAAAGATTTTGTTTCACTTATGATTGGATCCTTGTACGTGGATGGATAGTTGATTTCAAGTTGTCGCTTCTCCATTGAGACCTTTGTTGCACAAACAACATCATGGCCAACCAATTTACCTCATATACTATAGAAATTTATGCAAAAAATAGACCAAATTTTCTTTAATCAACCTTCCACACCTCTTTGGCATGCCCATTGCACACTGAGGTACAGTTTCTAGTTTTACTTAGATCTAAGGTGTTCTTCTAGAAGTCTTACTTGTCTAGAAAAGATCTTATCATAAGTTATCTTTTATAACTTTTCTTTAATTATAAATACCTAGATCATTTAATATTTTTTTGAGGTGATTGTTTCATTGTATAGGATTAAGACTCATAGTTATGTCTAATCCTATATTTCAACCTTTTCTTTATAACCAAGGCATCTCATTATATATTGTATATTCAATCAATCAATCTTGTATTGTTGAAATGAGCTATTCTTGTCATTTTCTCTCTTGTGAAAGTTATTTTGGTCTAACAACTTATCCTAAGGAATCAAGATTTCACCATTAACTGCTACATTTAATTATAATATTCCTCTAAAAAATGTGGACTACACCTTGCACAGATGTAGGCATAAAGAACTAAATAAAATGCATCTTAACTTTCTTTAACTACTCTATTATTTTTTATTTGTTTTTTTATAGTGGTGACTTTATAATCTAAATTTATTTAAGGTGGTGGCTTTAAATTACCCAAACTTCAGTCATATAGATAGCTTTTACTCGAGGGTTTATTTGACTTATGGGAAAAACAAATCCTAACAATCCTAAAAATTAGTTGAATGGGAAGGAATCTCATTTTGAATTCAGCACATTATTCTTAAAATTTTGGCTCTTTTAATTTGTTTAGTTAATGTAAAATCTATTCCCCCATCCTAAAAACTAAAATAATTCTCCTAAATATTATATCTCTCAATTCATATCAACAACGATAACAATTATGAGTTAGTTGTCTTAGGTTGGAGTCTCGTGGAGGGGGGATTCCAAAAAAATAGAGCTGGAGCTACTAATATTTTTTAGGAAAATTTTAAAAGTTGTTGGTCCCATGAATTTTGTAGTGGAGTTCGCTTAAAAGTTTAAGCTCACAAAATTTAGGAAGTCGGTGGTCTCATGAATATAATACATTTGTCTTCTATACTATGTGCAGAAATAAAACAAGTAAAAAAAAATCATTTTCCCTCCAAAAACATATTTTTACTGAAAATCTTAACTTAAATATTTTACAAGTGTCATATAACATCCCTAACTTGGTGGGGCAATTTCTAGCCCCACTCCTTTTTCACCCACTCAAATATTCAAGCCCAAAAAGTAGGAGCTGAAGAGGGGGAAATGGGGTGAAAGGTTGAATGATCAAAAACACAATGAAATAAGCATGAAAACACTAAAACATCAAGAGATCATTTTTACCTTGCTATTTTACCTTCTCCTTCGGATTGATCTTGATGAAGTGGATGATGAGGATGCGCCCTTGATGCTCCACTTGATGTGTTGCTTGCTTAATTTGGATGTGGATTGATCTCCTTTGTGCTCAACAAGATGGATTGATGGATTGGATTTGGATTGAAAGATTAAGGATGGATGGATTTGATAAAGGATTATGAAGAGAGAGGAGAAAAGAGCAGCATGACAATGCATGAGAAGTGGATGATTTGTGAGGAGGATAAGCTCCAATTTATAGATTGGAGGAGGCCAATGGAGGGCCAAGATTGATTTGATTATGAAGGGTTGAGATTAATTTTAGATAGAAGGCATGGATCAAGGGTGCCTTAGGAAAATAAACAGGAATATAAAATTCCTTGGGAAAAAGGGGGGAGAAATTTAAATTTCAAATATGAGGAATTAAAAATTCCAAAATAAGGATGCATTGAGGGATTCAAAGAAATTTGAATTTCTTTGAGAGACTCAATGTTGATGTGACATGGGTGGGAATTAAAAATTGAGGGATAATGATAAGCATGATTATGAGAGATTCTATAAGGATTAATTAGGTTGAGTGGGATTAGGAAAAGTGATTTGTAGGAATCACATGACTAGGTTAATTAATTAGAATTAATTAACTGAGTGGGTTTAGAGGAAATTATTATTGGGGGGGACTTTAGAAGAATAAGGGAATAATTAATTTATTATTGGACAATAGTGACAAGATTAATTAAACTAGATTTAATTGATTCTGAGAGGAATAAGGATAACACAATTAAATTAATTAATTATGTTGATAGGCTTAAATTAATTAAATATTAATTTTAGGTGTCTACATTTTGCTCCTCTTTGATATAGCGTCGTGAAATGATGTTATATCAAAGAAGAATAAAACATAGTGGAAGAAAAGGATAATGACTAGTAGCATAATGCCCCAGTCATGAGATGAAGAAAAGGATAAGAACTAGTAGCATGATGCCCCAGTCATGAGATGAGGAAGAATGATAAGGAGGAAGGATGATGAGGAAGCAGTGGTATGCCCCCTCGAGAGGACATGCGAGTTTGGAGAACACGGGTGTGCTCTTGAAAGGAATTAGAAGAATAAGTGATGAAAGGATGAAGATAATGAAAGAGGGAATTAGGATGGGTTGGAGTGTTGTGAATGAAATGAGACAAAAAAATGATAAATGGATTGGATTTCTTGTTGAGCAATTATAGAAAGAAAACCTAGATTTGATATTGCCATGGATAGTCTACACCACTGATTATAAGAACCAGGATGATGTGAAGACCTGAGGTGTGGACTAACGCCCAGTCAAACAGGAATACCTTTCACACAATCATACAAGTGTTGATAAAAACTAATGCAGGGATGTCGGTTTGTACAAGGGAAACCTTCAAACACACCATGCCATGAAAACTATGCCCCATTATACACCAGCTAAGACATACCAAGATATAGGATGATCAAGGCAGTCCTAAACAAGTATACTCCTGGGACACAAGATCAAAATAAAGTGAAAAGCTCAAGCATGCACATGACCAACTTACATCTCTTGCCAAGAATAGGATACGGATTTGGATAAATTGTCAAACTAGGGAAGGATACATCTTGATGGGCGGGTGATGGATTGATTGATGGATGACAAAAGACAGGTTGGATGTGCAAGATCTGTAGATGAGAGGATTGCCACTTCGATTTGATTAGAAAACTATGGATGGGTTCTTGGATTCGGCACAAGTCAGTGCGAGCTCAGGTAGATGGGGAAAGCTCAGTTTGATGCATTGGAAAAAGGATAAATGATCAGATAGGATGAAAAAAAAGGGGGATGGATGATTGAGTAGGATTGGATTGGGGATGGGATTATTGATTAAATTGAAAGAGATGGAGAATATTATTGGATTAGAAATTGGATAGGATGGGATGGATTGGTGCTTAGGATTTGATTGACTGGAACCAATGACAAGGGAGAACCAAGGATTGGTAAGAGGATGGATGAATGGAAGGAGGGATTTATTGTTTGGATAGGAGGCAGATGGATGGAGTGGATTGATATGTATAGGATATGGAGATCTGGAGGGTGGGGTGATGGAGACCGAAGGACTATGATGCAAAGGAGTGCAATGCCCCACACTAAAGGTAGTGGAATTAAGGATGCAAGGATGGAGGACAAATATGTATGAGGTGGAAGGATAATATGTAATGGATATGGATGGTAGTGGATTTAAGGCTTGTGTGCTCCAAAGCATGCGTGCATGTACATTATCTTTCCTCTTATATGATCAAGACAAAAGATAGGAATGAAGGATTCATTTTTATAGGATGAGGGATAAGAGATGGAGGATGTGGCTAGGATAGTCAAGATCAAAGATAGGAAAGGAGAATGGACTTAGATATGATGCATATGGATGGGAGGATTGTGTGGATGAATCTTGCCCCCAAGTGTAGAGTGCAAGGGGATGAGGGGATTACACATGACGCTTGTTTGCCAAGTTTCCATCATGGTAATTACCCAAGGTGCCACAAGGAGTGGTTTTCACCATTGGATGAAATTATTTTTCTTTATTTTTTCGGATTTTGTTTTTGTATTTTTCATGATTTTTTTTATTTTTTTTCTTGATTTTTTGATTTTTTTTTTAATTTTTGGAATAGTTTGGATGGATAAGGATGAGGATGAGTGGATATGGAAGATAGTGGATGCATGAAGGATGAAGGGAGAATTCAAGCATATAGCTTCATGGATGGTATCCCTTAGTATTTCTTTGAAGTGGAGGTATGCTCATAGATGTTGGCAACAATAATTGGGGAGATAAAATGGATAGGGGATGGAAGATAAGGATTTGGAAAGGATTGGACTAACGGAATGGAATTGTGAAAAGTGGATGTTGGATAATGGATGGGGTTTTGAATAATTTGTGGAAAATCAACACTGGCACACACCTTGAAGGGTGGTGGAGTAGTGGAGGAGAGTCTTTTGAATTAGATGGGGGATAGAGTGTGGATTTGGGGAAATGACAACCCAAAATAGAAGAAGGGGATGATGAAGTTGGGATGGTGGATTTTGGGACATAAGGACCCAAAATGGATTTTGAAGATGGAGTAGTGTTAGATGGAGGATTGGAGGACTTATGAATGGATGAATCTTTTGGATTAACAAGTTTGGGTACCAATTTTGATTTTACTTTGGGATGCATTCTTCTTTGGGAATCCACAGTTTTTGATTTTTTCTTTTGGGGCCTTTGTGGCCTTTTTGATTTTTCTTTCTTGCGGATCAGATTTTTCTTTTGAGCATGTCGTTTTGAGGGGACATGTTGATCCTTTGATTTTTGTGGCTTTTGAGCTTTATTCTTTTTAGATTGGGCATCCAAATTGCTTCCAACAGCAATGGGATGGGTGCATGAGGATGAATCACTTAAGGATTTTATGGATAGTGGGATGATGAAAGGAGAGTGTTGGAAGGCATTTAATGATGTGTGCCTTTATTGATATTGCTTAGGGATAGTGGATGGAGGGATGTAAGGACCCAAAATAGATGGAAAGAATGGAGGATTTAGTTTTGGTATATAGGGTCCCAAAATGGATGTGGATGACAGGGGATAGCGGGATTTTGATTTGTATGAAGGAAATTTGGATTTAGTAGGAATAGAGGATGTACCAACATCTTGAGCATTAGCTTGAGGACCCTTATTATTTAGGAAACAAGATGTGAGTCCATTTTGAGGGGGATGAGTTGTGGAAGGAATATTAGGATCTTTAGATGGATTGGGATCATAACATGGAGATGAAGGGATACTTTGATCTTGACTAGGAAGGGTATCATGAGATGGAGTGGGAGGCGTGATTGGATCATGAGATGGAAGAGGATCATGCGATGGAGGGAGAGGGTTGGATAGAGGAATCATATGATTATGAGAGGAAGTGGAGGGAATGCCATCATTAGATGGAGTAGAGGGAGATGCATCATGAGATGGAGAGGATTCTATAATAGCATGCTTTGGAACAATCTTTTGGCATGTTTGGAGTTGTGGGGATTGTGTGATGGAGGAAGATATGGAAGCTTTCATGTGAGTAGGTTGGGAAATGGGGGTATCATGAAGTGTGGAGGATTGGGATTTGTTTTGAGGTGGAGGTGATTGGGGTGGATGGAGGACTTGAGGAGACTTGGCCACTTTGCTTTGAGGTGAGGATTTTATCTCCTTTGCTAGCATGTCTTGGATAAAATTATGGATGATGGATTTGGAGGACGTGGACAATATGGATTTTGGAGGATTAGGATTAAATAGAGGATTGGGATTGGATGGAGGATTAGGATTGGATGGAGGATTAGGATAATGGATTGGGGAATTAGGATTAATGATTGGAGGACTATGGAGTAAAGGATTTGGATGGGGAGTAGAGGTAATGAATGCATTGTAGAAGGATGGGGATAGGGATGTAGATGGGGAGGAGATGAAGGTGTACATATTGGATTAGAGGAGTATGTGGGTGAGGGATAATATGGAGATATGGATGGGGAATAAGATGGATTCCCCTTGTCGAAGGTAGAGGAAGGATAAGAGATATGGTATAGATTGGGAATGGGTGTAATGTGTTGAGATGGGATGGATGAAGGTATGATAGGTGAGTGGGAGATTATGGGATTAACTTGGTAGGCAGATTCATGAATTTCCATGAGCATCTTCTCATACCAAGCTTTAAAATTTTGGGTAGTCATGTTGAAAGTGAAGGATTAGATTGGAATTGGATGAATATGTTTTGGAGGGGAAACATTATGAAGATGATGTTAAATGAAGATGAGGATTAGGACTTGGCTTGGAATGATGATGGGTTAGATTTGATTTGATTTGGATTGGATTTTGATTTGGATTGGAATTGATTTGATTGGATTGGTCCTTGGATTAGGACTTGATTTGATTGGATGATTGATTGATTGGATTGGATTGGATTGGATTGGATTGGATTGGTCCTTGGATTAGGACTTGGTTGGATTTGGATTTGGGTCCTTGGATTAGGACTTGATTGGAATTGATGATGAATTAGATTTGATTGGATTAAAGGATTGGATGATTGCTTGATGGAGGATTGGATAACCGGATTAGGAAGATGGATGGATTTGATTGATTGGAATTTTGGATATTTGATTGGATTAGAGGGAGAATGATTATGGAAGAATGGATAGATAAAAGGAAGAATAAAGGGGGAGGCTACCCAAAGTCAGATGAATGATTTGGACAAAAATATTGGTTGAGGAAGGATGATTGTTTGATTGGATGAAAGTGGATTGGGAATTGGAGAATTTATTGGATAGATATAAATGGATTAAATATTTGATGATGAGAAGATGGAATTTGGAAATAGGGATGATTGATTGGTTGTGGGGGATGGACTTGGCAAGAGATGTCAAGTATAGATACACAATGGTCAAAAGAATTTAGACTCAAAAGACACTCATGCTCCTTCACAACATATCCTATGGTGAGAAAGGACAATAGTCAATGGATCCCAATTGGTTTCCCAGCTATGCTTACCCAAAGCGGATACTTAGATGCTTGACCCCACTAGCTCCCCTCCATGGCACTCACTTCTCTGTGGAAGCCAAGCATCAATTCCCATGAAAACTCCTCATGGAGAACTTTGTGTCTCTACTAAGGGCTGTAAAAATATGCACGGCTTAGGAGGTCTGACCTCCTGCACTAATGACTAGAAGGTTTTTGGCCACTATGCACAAGGTGTTTAGTATGGCTTCTCGTTAGGAGCTACCCTTCACAGTTGCACAAGCACAATTGAGGCCTATAGCCCAACAAAGCACCAAGAACTTAGTAGTCATGCAACCATGATTGAGATCTCTAGGATCCTACTAAGCACCCAATGTGAGAGTGAACTCTCATATAGCCCCAACCATTGACCCTTTTGTCATCAATGGCCTATTTATTATAGTGAGTTGGGAACCCTAGGTCCGGGTGTACTCACTTGGGTCGTTCCCCTCTCACCAGCTCAAAGAGAAAGTTGATGCGAGACGCATGAAGAACTATCCTTGATCGCATGAAGGACTATCCTTGATCGCAGATTAATAGCAAGCCATGGTTTTGGACTCATGGATGAATGGATGAAATGAATGTGATCGCAACAAGTTTGAAAAACAATGGAGCCATAGCCTTTACAAGTGGCACCTATTTTCTAGGTTTTCACCATCGCACTTACCCAAGGTGCCACCGGAGTGGTTGTTCACCATTCGGATGCATGATTTTTCTTTACTATTTTGATGTTTTTGTATTTTCTTTAGGACATTTATCTTAATGTTTTTGGTGGTTTTTCGGTATGTAGGGGAGCCTGATGCTCTGTAAATCTTATGTATAAAACCATTTGAGGTGCATGTTGTTGATTAGATCTGCAAGCGGTTCTCCTTCTGAAGTAGCCAACTGATATGTCCCGGACCCAAATATAGCGGTGATAACATATGGACCCAGCCAGTTTGATTCAAATTTTCCAAAATGTTCTCTGTTTGGTTGGTTATGAGGATTCTCTCAAAGAACAAGATCACCTACCTCAAATGTATGAGGTCTAACTCGATGATTATAGCTTTTGCTCATGCGTTGTTGATAAGCTTTGAGGTGATTGTATGCAGCTTGTCATTTCTCATCAAGTAGCTCTAAGTCCTGAAGACGGGATACTCTATATGCTTCATCATCTATGAGATTATGCAAGGAAACCTGTAGAGTTGTTATTTCAACTTCAATAGGAAGGATGGCTTCTGCTCCATAGACCAGTGAGTAGGGAGTTGCCCCTGTAGGGGTTCGAATGCTAGTTCGATATGCCCATAGCGCTGGATACAATTGAACATGCCAATCACGACCGACATCATTGACTGTCTTCTTCAAGATTCTCAATATGTTTTTGTTTGATGCTTCGGCTTGACCATTGCCTTGTGGGTAATAGGGAGTGGAAAAGCGGTGTTGGATGTGAAACTTCTCACAAAGTTCACGAACATCCTGATTTTTGAAAGGAAGCTTGTTATCTGTGATGATGGACATGGGTACACCATACTGGTAGATGATGTAATTAAGGATGAATGAGATGATCTGCTTGCCGGTGACTTGGGTGAGTGGAACAGTTTCGATCCACTTTGTGAAGTATTTGGTGGCGGTAATAATGAATTTGTGGTCGTTGGATGAAGATGGATGGATTTTACCCACAAGGTCAAGTCCCCATTGACAAAAAGGCCATGGTGTTGTGATTGGTTGCAATTTCTGTGCTAGTGCATGTATCATGTCTCCGTGAATTTGGTATTTCTTGCACTTTTTGACAAAGTAGTAGGAGTCTTTTTCCATGGATGGCCAATAGTATCCAGTGCGCATGAGTTTCTTGGCTAATGACGGTCCGCTTGCATGAGTTCCACAAATTCCTTCATGTACATCTTCCAAGGCCTTTGTTATCTCATCCTATTCCAAACATCAAAGGAGAGTACCATCAAGACTGCGTCAGTATAGGGTTTCAGTAATAATGGTATATCGAGCGGTTTGGTGAGTGAAGGTTTTACATTGGTTATTCGATTGGTTAGGAGGAAGGGTGTGATCATAGAGGTAGGTGTAGAACTCACCATACCATGGGGATTCAGAACCGACAAGGTGACATATCATCTCAGATTCGGGGATATCATAAGTGGAAATCCAAAGTTGTTCCACCAAGAACTCGTAGCGTGTTGAATTTTGTGGAAGATCTAGGACAGATGTGATGGTAGCCATAGCGTCAGCAGCTCGATTCTAATCTTTGGGTATCTACCCAAAGGTGATAGTAGTGAATGATGTTTAAATTTGTCCACCATTTGTTTGTACGGCATGAGTTTGTCATCCTTGGTCTTATATTCATTTGTTGCTTGTCGAATGACCAATTGGGAGTCGCCATATACTTGTAGTTCTTGTAACTTCTATTGTACCACTAGCCTGAGTCCTGTGATCAAGGCCGCATACTTTTCTATGTTGTTCATGCATGGAAATGTGAGCCTGTAAGACTTCGGGATGTTGTCACCTTGAGGTGTGATAAACAGAATGCATGCCCCTGAACCATGCCTAGTGTATGAACCATCAAAGTATAGTTTCCATGGTTGTGCTATTGTGATCATGAATATCTCTTCATCTAGAAAATTGGAAATGAGGGGATGATTTCCTATGAGTGGTGCATCGGCCAACTGATCTGCAATAACTTGACCCTTAATAGCCTTACGGTCCACATACTCGATGTCAAATTCACTTAGAATCATCACCCATTTGGCTAAGCGGCCTGTCAATGTGGCTTTGCTAAGTAAGTACTTGAGTGGATCGATTTTTGCAATTAGTTGTACTTTATATGTCAACAGATAGTGCCTTAGTTTAGTAGCTTCCAAGCTTACTGCTAGGCAACCTCGCTCAATAGGTGTGTAATTGAGTTCATAGCCAACCAGTGTGTGAGAGATGTAGTAAATAGCACACTCTTTCCCTTCTGCATTGTGTTTTGTCAATAGTACACCCAATGTTGTATTTGTTGCTGATATGTAGAGTAGTAGAGGCTTACTCAGATCTGGTGGGATCAACAATGGTGTATTCATGAGGTAGTCTTTAAGCATCTGGAATGCTTGTTGGCATCTGGTATCCCATTGAAAGTGGATGTTCTTGTGTTATAGGTGTGTAAAGGGGTGACACTTATCTGTGAGTTGTGCAATGAATCTTCGGATTGATTGTAGGTGCCCTTGTAATGTCCTTAGCTGACTGGTGTTCTTTGGTGGTGGCATGTCCATGATTGCTTTGACCTTTGTTGGGTTGACCTCAATGCCTTTGCCTGAGACAATGTATCCTAGAAGCTTCCTGAAGGGTACTCCAAAGACACATTTCTTTGGGTTGAGTCGAACATGATATTGTTCCAATCTATCAAAGATTTTCTCTAATATTTCTAGATGATCTTCTCTTGTTATTTATTTTGCTAGTAAGTCATCAACATAATCTTCCATTATGGTATGCATCATGTCATGAAAGATGGTGGTCATTGCTCTTTGATAGGACACTCCTGCATTCTTTAGACCAAAAGGCATTACATTCCAGCAGTATGTACCCCATGGACATGTGAAGGTCATCTTATGTTGATCCTCTGGTGTGATCTTTATCTGATTGTACCCTGAAAATTCATCCATGAGTGAAAGCATGGCATGTCTTGTTGTTAGGTCCACTATTATGTCGATGTTTAGTAGGGGGAAGTCATCTTTAGGACATGCTTTGTTCAGATCTTTGAAGTCAGTATAGATACGGATGCCCCCATTTGGTTTGCCGACAGGCACAATATTGGATATCCAATCCACATAATCAATTGGTCTAATAAAACCAACATCTAGGAGTTTCTTAAGTCCTACTTTGACTAATACCGCAATCTGGGGATGCATCTTGCGAAGCTTCTGCTTGACAGGTTTGGCTCCTTCTGCGACGGTGAGGTGATGCATGACTAAATCAGGATCAAGACCAGGCATGTCTGCATATGACCATGTGAAGTTTATTTGACGCTTCTGGAAGAACTCTACAAACTTAGGTTGTTCCTCTGGAGTTAAAAGAGATGCCAGATGTATGTGGTGAGGAGTTTCAGGAGTCCCCACATTGTATTCTTTTGTCTCTTCAATGAGAATTGTTGATCGTTCCTACTATGTACTAGAGGGGAGAATGTCAAACCTTTCATCCTCAGCGCCTCAAAGAGGTTTTCACCATTGGATACGCTCTTTCTTTTTACTTTTGTGGGATCAAACAGTGCCACAATGTGGTTTTCACTGGAAGATCCATGTTTTATTATTATATTTTTGCAGCTGAAAGGTTTGGCATCCGCCCTAAAGTATGTTGCACTATTAAGTTCAATGGCGAATCCAGCTTTGTGATCCCCACTTGGTATATTATCCCATAGTTCTAAAAAGTCAATGATCGCCTCATCATTTTTGAAATGGTCAAGGCATGGGGGATTAGGTTGGTTCCATTCGATGAGTTCAGGATGGATAATGGGCATTACCTCATCGATTAGGTTAAGTTCGTTAGATGTGTCAGTGAGGGTTAAGATGTTGTGGTGAAGATCATTGATGGTACTTTCCCTGTCAGAATCAGGCATAGGATGTGACGTAGGATCTGTGGAAGAAGTTTCCAGTTCAGGAATCCAAGAGGTATTTATCTATGCTTCTCCGTAAATAGGAATGTCTTTGCGAGGTGGAGGTAATGATGCGTCTTCCTCATCTGAAGTATTAAGCTGGACGAAATCAAATTCCCACTCATGTGAGTCAGTCTCTGAGTCACTTTCTAGTATTCGATTACTATACCATACTAGAATATCCTTTGAGTTAAACACTGCAGGTGTGATCGGTTGATGTACCTTTGTAGATGAAATTATTGGTGTTGCATGAAGGATTATGGGGATCAATGAATCTGATACGAGGAGTATGGGTAGTGTTGACTCTGCTACTTCTGCTGGAATTGCCAGTGTTGTTGATACTGCTGAGGATTCTGATATTGCTAGTGGTGTTGTTGATGTGGTTACTGCTATTGATGGGGTTGTTGGTTTGATTGGTGGGATGATTGGTGTTGTGGATGGTTTTCCTGGGATTTTTAGCCTCAATGGGGCAGTTGTTATGGTGCGCAGTGCTACTGATATAATTAAAGGTGACTTCTTTGTAATAGGCTGATATAGTGGTTTGTTGGGTTTCCCTTTGAATCCAAGCTTAGGAAGGATCTCCTTTTGAAAGCCTAGTCCTGTGTTATCTTTGGGCTTTAATTCTGGCTGCAGTGGTTCATGCCATCCTTGTTTGCAAGGTCCCAAAGCACTCTGACCATCATAACCCATTCTTTGCATAATGAGAAAGCCTTTTCCATACTGATCCTTTGGGAAGCTTAGCTTGTGGGATTTCCGTGGTGATTGGGTCTTTATAGATCCATTCTGCTAAGTCCTCATCTCTGGTCTCTTCTTCCTAACTCTTTCCAAGGATGAAAGGCGTCAGAGTACATGATGGTTTGACCAGTGGTGCTTGAATTAACTTTTGAGGTTTACCATGAGTTCTAGGAGAAGTAGGCATTTGTCCAACACAAAAGAGTTGGCTCAAATTGTACTCCCCAGGACCTTCCTCTGTTATTTTCAACTTGAGCTTCTCTTGCTTGGGTATAGTAGTGTTTGAACTGGAAAGAAAGGTTGGACTTAGTATGATTTGGATAAGATGGCTTCTCTATTGTTGGGAATAGTAATCTCCGGTTGATGACTTATATTATGATAATATGCAAAGGGGCTTGCATCGCCCAAAATTGTGATTTCTACACCATTATGCTGGAACTTGATACACTGATGGTAGGTGGATGGAATGGCTTGCATGGCATGTATCCAAGGTCTTCCTAACAATAAATTGTATGGCAGAGGAAGGTCCAGAACTTGACAGACGATGTGTTTCACCACAGGGCCCACTCGGATTGGTAGCACAACAGCTCCTTTGGATGAACGCTTTGCATCATCATAGCCTATGATTGTGATCTTCTTGCGGGGATCCATTGATTCAATTGCATATCCCAAATTTGTGACTAATTGTAGTGTACAGATATTCAGGTTTACTCCATTATCGATCAAGACTCACTTGATCCTATGTTGGTTGATAAACCCTTCAATGTGGAGTGAGGCATTGTGAGGTTGTTGGAAGGATGAGTTGTCACTTTCAGAGAAAGTGAGACAAGGTGATGACCTTAGGTTTCCAACCATGGCTTGGAATTGATCTATATTTAGGTTTGTAGGGTTGATGCCTCTTGGAGAGCTTGATCCAAGATTGTTTTATGGGATGGAGATAGGCGTAATAACTCTAAGATAGATATCAGTGCAGGCATTTTGTCTAACTGTTCCACAAGTTTATACTACTTTGAGATAGATGGGGTGTCTTTGGGAGCTTCTTTCATGGTAATCTTTCCACGACGTGTAACAACATTGCAAGTGGAGCTGGGATTTTTAATGGTAATAGTTGCAATTTGTTCACTGGCATCATATAGGTGATTCATAGTGTAATTATATGCGGCTTGCGTATAATCAGTGGTATCTGTGTTTCTCCCTAAAGTGGAAGGAACCCTTTGATCTTGGGATGAAAGTGGATTTTTGCACATAAGATGATCATTGTTTGTTGTTTTTGGGTCATGTCCTTCGATTTCAATTTCACCTCAGTCAATAAGATCCTGAATAAGATCTTTCAATCTGTGACAATTGCTTGTCTTATGCCCTTTCCCTTGATGGAAATCATAATGTTCAGTATCCCTCCACTATGAAGGTTTGACTTGAGGTTCATAATTTGATGTTTTGGGTAAGGTCACCAGATTTTGAGAAACCAACTGGCGTAACACCGTTTCAATGGGTTCCCCTAAGGGAGTGTATGTTCGTTTTGGTTTAAAATTTTGTTGACGTTGTTTGGGTTCCTCTTGAGATGCATTGGGTCCTTGATTTGGAGGAGTAACTGTGTTATTCTTGGGTGGGGGGTTTTGTCCTGCAAATTGAACCACAGGTTGTGCACTTTTGATAGTTCTTGCATCCACAACCCCATCGTTGATGACATTTTTGTTTGTGTTCCAGAAGTTAGGCTTGTCACTATTGAAGCGTGGGAGAGGGCCATCCTTCGGCTCGTTATATATCTTGACAAGCCCTTTCTTGATGAGAGCCCGTTCACATTTTAAACCTTTCGTGATCATGTCATTGAAAGAGTTTGTGTCTTTGACGTCTAGGTGAAATTCCATTTCATCATTTAAGTTGGAAATAAATATTTCCACTAGTACTTGTTCAGGTAACTAAAGAGAACATCTGCTAGACATTTGACGTCATCGTTGCAGAAAGACTAAAAATAGCTCACCTAGTTTTTTTTTAGTGTTACATAGATCAGCCATGGTGATATCACGTTCAATGTTGTGTGAATAATGTGCTAGGAATTTATGGATGAGTTCTTCAAATGTCCTAATGCCACTTGGTAATCGGGAAAACCATGATGTGGTTGTTCCTCCCAAGCTTTGGGGAAAAAGTTGCATTAGGTATGTGTCCTCATATGCCACTTTGAGTCAAGCTGAATGGAATTCTCTAACATGATCACGAGGATCTCCTTTTCCTCAGTACTTTTCAAACTTGGGTGTTTCAAACCCTCGCGGAAAAGGTGGCATATGAAGCTTCCTATCAAAGGGATAGGGACAAATGTCATTGAGTGAAAATTGATTGGCTTTTACACCACTATGAAGTTGTTGGGCGAGATTTTCAACTTGCTGCCGCAACATGTCTATTTCATTTAGAGGAGGAGGAGGTGGGGGATTAGCTTGATGAAGGTTATATCTGATGTGATCTCAACCTCTTTCATCCTCATTGAGACTTTGGTGTTCTGATGTTTGCCTTAGTTGTGCAACATCAAAGTCAGAGAGTAGTTTAGCCCCCTCTTGAGCAAGTCTTAAAAAGTGAGCATCGGCATTGCTCCTGAGTATTTCATCAAAAAGTCTATTAAAGAGAGAGTTGTGTTGTGCCCTTTCTATTGCTGCAGGAGTAGGAGTACTTGGATTTTCATCATTTGTGTTTCCTCCAAGGGCTTCTTGGAATTCATTAAGATTTTCCTCCTCTTCCTCTTCAATTTCTTGTTGTCTAGACCTGGATCTAGTATGAGCCATTTTGTTTACAAATTTTTGTTAAAGTTTGATGAAAATGATGATGAGTTGGTGATGAAATGAAAGATTGATGTTTGGTGAAGTGTTTTGCATACGGATCTCTATTACTAAAGGTATATGCTACCAAAGTTCTTCCTTGAAATTTCTTGTTGTGTTTTGATTGACAAAGTTTGATGTGATAAGGTTTAGAGAGATCTGAGATGTGTTACAGACTCAACTACCTAGTAATGAGAGGACTCACTCATAGACTAGTTTTAACCTGCGTAGAAATGTCTCTTAGGATGAGTTTATCCTAGATGTAGAGACACTCTAAAAGTGATGTATTTGTGTTTGATTCAAGCAATATCGAAATAGAACTTAGGACAAAAACCTTTTGATGTTTTGAGAGTTGGAATGGATTTGATCAGATGAATATGATAATGGATGAAATTTTTAACTTCAACAGAAACTTTGTGTTACAAAAGGAAAAAACTCTTCCTCTTCTTGTTCAGGGGTTGGTGGTTCTACCCTAGCTGAGTTATATGTGATACAAATATCTGGAAAGAAGGTAGGATTGATCTTGCCTCCCTTGTTTTGGTGATAACTCAAAGCTCTATATTGAGTAAAAGCTCTGCGGTTTAATGATTCTTGATCAAACTCGTTTGATTTCCCTTGAAGGTATAGACGCATGCGATGTAAGAAGGTTCTATGAGAGACAAAGATTTGTCTATTAAGATAGAAGAATTTCCTCCTTTTGATAAAAGCCTTTGAGCTCAATGGTCTTTTCTTCAAGTTGATGTGTTGAAGAAGATTCTTCTTTCTTAAGATGTGAAGAATGGTCATATAGTTTGATACTTTTGATTTTTGCTCTTTGTTTTTTATCTTTTGGTGTTTATTGAAAAAGTTTGTGTTGGATGAATACTTGTTTTGATTTGGGTTTTATGATGTTTCTTTGACAAGAAAACAAAGCAAGCACACAAACACAAGAATGTTGCCTCAAAAGGCACAAGTAAGTATGGGTCTAGATCAACCCAATCTTTTGAACTTTTTATGACCCTTTCCTTCAAATGTATTTTAGGTATTTTCCAAAGCCTGAAGTCGGCTCAATTTGCACTGGTCTTGACCCAAAAATGAAAACACTTCAAACACTCTTTATCCCTAAGGTCAAATGTCCAGTTGTGATAATTTCAGCCCACATCTTGATATTTCTTTGAGTTTGGTACTACATACCTTATGAATCCCGTTGTGGCAGGTAAGGATTTGATATACTAAGTCTTGCGCGAGCATAACAAATAGATGATCCCTATGATGGGGGAGTCACCACTTTTATCAGGCTACAAGTAACCATTCAAAAAGCTATGTTTCTACTCAAGGAAATATGTATGGTGAGTATCTTGGGAGGAAAACCATCTATGCTCTTGCACTGAACTTCTCACAAATATCCTCAATCAATAGAACGGGTGGGCTACTACTTAAGGTGTTTAGTAATTTTTGATGTTTTTGGACATAAGTTCATTCTATGGTGACTCACTTAAGAGCCTTGTAACTTGTGGTGGGGCCCATTTGTCCTTTTGGCAAGTTACATTGTAGGAACAGCTATACCCAAGGCTACAGCTTTCGCTCTCACCTGATTTCTATAGCGGCTCGAAGGATTTACCGCGTGAGGTCGTTCCCAAGAGTGATGTGTCTCTTGGCAGACCTCTCTTAAAAAGATAAAATTTGAGTGTTACTAACACTTTTCTCTTGCACCTAGGACCACGAAAGCCAAGAAAGAGGATAGTGTGTGTTAGAAGTAGGACCACTCGACAAACTCTTTTGCACAAGTGTGCCAAACACAAAATACACTTGTTCTTTTTAACTTGTCATTGCAATGATGTTCTATCTAATTGGAGATGTTGCTCCAACAACCATGATGTTCTTTTTAACTTCAAAGGCAATATGTTTGAGTAAACTAGAATTTGAAATCCTGGTCAACTGAATTTGAAACACGTATGCATGAAGTAAATCATTTTGCAAAATGAGACAAGTTGATTGTTCTTTTTAGATTTTGACTTGTCTTGTTTTAAGCACCAAAATAGAGATTTGTTTCCTAACTTCCAAGTAAACAAAATTGTGTTGTGATTTTTAGAAAACAAAATGAAGATTTGTTTCCTAACTTGAAAGTAAACAAAATTGTGTTGTGATTTTTAGAGCACCAAATAAAGTGTTTTTTATTTTAAGCAAACAAAAAGGGGTTAGTTTTAAAACCTGCACATGAAGCGAAAAGTTAGTAAAATCTGAACCTATGGTGGGCTTCCACAAGCCTAAGAAAAATTATTTTATTGGTTACATGGTCTTTTTTACAATGTTCTGTTACAATAGCGCTATTCTGTGTAAAAACAGAAGCGCTACTTAACACAAATGCGCGAAATTATAGACAAAAGCGCTAAAGAATAAGACTTAGACAGCAATACAAATGCGCTAAACTATGGACAAATGCGCTACTTAATAGTCAAAAGCGTTATAATGGGCAATAGCGCTAAATTTGAGACAATAGCGCTATTGTAAAAACAATAGCGCTAAAAGATCAAATTTCAACAGCGCTAAAGCGCGAACAAAAGCGCCAAAGTGCGACCTGTGTGTCAAGCTAAATAGTCAAAAGTTAGTTTGTTAAAAAAAAATGTTGTTGGATTCATGTCGGGTTCACCAAATGATGTTCTGCAAAATGGGTTAGAAAATCTGTTTGATGGCAACACACACAATAGCACAAGAAACAAATCGTTAGTGTTATCAACAAAAGATTATCCTACACAGGCATATCAAGAGAGATACTAAATAAGAAATGAAAAGCATACAAAGAGAAAAGAGGTAAACTAAACTCCTCCAAATGCTAACCAAAACGTTCATAGTGGTTCCTCCCTTGTTCCTCTCCTCTCCAAGTTCCAAACTAGTGTAGCTCTTAGCAGCTTTTTGCACTATGGATGCCTTATGGAGGTTCAAGATTGTAGATGATTATGAAAAGTATGCAAATGCAAGCTTAATAACCAAAGAAAGATGAGTTATCTAAATGCTATTTGTTAATTTTAACCAAAAGAGTGAATATGACTAATTATGCTAAATGCTCTCTAAAATTCTCTATAACTTAGATGCATAGAAGTTTTCAGGATCTGGATTATGAAGAAATGGGCTCTATTTATAAGAAAAATGGAGCAATGGATGGTTAAGATTGAGTAATCTCAACAAGGGTCAGGATTGAATGATATTCAATCCATGTGAGGACTTTCAACTTAATCCCAGGATGACAAGTGTCAACATGAGAGAGGTTGAGAGGAGAGGGAATAAGCATTAAATGATTGACATAACCTGAGAGTTAACTTGGGAGTTAAGGTCAAGGTTGGGTTGAGTGAATAAATTCTTTATTCAAAGAATAAAGCTTTTATCCAATGGATAAACTCTTGTGCAAAGGTTAAAGGGATAACTATGGTCAAAGCAATAAATGTTTGAGGAGACACATGAGTCACATGAGGGTTGAGTTAGGGGTTAACCATAAATGGTCATGTAAGAGCCATAAGTGGTTTGGAAGACTTTAGAGGTTAATTTGTTGAACACACAAAGCATTTAATGTTTTTCAAAGACTTTAAAGTATTTGAGAAGTGACTCCAGGTTGCTTAGGAATGTGACAATAATTAGGGGATGGATTAGGCTAATTAGGAAGGGTTTAGAAGAATCTAGAAGGGGGTTAGGATTGCAAGTGGGTTTGGTGGGTGAGGAAAAATAGGATTTTAATTAAAATAAAATTAATTTATTTCAACTTGTGGTTGCAACTTGCATTTGTAGGAAAATGCAAGTGGGGGGGATTTAATTATTTAAATAAATGTTTTATTTATTTAAAAGAAGAAAGGGGATTAAATTAAATAAATAAAATTTATTTATTTAATTGATTGTGAATTTGGTTTAATGAATTAATTAAAATAAATTGAATAATTTATTTAATTAATGAGAGAATGTTTGAAGATGAATTAATTAAATGTTAATTTAATTAACTGATGGCTAGTGGATTTTTAATCAAATAAATATCAAATATTCATTTAATTAAAATGGACAAATTTATGTGACTACACATGCATATTGAAGAATTAGTTATCAATATGGATGATTTTGTAATCTCTTATCAAAAAAAGAGAACTATAGCTCCCACTACACAAACGTATTGAATCTTTGTTAAAATAGTCATATGCACTCTAGAAATTTTTCAGCCATCAAAACTTCATATTGTACGATTTCATCTTCTATTTAATTGGTTACAGTAAAAACAAAAATGACCTCTTAATTGGCAATGATTATATATTGATCCCCATAGGCATATGCATCTGACGCCTATAGGTGTGATTGCTAGTAAAATCAAACCCTGTATAAAATCCCCATAGGCATGCATCTGACACATGATCAAACCCTAATGCAGTATTAAATTAATATTTAGTTACTTAATGATCATTTAGGATTCTTTAATTGATATAGATAGATTTTATTTTTTTCTTTAGTTTGCCATTGTTTCTTTTAGAAACACCAGTTTGTAGTTTTCTATTTATGTAACATCATTTCATTAATTGATTATGCAATTACCAAAACATGGTATGAAAGCAAGTTTTTAAAATTCGTCAAAATCCTCCTACAATTTTTTTTTCTTTTTTTATAAAATAATTTTTTTGTTTTGAAAACTCTTTTTTACGGGGCATGTTTTTTCTTCTAATTCGTGGGTGTTTTTTCTTAGGATTTTTGCGGGTTTGTGAAATTTCTTTTTGTTGAAAATCGCGCACGTATTTTTTCATCTCTCTCCACCCATGATGTCTGTATTTCTTGCAACTAGATTCAATCTTTGTGTGTGTCGTGATTCCTTCTCTGCGTGTGATGTGTTTCTGGGTATTCTTTCTTTTCTTGCATGCGACAATTTCTAGGTCATGTTTTCGGCACACAACGAGGTTTTTTGCCAGCGACAACTCTGTCTTTTTTTGAGACTTCAACAAATTGCATCTGGGTTTCTTTTTGCTGCGTGATAGGGTTTTCTTTATTGGATTTTTATCAACAAAAATTTGTTATACACAACTTGAGCTAGGGTTTCTTGTTTTTGGCACTATTTTTTGTTGTTTGTGGGTATTGTCACATTTCTGCCAAAATCATGGTGTTGAGTTTCAACCCAAGGCTTTATTTTTCAGTGCATTCTCCACTATTTTTCATCATTACCCCAGGATCTCTGCTTCAAAATCCATGCCAAGGTTTTGAGCCTTTTTTCTCTGTCTTGGGATCTGTGTCGAATGTTTATGTGATCTGATTTTAAATTAGAAGCTTTTGCCTCATTTTTTGTTCCTTCACAAGGTTGACTCACTTTGATCTTAACAGTTGTGATGGTATCTTTGACCAACATTATGTTGCAAAGTAGTCAGAAGTTCAATGGTTGCAATTATAACATGTGGAAACAGCACATGTTAACTAGTTTTGAATACCGGTGCCTAGAAACAGATTATTTTGGGTCAGACTGCTCAACCCTTTGCAATAGAAAAATACTAGGACAAGTTCAATGAGCACAACTGAGAAGCGATAATGCTCATCAAATTATCAGTCACCGATGATAAGCTGCCTCAAGTGCCACCTAGAAAAACAGCTACAGAGATCTAAACTTGTTTGAAGGATCTTCATGAAACCTCAGATAAAAGTAGAGTGTTCTTCTTGAAGAACATGCTATTTTTAATCATGATGAATGAGAATATGTCCTTGCAAGAGCATCTAATAAAGATAAAGGATATTCGCGGCTAGCTAGAAGCTATTGGTCGCAAGATGGAAGAAGAGGACACAATAGTCATTACATTGAAGAGTTTGTCACAATCATATGAGCATTTCATTCAGAAGCTCAATATCACTCCCACTAATGTTGATCTAAAGTTTCTTGATCTTTGCAACAATCTTCTCCAACAAGATCGGTGGAAACAACAATTTAGTAGTAGCACTCGCACATTGTCTATTGAACAGGCATTCAATGTCAAAGCCTTAGACAAGGGAAAAGGAAAGTCCTTCCAACAGAAAGGACAAAGAAAACCTCAAGAGAATCAAAAGAAGAATATTCAGTGTAACTACTGTCACAAGTATGGTCATATGAAATATTGCAAGAAACGATTGGCATCTGAGCAATCTAAGCAAGGAGGGTCTTAGCAAAAGTCCTTTGTTGCAAAGCATACTAAGTAGGAGTCTGCCTTTTATGCTTTTATGGCCAAAAGACCAATAAATCATGTTAAATCATCTGCCTAGTACAACAATTATGGTGCTTCTCGACGTTTCTCTCATCGACGGGACTGATTAACAAAATACAACCCATTCAGAGATTTTGTGATCTTTGGAGAAGAGTATATTGTTCTCGACAACGACAACATTCAGATTACATCTAGAGGGAGAAATCTAATATTTCTCAATATCTAGCATGTTCCGGACATGGAACTAAACCTTCTCTTTGTCATTCAAATTATGTACCATTCTTGAAAGCTAGATGTCGTCTTCAGTGCACACAAGTGCAACATTGTTGATAAGGAGACTTGCACCATTGTTGTTGTTGGACTTGAGAATCATGGTATTTACAGACTTGTTGACACTAGTGATTCTCAGGAGCATGCCATGGCAGCAAAGATCTCTTCCATTAGCACACTTTGGCATCAATGGTATGAGCACGTGAATGTTCATTATCTCTCTCAGTTGGCTAGGGAGGGCCTAGGTGTTTTGTTACCTGAGATTCAATCATATAGTCATGGTGGTATTTGTGGAGCTTGTAGGTCGGTAACCAGCATTGTACTCCTTTCTCAAATAGTGACACTTGGAGAGCTTCCTAAATCTTGCAACTAGTCCATGCAGATATTCGTAGACCGATGAACATTGCATTAGTCACTAGCACCAAGTATTTTTTGTTATTTGTTGAAGACTTCAATAAAAAAAATGTGGGTGTTTTTTCTTAAAAACAAGTCAGAAGTGTTTCCTAAATTTCAAAAGTTTAAGGCCTTAGTTGAAAAATATTATAGGTATCTCATCAAAACTTTTAGGTCAAACAATGGGGGGAATTTTGTTATACTGATTTCTCCAACTTATGTGCACATCATGGCATTAAGCGCCAACTTACCACACCCTACACCCCTCAATAAACCAATGTTGTTGAGCGAAGGAATTGCACAATCACTAAGATGGCTTGTTCTATGTTGGAGCATAGAAATGTTCCTGAAATTTTTTGGGTTGAAGCAGTCTACACTATAATTTACGCTCTAAACCGATCTCCCACACAAGTCATTAAGAAGATGACCCCAAAGGAAGCCCAAAATCAGCCACTTGAAATTTTTTGGCTCTACTGCTTATGTTTGAATTCCAGATGCAAAAAGATCAAAACTAGATTCCAAGAGCTATAAATTGATGTTCAAGGGCTATAGTGATAATAATAAGGCTTACCAACTGATTTATATAGATATTGATCGTCTCATATTCAATCGAGATGTGTTTGATAAAGGAGGGCCTTTTCTACCCACTTCTCCTATTTTGAGTCATGAAGATCAGCCTCTGAAGGCTAAGGATTTGGGTGTTCAACTTCAGTTAGCTCCACCTAAAGGGAGGGATTCTAATGATTATGAACTCGAGGATGTTGAATCTCCTAGGCAAGATCTTGTTCCACCAAATTTTCCTAAAGAAAACTTGGATCGGCATCCTGATGAGTTTCTTCCAGACACTCCTGCTCATGTTGATCCTCTGGCATTCGATATAGGTGCTTCTCCTCATCGACTTAAATGGTGGGAAAATACCATTGGTGTTGTTTGTAATGATGAACTTGTTGAGGGGAGATCTTGTAGAGGCAAGAGCAAAAAGAACACAGTAAATTTTCCTCTCGTGGGAAACCTTTAGGGTATTTTTAAGCCTCAAATATATTTCGAAGCAAAAGGAATACCTGAATGGGAAAAGGCTATGGAAGTCAATATCATAGTCTTCAGAAGAACAACACTTGGGTTTTGTTAGAACTTCCACCCAAAAAAAACCCATTGGTTGCAAATGGGTCTACAAAGTGAAGTACAAAGCTGATGGAACTCTTGATAAGTACAAAGATCGGTTAATGGCTTTCTTATAGAAAGAGGGCATCGACTTTGAGGAGTCCTTTTCTCTTTTAGAAAAGATGAGCACCATCTGACTTGGTCTAGCCATTGCAGCATAGTTTGGTTGGAAAGTCCATCAAATGGACATCAAGAGTACCTTCCTCAATGGAGAATTGGAGGAAGATTCTCTATGATGCAGTCTCAAGGTTGCCGAGAAATAACACCAAGTATACACTGGTGAAAATACTCTATGGCCTCAAACAAACTCCTCGGGCATGGTATATAAAAATTGATCATTATTTGGATGGACAAAGCTTTCAGAGGAATCCTTCGGATCCCAATTTGTAAGTCAAGAATACTGGTAGTGAGATCATTATTTTTCTCATCTATGTCGATGACCTAATCATTACTAGTAGTGTAGCACATGATTGAGCAGATCACACAATATTTCTGCCAGTCTTTTGATATGACAAATTTGGGACTTTTGCATTATTGCCTTGGTGTAGAGGTTTGGCGGACTAGTGACAGTATCTTTATTTCAATTCAATTAGTCCATGGTTGCAAACCAAGAAAATTTGACCCCAACTGGTTAAGTCCTTTTGTCATAACCAAAGTAATAGGAAACGACGCTTATCATTTGCAAACAATGGATGGAGATCCACTCCCTAGTCCCATTAACAACATGCACCTAAAAAGATATTACATCTAAGGGTGGGTTCATTTCAATTTTCAGTACTTTTGCATATTTCTTTACTACATTTCAAAATACATCATAGTTGTTTGCATATCACCATTGCACAACATATAGTTGCATACCATTGTTTCTTTTACTCATATAGTTGTATCAATAATAACACAAGATGATTGTCTGATTTATTCACCTGTCTGCAATGAAAGGAAAGAAGGTGGACTCATTTCCTAGATACTTGATCATGAAGTCTTAAGGAGGCCTTTAGTCATTGAGTTTCAAACATCGCCTTGTCATTGAGCTTTATCTATGGTTGTGTAGAGGTTTCACTATTCAACCTTGTTACCAGGTCCTTTCAGGGATGTGAGTAAGACATCTGCGGTATAAACCTCTCCATCTTTGCAAGAATGTAGCGAAGGTTTCTCCTTCTTTTTTCTTTGTTGCAAATAAATCCATCAAGGTAACTAGATTATCTATATTGAATGCAAAGTTTGATATGAATAACTCAGCCAGTTCACCCCATGAAGCAATCTTAGGAGGGAGGTGTGAAAATCATTCTAATGTTGTCCCTCCAAGACTTTTGGAAAATAGCCTCATTAAGTATGCATCATCGTGGGCTACCTCAATACATGTCGTGAAGAATTCTCTGACATGATCTCGAGGATCACCTTTCCCTCTATATTTGTCAAACCTTGGAGTTTCAAAATGCATGGGAAAAGGTGGTATGCATAACTTTTTGTCAAAAGGATATGGACAGAGGTCCTCCATTGTATAGCTCTTTTTATCATTGACTGTTTGCATAATGGTCATTTGTTTCTGAAGATTCTCCATTTGTTGAGTCAAGCTCTTTATTTGCATCAATGGTGTATTGACTTGATGAGTGTTTCCTACAAAAGGGATAGTATTGGACTACCTTTGAGCTTGCTGAAATGTAGACTGACCATGTAGTTGTGTACCACAAGTCCCACTAGGTGGTGTAAAGTATGCAAATTGTGCATTGACATTCGGCTGAGTTGAGCTATTTATTCCTTGATTCACATTTTGGCCACTATAGGTGGATCCACCTGAAATTGAAGGTTGAGTTATACTTGTTGAAGCAAGGTTTTGAGCTATTGTAGCTTGCGTTGTTACACTGGGCATTGTCTAAGATGTAACATTAGTACTTGTTGATGCAATTGTTGACAATGTTGAAGTTGTAGTCGCTTGAGTATTTTGAGATACACCCTGGGTTGATGTAACAAGTGTTGCTTTAGTTTGTGTAACAGTAGGTACTTGAGGAATATTTTGATTCAATGTCACACCTGGCAGCAATATAGTCGAAATGTCCACCCTTGGAGGTAATTTGGCCCCATTTTGGACTAATAGTGTGAGATATATGTCTCTGTCATTATTGATGAGAGCGTTGAGAATCATAAGCGTTGCAGGATCTAGTTGACTTCTTCCAATTCTTCTTTTCTCAGATTGTGTTGTATTTCATCAATGGAAGGCATCATGTTTGTGTTTGTTGATAAGGTTATGGGTCTCCGACCCAATGTTTTTTGATTTGTAGACAAGTTCATATTCCATGTTGGGTTAATCAAAGGGTCGTTGTTAGGTTCCATCTGATGTTTCACCTTTTGAGCACGTGTTAATGGCATGAATGTTATTCCAACGTGATCTTGACTCTTTAAGATTCTTAAAATGCAAATGCAAGACTCAACTAAATATAGCTAGGTATGCTTCTAAGACTTTCTAAAGACTAAAATGCAGACAATGCAATCTATGAGTGAAGACTTGCTATCAAGGATTTCAGAATTCAAACACAAGATCTTCAGTGTATTGCCGAAATGCTTCAAATTTTGCCTCTTCTTTGATTTGATTTTTGAGGTCTATGTCAATTTGTACTAACTTTTGAACTTCCTCATCTATGACAACTTGGACTATGTCGAATTGGTCTTGATCAACTATCAATTCCTCAGCAAGTATGTTTAACTCATCAATTATTTTTAATTGAACGTTGTTTGACCCAAGATTGGGTTGCTCAAATGGGAATTCGTTGTTTCCTTTTAGACCCATATGCTAAAGATTACAATGCAGACTATATGGAACCTAGGAATTATTGATACTTTGCTTTAAGGACTCTAACGAGGATTTAGAAACTCTGGTAAGGTTTTTTCAACCAATTGTCTGATGGCTTCCTTTTGAGCTGCCTTTTTTATTTTTTTCCTCAATTTTTCATCAAGACGAACAAATTTTTGGATCTCATTATCTATGACGGTTTCAACTATATTGTACTGAGCACGATCAACTTTTAGTTTCCAATCAAGGTTGTCCAAACTATCAATTATTGCTAATTGGTCATTGTTTGGCCCAAGATTGGGTTGCTCAAATGGAAATTCACCATCTCCTTTCAGACCCATGAACTTAGGTATGTTTTTTAGACTCTAAATGCAATACTGAATTCTATATGAGTGGATACAAACTTGATTGAAGAATACTCTTTTTGTGATGTGAGGACTTGTCCAAAGACTTTGTGTAGTATGATGACACTAAAGGACTTATGCATGAACTAGGTGTCTAGGACTTAAGATCACTTGAGAATGTCATGTTTTCCATCTTTGAATTTTGCAAAAAAATTGGTTTGATATTGGTGTTGATGTTGACACTTGACTTTGTTGAAGGATTTGATCTTGTTGATGTTCTTGACAAAACTTTGGTTGAGGTTCCACTTTGTTTTTGGTATTTTCTAAAATGTTTGAATTTGGTGAAATGTAGCAAAGGACACAACAGGCACATCAAAAAGAATAATACTATGAAAAGAATGTTTGTTTAAAGAACTTTTTCAAATTCTCATGAATGTTGGAGTCTTTTTCAAGATCCCATTTTGTTTTCATTGTAATTGGTCAATCGATAGCACATCGAGCAGGCTCTCCTAATGGTCAAAAGGTCACAAGTATTACCACATCCTACATCTTGATACTCCATCAACTCAAACATCCCTGTCACACCCTAGGGTGCACCCGTTTTTTTGCCTTTTTCAAAAATTAGACCAAAGAAGATTGCTCCTCAATTGGCATGTTATCCTGGGAGATATATGGTGAGTGTCTTGGGGGCGGATTCTTCCCCACCCTTGCACTGTGATAATTCAAGTGTCTGGTTACTGACTCGGTTGGGCTTCTAATTTCTAAGGTGTTTAGAAAGGGTTTCGTTCGAGTGGTCACAATCAATATTATTTTACACTCCGTTGAGGGAGGTCTCCCAGTTTGTAGAGGTTACGCTCTACAAATTTTAACGTACCATATAGGCACTGAGGGAGGCATAACGTCGTTGTGATAGCATGTAACACTCGTCGCATATGATTTTCATCACATACGCATTTATTTAGAGTGGCTTGGATTACTTGGCTTTAGTCATTGCCACTTAGGTCGTTCCCCTCTCACTGGCCTTAATGGCGCCCTAAGGGCAACTCAGGAGGGCAGGCCTTCTAAAGGATGTAAGTACAAAAATTTACTAAAAGCATAAAAGAAGAGAGTTTGGTTTTCTGATCACCCATTGAAGGGGAGAGCATAATACATATCCCTTCGAAGACACGAAAAACAAAGTTCTTTTTATCCTTCCATTGCAATGATTTTATATTCTAAGTGGAGATGTTGCTCCACACAGGAATGGTGTTCATTTTTAACCTTCATAGCAATTTGTGAAAGAACGGGAAAGAATTTGATTTTGTTCTTTTTAAAAGCACCAAAAGAAATTCTCTACTCTAACCCTGCAGAGAAAATAACACTAGTAAACATATGGTGGGCTATACAGCCTAATTTTCTCAGTTACAGAGCTCCGTCTTTTCACAAACAGAGAGAAATCCTAATAAAAACCAGAACTAAATAAAGACAGAATGTTAAAAACCTACACTTGCAATTGCGAACTAACTACTGAGCAATTGTGAACTGATATTTGATCAATTGTGAACTGATATGCTATCAATTGCAAACTACTATGATAGCAATTGTGAATTGATATCTAAGCAATTTCGTAGCAATATTAGGTCAATTGTGAATTGATGTCTGAGAAATTGCGTAGCAATATTAGGTCAATTGCTCATCAGTTAAATGCAAAAAGAAAAAAAAACTTAATTTTTAAACAGTAGAAAAGACAGAAGATAGAGATTTATTTTGCAATGATGTTATCCCAAATCACACGATCCATCACATCAATGTCATCATAAAATTTGTATTTGGCAATGAATAGGTGGATACTTTATGGTATTGGGCGATTTATTTTTTTTCTTCAATTTCACAAAGCTCTCTTTCTGCTTTTAGGAGTCTTTGGTATGCTCTTTGTTCTCTCCTATGTTGTCTTCCTTCCTTGCATCTGAGATTTTGAAGTTTACCTTTCCTGCCATTGGATTAGACACATTTTATGCAAAAAATGAAAATTTCCAAAATTGAAATTTTTTAATGGGTTAGGTGCACAAGATCAACTTATTAAGAAATAACCAACAAAAAAATTAATTTTTCCCTTTTTTGAGCAATTGCGGATCATTTTAGCAATTGCGGTGGATTTTACTATCAATTGCAAGGGATTTTGATGATTCTGGTTTTTTATGCATGTATGGATCTGCAAAATCAATCAAAAGCAACAAATGAAGGTTAGCATTTCTTCACGTCGGGTTCACCAATTGTTCTCATGTTTGAAATCATCAAATCTACGCTAATTAACTAATTAAATAACAACTAACAACTAAAAATCCCAAAACGACGAATCACAAAAATCCTTAAACACATTAAGTTGATTTTAAACACAATGCAATGAAATAAATGATAGAAATAGAAAGATTAAACTAGATTAAAACTCCCTATTCTCCACTTGTGCTTCCATTGTTCTTCTCCATTATTGTTGGTGTAGGTGGCTCTCAGGTATTGCACTGATTTCCTGCATAAGATGGACAATAATTTTGAAGATTGTGATTCTCTATTCTGGATTCTAGCTTGAAAATGAGAAAATGAAGTTGAATTTATAGATTTTCAACACACAAGAGGTGAGAATTTGAACTCAAGTGTTGATTGATAGACAACTGAAATTGATTGATCTATTAACTCATTAGATTGATCTGTTAACAGAATTGATTGAGGAGTCAATTGAATTGATTAACCAGTAGACTGAATAGACTAGCTAGTGACTGAGTTGATGAATCAGATGACTGAATTGATTGGAGAGATAAGTGGATTAATTGATCAGTCAGAAAAGGTGATTGAGAGTTAGAAAGGGTGATTGAGAGTTAAAATTGTTTAGGCATTGCATTTTTAATGTATACTTAATTAAGGGTACAAGATTTTCATTGAAAATGTCTACTTGCTCAGCTTCAGGGATGTGAGTAAGACATCTGCGGTATAAACCTCTCCATCTTTGCAAGAATGTAGCGAAGGTTTCTCCTTCTTTTTTCTTTGTTGCAAATAAATCCATCAAGGTAACTAGATTATCTATATTGAATGCAAAGTTTGATATGAATAACTCAGCCAGTTCACCCCATGAAGCAATCTTAGGTGGGAGGTGTGAAAATCATTCTAATGTTGTCCCTCCAAGACTTTTGGAAAATAGCCTCATTAAGTATGTATCATCGTGGGCTACCTCAATACATGTCGTGAAGAATTCTCTGACATGATCTCAAGGATCACCTTTCCCTCTATATTTGTCAAACCTTGGAGTTTCAAAATGCATGGGAAAAGGTGGTATGCATAACTTTTTGTCAAAAGGATATGGACGGAGGTCCTCCATTGTATAGCTCTTTTTATCGTTGACTGTTTGCATAATGGTCATTTGTTTCTGAAGATTCTCCATTTGTTGAGTCAAGCTCTTTATTTGCATCAATGGTGTATTGACTTGATGAGTGTTTCCTACAAAAGGGATAGTATTGGACTACCTTTGAGCTTGCTGAAATGTAGACTGACCATGTAGTTGTGTACCATAAGTCCCACTAGGTGGTGTAAAGTATGCAAATTGTGCATTAACATTCGACTGAGTTGAGCTAGTTATTCCTTGATTCACATTTTGGCCACTATAGGTGGATCCACCTGAAACTGGAGGTTGAGTTATACTTGCTAAAGCAAGGTTTTTAGTTATTGTAGCTTGCGTTGTTACATCAGGCATTGTCTGAGATGTAACATTAGTACTTGTTGATGCAACTGTTGACTATGCTAAAGTTGTAGTCGCTTGAGTATTTTGAGACACACCCTGGGTTGATGTAGCAAGTGTTGCTTCAATCTGTGTAAAAGTAGGTACTTGAGGAACATTTTGATTCAATGTCACACCTAGCACCAAAATAGCCAAAATGTCCACCCCTGGAAGTAATTTGGTCCCATTTTGCACTAATAGTGCGAGATATCTGTCTCTATCATTATTGATGAGCATTGAGAATCATAAGTGTTGCAGGATCTTGTTGGGCTACTTCCAATTCTTATTTTGTGAGATTATGTTGTATTTCATCAATGGAAGGCATCAAAAAAGGAAAACATATTAACTAAAATCTTTGATAGACTTGAGTAATACAATGTAAGGCTCAATCCAAAAAAATGTGTTTTCGGAGTAACATCCGAAAAACTCTTGGGGTTCATTGTATCCAATCGTGTCATTGAAATAGATCCAGAAAAAGTAAAAGTCATTTTAGACATGTCGTCACCCACTACACTCAAGCAACTCAGAAGTTTGCAAGGCAGATTACAATCCATAAGGCGTTTCATTGCCCAATTGGCAGAAAAGTGCCAGCCATTTCAACACCTTTTAAAGAAAGGTGTCACATTCAAATGGACACAACAATGCCAAGAGGCATTCCAAATACTAAAAGAATATCTTTTGTCCAAGCCAGTCTTGTATCCACCCATGCACGGGAAACCATTACTTTTGTATATAGCTACAACAAATTCCTCCTTAGGTGCTCTTCTAGCACAACATGATGAACAAGGAAAAGAGAGAGTTGTCTACTACATCAGTAGAACACGCATTGGATACGAACTCAATTACTCACCAATAGAAAGAGTGTGTATTGCAATAGTTTTTGCATCACAAAAACTAAGACATTATATGTTGAGTCATAAAGTCCAGCTCATTGCACACTTCGATCCACTCAAATACTTGATGAACAGAGCAGCATCAACTGGAAGGCTTTCCAAGTGGGTCATGATACTTAGTGAATTCAACATTGAATATGTCGACAGAAAAGCCATTAAAGGACAAATCATAGCAGATCAACTTGCAAAACCACCCCTACAAGACAGTTATCCAATGGTGATAGATTTTCCAAATGAATTAGTATTTACATTGTCAGCACAAACAAACTGGAAACTATTCTTTGATGGGTCTCACACAAATCATGGAGCAGGAGCAGGAATTCTATTCATAACTCCTCAAGGAGATTCAATTCCCAAATCATTCAAGATCAGCTTCCCTTGCACCAATAAAATTGTTGAATATGAAGCCCTAGTGGTAGGATTTTGTACTGCACTATAGTGGAAAACCATGGAGCTTCAAGTCTTCGGAGACTCGCAGCTTATTATTAATCAAGTTAATGATGATTACAATACAAAAGACGATAAGCTAACACCCTACAAACAATTGGTAGAAGAATACAAGCAACTCTTCACCAATATAACATTTGAACAAATACCAAGAACGTAGAACAAGGCAGTTGATGCAATGGCAACAGTAGGCTCTCTCTTGGATATGCCAAATGATGGGACTCACTTTGCATTTCAAGTGGAACAACTCATTGTGCCAGCTCATGAAATACCATCCATTGAATATATATGTATGATAACAGGACCTGAGTCCCCATGGTACAGAGATATATATGCATACCTGCATGATCAATATATAACTCTTGATCTTTTACAAAATCAAAGGAAGGCACTCATCCGACAATCGTCAAGACATTCAATCATTGCTGAAACTTTGTACAAAAAAAGTGTAGACGACACCTTACTCATATGCCTCAATGTTGAGGAGGCACAAATTACCTTGAAAGAAGTTCATGATGGCATATGTGGGGCACGTTCTTCTAGACCTGCTCTAGCAAAAACACTGTTGCGAACAGGTTATTATTGGCCTACAATGGAAAAGGACGCTTACGAGTATGTCCAAAGATGAAAGCAATGCCAAATGCATGGAAACTTGATCCATGCACCTGCTCAAGATCTTCAGCCAATAATATCACCATGGCCATTTTCACAATGGGGATTAGATCTTGTGGGGAAAATACACCCTACCTCCTCCAACGGACATAAATTTATACTCACAGCTACTGAGTACTTTACAAAATGGGTTGAGGCAATCCCGGTGACCTTCATAACAGGGAAGCAAATAGCTAAATTCATTTTGAATTATATCATTTGCAGATATGGAGTTCCCATGTGCATTGTAACTGACAATGGGGCGACCCTTCAAAAATCAAAAAGTAAGTGAACTTTGCGACCAATTTCACATCCAACAACGTTTTGCGACACCCTACTATCCCCAAAGCAATGGTCAAGTTGAGGCAACAAACAAGACTATTCTGAAAATCTTAAAGAAAGTTGTCAATGACACTGGACGAGATTGGCATCTCCAGCTGAATCCAGCTCTTTGGGCCTATCGAACTAGTGTCCGCACAGCCCCTGGTGCCACACCTTACTCTTTAGTTTATGGTTCAGAGGCTATTTTACCTATCGAGGTAGAATTGCCATCACTAAGAGTTTCTCTAAAAAACATTATCTCAAAAGAAGACTATCAGCCAAATCAAATTCACCTGTGGTGAATGAATCAACAGTCAAGCAACTGGTTGGAAATCTCATCTACCTAACAACCACTAGACCTTATCTCAATTATGTTGTGAGTTGCATATCTTGCTTCATGACAACCCCTAAGGCAAAACATTGGGTTGCAACAAATCATGACCTAAGATATGTGAAGGATACACCTGACTTTGGCATTCTATATAGCAGAAGTAAAGATCATTAGCTGATTGATTTTACAAACTCAGCTTGGGTAGGTATTGTTGATGACAAGAACTCTAGTTTTGGTTACGTCTTCAACTTGGACACGGGTGCAATCACATGGACCAATAAGAAGAAGCAAGCGGTAGCTATTTCCTCAACCAAAGTTGAATATCGAGGAACTATCAAAACAACATATGAGGCAATTTGGCTTCGAATGATGCTTTCTACCATGCAAATGTCTCAAGAAGGTCCTTCACCCTTGTGTTGTGACAATCAAGGGGTGTTGAAACTTGCCAAGAATCTAATCTTCCACGAATGCAACAAACATGTTGAACTTAATTGTCACTTCATTCGACAACTTGTAGAAAATGGATTTGTTCAATTACAGTATGTTCCAACTGAAGATCAAATTGTAGACATCCTCGCCAAGTCTATGAACTTGAACAAGTTTGTAAAATTTAGGAGGCAACTTGGTGTAGTTGATAAGATGACCATTAAGGGAGGGTATTAAAGTAATATTTAGTTACTTAATGGTCATTTAAGATTCTTTAGTTGATATGGATAGTTTATATTTTCGTCTTTAGTTTACAATTATTTCCTTTAGAAACATTGGTTTGTGATTCTCTATTTATGTAACTTTGTTTCATTAATTGATTATGCAATTACCAAAACAATATGGATTCAATACATCAGCACTACAATATATGAATATTTAATACAGTACGGTACAGAGCCCCACAAGTGATCATGCTCGACAACAATAGCACTTCCTTCACACAAGAACATACTTTGCATGTGATTGAAAAAGGCGTGTCAAGAAAAGTCAGCTTATGATCGTAAGCCTTTTTTTCGCTATATTTGTAGAGAGATTCAAGGAACCTCCATAATATCCATTTAACTGCGACAGAATTGCTCCAAGTTCCAACAATACATTAATCATGGTCTCTTACCTACCCTTCAAACCTTAGTAAAACTAAAATCCCATCCAAGTAAAGCTCAAAGAATGGAAGCCCTTGAGATCACTTTGAATCCATGTAAAGAATACGGAAACTTAACTGAGCAAAAATATCTCAGCAAAGTTTGACCAACACTTCCAGTTTTAGACATCACCTTTATACTAACAGATCCTGAAACCTTGGGTAAGCACAAGCTAGCAAATCTTGGCTAATACTTGTCTTTCAAAACAATGCACAACTACCCTTCTCTTTTGACTAACAGATGACACAAGTTAACAGAGCTTGGACAGCCCCATGAATAAGTGAAGCTCGGGGAGGATTAGTTCTAAAGCTCTACCCAACATTATTCTCTCAGAATGACAATGGAAAAAGTCAAGCAAAGCTCGGGGAGCAACAGACTAACACGCCTCGCCATGTGAGTACTACGTATTTATTTCTTGCCACTAGCTTGCATCAAGAAGCTCTATTGCTCAACATTGTTGTCCATCAATCCAAAGGAATATTTAAAGGTGTAAGCTAAAAAAAATTGCTATAACTTCTCATCAATCATGTTTAATTCACTATAAACTAAAAGTTTGTGATTGAAAAAACAACTCAATTAATTCTAAATGTCGTTTGGGACAGCACAGAATGAGTGGCATCATGTAGTTATTTCAGTGGTTTCTTTCAGGTCAAATCACTTACCATGCAAGAGGCCTAAAAAATCACAAAGCAATGTCTAGACTCTAGATTATCTTTGCAATAATAATAAGAAATGGAGCATAGAGCACCCTAATATATAAACACTATCCACAAATGTGCTCGCCTTTAAAGCAACCTAACAACCTAAAATTCATCTTAAATTGACACAACACACTAAAACAACTACAGAAATCCTTTGACAGAATTTTTTATCAAAATGAATGAATGCCAGTTTCATTCTAGGTTTTGATATCATATTGCTACAAGCTCTAATGTACAAAAATTACAATAGCATGCAGTGTCATTAATATAGATGACTTTGCAATCTCTATTCAACAGAAAGTACAATTGTTATCTCTACATGGCATCGATGAATCTTGGTTCAAATTGGTCATAGGTCTACTAGAAAATTTCTTCTATCAAATTCTAGTGTACAATCAAGTGTCAGGTATCATTCCCGGAACGATGTCTTACTATGGACAATGATAATAATAATCCTAATAACAACTTAAAAATCAGCACTGCAATGCATAAACATTGTGATTGAATGAAGTATGGTTATAAACGAGGTTATCGGGTTCGCCCTCCTAGCCCCTTGGTCCTAGTCCGATCCGGTCCCGATTCGAAGTCATGGTCCAGTCCGCCTATGCTCCGAACAAGGTTTGTGTTCCACAAGCCTGGTTCGAGCCAAGACGAACCCGGGCGGACCCAAGTCGAACCTGAGCGGATCAAGGTGGACCCACGTCAAAACCAGGGTATCGGCTGCCAAAAAACACTTTTTTTTGCAAAATTTAAATTTTTTTTGAAATCCACCTCTTAAAAAATGAAAATAAAACCCTAAAAGTGACTTTTAAAACATAAACTTGGCTCATTTCTCCTCATTTGTGTTGCAAACAAAAGTTTTTTGCTAGCAGGTTCAAAAACGAATGAGCAAAGTTTGACTTCCAAAATCTAATAGGAGTTGAAAACTAATTTTTGAAGCTTCAACAAGTGTTGCAGCATCATTTCCACACATTTGCAAGCTTCCATTGGCTGAAAGAGGTAGGTTTTTTAATATTTTTTTTCCACTATTTTTGTTTCACAAATTGTCAAACATGAAACATTAATTGTTTTTTTTTTGTTTTTGTTTTTTAATATGTTCATATTATTTCTTTCCATGGGAACTAGAATGGCATCTACCGCACAAATGAACAATCAAAACAAAGAAATGAACCAAATTCTCCCCTATGGAAGTATGTTGACATTTTAAGACCACTTCTAGGAGGTGGGGGATTTCGTTGGAGATGTCAAGTATGTGGTAAAGAACGTAATAGTTCATATTGTCGAGTGGTAGGCCATTTGTGTAGAATCCCAAGAAGAGGCATCAAAAAATGCCCTGAAAAAGAGGGTAAACCTATACTAGATGAGACAGTGATGAAATATATTAAGGAGCATCAAGCAGTAGAAGAGAGAGAAGCCCACAGATTGAATCAAACCGCACCAATAAAACAAAGGGAATGCAAACCCCATCTAATCCCAACGTTGTAGTAGAAAACCACCCCTTCTTTTCCATAGCTAAACCTCAAAGTGAAGCACCCTTGACACACAAAAGAATAAATGGGCCTTTAGAAACCGCATTTCAAAATGAGAATCGAGACATTGTTGACCAAGATGTATATATCCAAATGGGTTGGCTTTCAATGTTGTTCGCTCCCCATATTGGAAGCAAATGTTGAGAAATGTTAATGAAGCTCCAAGAGGGTGTAAGGGCCCAAGTTATAAGAAGGTACATGGAACCTTATGGAAAAAAAGGTGAAGGGGGCTAAAGATGCATTGAAACCCATAAGGGATTCATTGGCTGGGACAGGTGTATCAATTGTTTCAGATGGGTCAAAAGATTCTAAAAATTGTCCCTTGATCAATGTCATAGCGGTGTCCCCTAAAGAGGCAATATTTTTAAAAGTTGTGGATTGTGAGGGCCAAATAAAAGATGGCCAATTTATTGCAAATATTCTCATCTCCGCCACTGAGTCAATGGGACCCCGCAATGTTGTCCAAGTCATCACGGACAATGCAAAAAATTGTAGAGCTGCTAGTTTGTTGGTTAAGAAACGCTATGATCACATCTTTTGGACACCTTGTGCAATCCATTCACTCAATCTTATGCTACAAAAGATTGGGAATAAAATTAAATGGATCAAAGATGTATATGCAGAGGCTGAGGACATCCAGATGTTCATCACAAACCACCACGTCTCAAGGGATTTTTAGATCCTTTTCGAATTTGAAGCTATTGAAGGTAAGAGAAATAGTACTTTAATTTTACATTTTCTAATTTTTTCAATTTGCAATGTTCATAATATCATTGTGTAAGCTATATTGTGTATTCCTCTTTAAAGTTTAGCTTTATTTTTTAATCATTTTGGCATTAATTTGTGTTATAGATTGTTGAGACCCATTTTGCATCAAACACAATCATCTTGAGACGACTTCTGAAAGTTAAAGTGGCACTTTGCAATATGGTGATCGGCACAAATTGGACTATATGGAAGCAGATTAGCAATGAGAGGGCGGCAAAAATTAGGGACCAGACATTGAATGAGTCGTGGTAGGATCTTTTGACATATCTCCTTAGTTTCACCGAGCCCATTATGAGCATGATTCGCTATACCGACATGGATAGGCCTTGCATTGGTGAGATTTATGCTGATGGCATTGACTCAATGCTTGAAAAAAAAAAGTGCACTATAAATGCAAGAGAGAATGACCCCGAGGAGAAATTCTTCAAAGTGGAAGCAATTGTTGTAGAAAGATGGAATTGTTGGAATCACTGTTATCGTTACACCAAAAGCTCGAGTTGTCAACGAACGAAAGAGCAGTCAGAGACAAGGATCCACGGGAGGCAAGAGGAAGCACATGTCGTGAATCCCGAAGGAGGTGCTAACCAAGTCAATAATCTCTCCCTCAACACCGACTGAGGGTTCTGCACCAACGGAATGGAAGCTTCCTAGGATTCAAACTCGTAACCCAATGCTCTAATACCAATTGTTGGAATCATCGTTGCCATTAAGCCAAAAGCTTGAGTTGTCAACGAACGGGAGAGCGGCCAGAGACAAGGATCCACGAGAGGCAAGCACATGTCATGAATCCCGAAGAAGGTGTTGACCAAGTCAACAAGAATAAGATGACCACTCTTTTGCATCTTCTTGCCTATGCTTTGACACCAAAGTACTATAGCAATCAATTTCTTGATAAACCAGGAAGGATTCCACCATGGAGAGATCTAAAAGTATGTGATGGGTACAAGGCAACATTCCTTGGACTCTATCCTAATGATGATTTGCAAGATATTGTTACAAATCAGTTCATAGAATTTGCAAATGGAAATGGTCCAAGTGTTGATGCTCTTTGTCATATATCCAAGGAGGACACTCATAGTTGGTGGCACTTACATGGCACATGCTTCCAAAACCTACAACCCCTCGCTATCAAAGTTTTATCACAAGTTTAATTAATTAAAATTTATCACAAGTTTATTTATAGTTTACTTTGTTTTCATAGGTTGCTAGTTCATATGCTTCGGAAAGAAATTGGAGCACATACTTTTTCATCCACTCAGTAAAGTGCAATAGGTTGCTATCAAAAAAAGCAGAGAATTTAATATATGTGCGTTCCAACCTACATCTTCTTTTACACAAACGACGTGACTACAACCAAGGAGAAACAAAGATGTGGTATATAGAGCCAAAGCATACTGATTTGGATGCTTCCACTTCTCAACTTGTTGCATTAACATTTGATGATTTGGATAGCAGCTTGTTGCATTAACACAATGATTCTGATAGCGAGCAAACTTATAGTGCAAGTCGCATTGGCATTGGTTTCATCTAATGTCAATGTCAATGATGAGTAGTAGGATGAGGATGATGAATTACAGAATCAATTTGATGATTTAACTTTAAATTGTTGAAAGTTGAAACAATGATACTTGAATATTTTGTCATTTTGATATTAAACTTGATGTATATGATGCTATTATGGTATGATCGTGATACTATGATTACAAATTTATGTTGGTTTTGTTGTTTATATGATGCTATGTGACATGCTAATCTTAATTCATGATTATAGGCTGCATATATATATAACCCAAACCCCTTTTCAAAATTTTGCCATAGCAGCGTACCGATTCTTCGAACCTGAACCAGTGCCTGAACCCGAACAGGCAACTTAGGTTATAAATTATGAGTACAATTGCTAGCAAGATGAAATCCCAAACTAAGTACTCAAACCTCTCAGCACTACAATGTATGTATATTGAATAAAGATTAAGGCCTACAAAGCCGATCATGCTTGACCATCATAGCAATTCCTTCACATAGAACATAATTTGTGCATGTTGAAAGCAGCTCAGGCATTGTGTCAAGAAAAGCCAGCTTATGATTACCAACAGCACTATTGCACCCTATTGATGGAGCAAGGGACCAAAATCGGAGAACCTTCAGACATGTTGATAACCATCAGCACTATTGTTCCATCATGGTTCCCTTGGCAAATGCCTCTTTCTTGCCACTCCACTGAAGCAGGAAGTTTTGTTACTCAGAACTGGTGGTAGAGATGAATATTTCAGGTGTAGGCAACCCATTTAGTTACACAAGGACTTCTCTCATTAGTTGTTATAATTGGTAGCCAGCATGAATATTTGTCTACATGACCTATAACATTCTTCACCCTACTAAGAATAAATGTTCTCATATTGCATCTTACATTGCCTATGGATTTACAGGAAAAAACTAGCTAATTATCAATCACTGTGTTTGTCAAAAATATGGCTTGCCTCATCCCCACAAGAATTACTATTTTGACTCAAGTTCCAAGTCACTGCAAATCCCAATTGCCCAACAAGACCCAAAACTGTAGAAAATGACTCTTGAGATGCAATTTTGGAATTGACATAAAATTCATTGTATTTACAGAAGCCATATATTTTATACTGATGGAAATACTAGACCATTCCATAACATTTCTGAGTTCCAAAATTTGGAAATTAACTACTATCATGACAACATCGCACCATACTGTACAACTCAAACCCAGACATGCCAGCTCAATTACAACACTGTCGTGCTTGATCAGCTTGTCCCATGCAAAAAGATGACAGTCCACCAATACCCAATAAAGAATGCAATCAGCCCACTGGTGCCTTACACTGAAATGAAAAAACAAAGTGAGCCAAATAAAACATAAACAGATAGTTTCAATGAAAAAGCGTGTCACAAGAAAAATAATCGCTTACCTAATCAGCCCATGTTTGCTCTCTTTTTAGGACTGATAAAGAAAAATCATCTTCTGACATTTGGTCACACCAAGATGGGCCGGATCAATTGTTCTTCAATGGGCAAAATAGACTTGCCTCTGCTGGATCAGCCCAACTCTGGATGTCTTTTATTGAATATTCCAAGTGCTGGGGGAATGATTGAATCCCACAGAGGGACTATACGTACTTCAAAATAATACAGAAAAGAAGAGTCTTTTACACATTTGCCAAGAGCTTATTCACTTGGCCAGGCTCCAAAGAATTTCCATTTTTCAGGAACAGAAATCTCCTGTGTGAATTTGAACTATACTACTTGACTAACATGGTTGGAAACTAGTCCAAAATCGTTATTTCTTCAAAGGAAGATGAGGCCCTGCCTTTTTAGATCACATGTCAGAGAACTGCTACAAATCATCCTGTAAATCCCAAAAAAAATGAGCATGCCTTTCTCCATCTCCTATTGTAAAATTATCACCAACCATCTTGTTAGCTGCAAAACAATTGACGGATCGCTCTAGCCATGTTCAGGGCGCAGACCATTAGGAATAATTCTACATGTTATCGTTAGAGTCCGTAAACATGAATGCTGAAAATAAAGGACAGCATAAAATCTAAAATGATTTGGAGATAACAGAAAGAAACATTGGATGGGATATCTTTCCAACTTTCAGATACATGTTCTTTCAAAATTTGATGTGAAACCAGTGATATTATTCACTGGATATCTAAAAAATTTGCCTAGCCCATCCTCTGAATACTTGAGTGACGAATTTTGCTTCTATACGAGCTTCAAGCAGACTGTACATTTAATCAATTTGAACTGGCAGCCACCTCTGCTGCGCGCTGTCTCATCATTTCCATGACTGCAGCTCGGCGCCGTGATTCCATTTGTTGTTGCAACCTTCGCAAATGTTCTTTCAGATCCCTACAGATATTAACATGTATAAAATGGTGCAAGAAAACAGATTAAACTCAAAATTACTAAAATCCGTAACCTATACCTGATGCTTTTCCCATTTAATATGTGGAGTAGAATGTAAATGCAGATTCATTGGAGCAGCATGAGACCAAATTTACATTTACTACACTACCACTTTCAGCAAAGGATAGTATAAATAGAGTACCTGCAACGAGGAACCCGACACTCAGACTCCTTGCAAGCTCGAGCATGTAATTGCAAAAGATACCACATTTTCTTGCAGAGGGGACAACCTCCAGAAGCGCGGACTTTACACTGCATCCCATGCCGGAAGAGTCCTTTCACTCGACGACAATTTGGATATACACAATGAGAAGAGCAACACTGAGAAGCATGTACCAGAAGATCCAACATTATTCGTAACTGCAACAAAAACAGTCCATTAAACATCAAATAATTAGAAACTTATTTCCAGAGAGGACCCACATTACATACTAATAGCACCATCAAACACAGTTGCTTTAATTGTTTGCATTGGTTTCATGAACCTTTTATCTCCATCTGCCTGCTATAGCTCGTAAATACAATACACATCAACAGATGAGTTTGCATTCTTTACAAAGAGCAACTATCAAATACTTTTAATAAAAGTACAAAATAGATGCATGTATCTCAAAACAAAGACTTTCTTGTCAAGATATAATTGTTGCTCTTTCAACAATGATTAAAAACACACATAATATGCAACTTTATAATAATAACCTTTCCATATCATGCATATTTGAAAATTTCAGAAATATCCTCCAACAATTAGATCCATAGATAGGAAATTGGAAATTTGTTCTTAAAATCATATTCAAACACTAAAGTAAAATAAAAATCCAATAAAGCCAGCCTCACAGCAGCTGGATGCCTTGGATGTCTTCCAAATGCAAAAATCTTCAAAGTACAGGATGTTAACAGACAAAATCAATAACATAATACAAGTTACACGAGGGAAGTCTACTCAGTGCCCAGTGAAAAGCCAATCTAGAAGAGATCCGATATCCTTGGATGTCTGATATCTGCTCCTTAAAGCATATTACTAACATGCAGGAGACTAGCACACTCTGGGTATAACTATAAATCAACTACTATGGTTCACCTAACATTTTGAAACCCACACTTGAGCATAGTTGCATCCCCTCCTTCCATCTAAAGAGTTGATTGTTATGCCTGCTATGTCTTTGCCCACAACACCCAGATGTTATTTCTTGTCGTGAGAAAAGAGCTGTTATCCAAAACTAATCTGCAAGAGAGCCAATCCAATCCTTAGACCATCCAGACAACACATAGAAAAAGGCTTCTGAGAGAAAATAAATCACTCTAAAGAGAATAGCATGATCTTAGCAACTAGTATTCCCAATCTGCACTTGACCTTATTTGAATCTCCCCTCCCACATCTTCACTAGCTGATTAGTATGCCTGCTTGGCAATGGCTACAGGACCCAACTTCTGCTTCTAGCCGTGACAAGCAACATCAGTTATGAAAATCGTAACTGCTTGTCACTGCCAGCATATTGCCAAGGACATCAGCTGCTCTTCAATGTTCAGATAAGTCAGCTTGCAATTATCAAAGTAAACAATGCTCTCCATCAACCTTCTTACTGTCTACAAATCAGCCTGTATTTACCATAGTGTTGACATTCAGACTAGGTAAGTTCTTGGTAAGCTGATTTTTTAATCAGGCTCAGACTTGATGCAAAAGCTCAGCCACCACTCAGCAATTAAAATATATGTAATAATTAGAAAATGTTTTTGATCATTTCTTTTTAAATTTCTAGTTGATTTTCTGTTTTTTCAGACTCGGCCGAATCTGCAAGTCTTGCCTGCAGACTGCAGACTCACGCAGCATGAATTGGAGTCATATTCACAAGGCCTTACCGAGAGTCATCCAGTCTCAATACACTCATATTTACAATTGTGAAACTCTAAAAAGAGCATTTTGAATGTTTTGCTTTGATCTGTAAGTTTGAGAGCATTTTTTATTTGCCAAGTGTCTTCAGAAATCCTCAATCTGAACCAAAAATTTGGCTGCCAAATTATTGCCGAGTCCAAGATCTAAAACTATGTTTGTAATAGTCTATGGTCGTTACATGCTAGATTGAGGTAACCAAGATGTCATGTTTGTATTTTTATGTTTTATCATATTATTGATTAAATCACAAAATTGAAAGTAATCCTTCAAGGCTAAGCATTATATTCACGTTGAAAGTTTGTCAAAAATTCTTTCTTCAAGATTAAAAGCTCATGGGAGGATTATTTGCAGTGTTCCACGGCCTTTGGGGATGGGGGGCCAAAGGGCCTAAGTTTGGGGATGGCGGGGACGGGGGGAGGCAGAGGACAGTGGTGCTGATATAGTTATACATGTACTTACAGTACTTGAAAAACTAGTTGTGAAAAATGTAGAACAGTTGAAGAATTACATTTCAAATGAAACTATAGGAAATTAATAAAATTATAAATAGCAAAATTTGAAATACCAAATCTAAATATGAAGATTTCTTGAATGCTAATTGCATTAGTCTTTTCTAAGTTTTTTCTCCTCTTCAATTAGCTGGTAAAAAAATCAGAATTAGAAATGTGAATGAAATCAGTAGTTTTAGTGGTTTTGTATTGCATTGGGGGAAGGGGTGGAACCCACGTCAAATTAGGGTTACCCCCCACCCCCAAAAATCGCTCAAAATTATAAAAAAAAACATTTCAATTGCTTTTTGACATGTTCAGACAGGAGACTTCTGCAAGTCTCCCCACCCCTTGAGAGCCGCTTGGGAATCTCCCAAGGAGTCTTGGAGACGCCGAGACGTCTCTGCATCTCTGGCGGAGCACCAGTAGCGGTGGCAGGAGACACCACATCCCCATCTCCCTGTCTTGGAGACGTGTGCTTGAGGAGGGGGGGGGGAACGTGTTTCCGTGGAACACTGATAATTTACCTTGGTTGAGAAACAGTTCTTGCCACATTTGGTTTCAAGTAGAACTGAGTAGGTCTTACCATAGGTTTTTCTATAATTTATTGTAATACTAGAGCTTTCTGTGATCTGAAACATCAATACAAAAAAGTTAAAAACACACATGGTTGGATCCAAAAGCTCTTATTAATATTATACTAGAGATTTGTTTACTTATGACTCAAGGTTTCTAAGTTTGCTACCACCAACACTCTGCACTCATCTTCAAATCTTCTATGATAAAAAGAGGATGAAATTAGCCAGATCGATTTCCTTGATTTTCATGAACAGAATTAAAATCAAAAAAGCTTTCTTTGTTTTTACTCTTTTTCTTCTTACAGAACAGATAAACCAACTACCCCTATTTAAGGCATCTTCTTAACAAAAAATTGGCATTGTCATAATAAGTGGTTTAAAGATTGGATATGTTCTAAAATGCCTAATATGGGTACTGGGTACTTGTTTGTGTAAATCAAGAATGTAAGCATAAAGACAACATGGTACCCAGTGGACAGACTGCTAGTAAACACAACTTTTCGAGTCTGATCAGAATCAGGATTCCTATGCAGATGAGTCAAATTCAAAGTGGAAACCAAGATGGTATTTCAATAAAGAGGTTAAATAGCAGAGCATCCGAATAGGGCTCTCAAGACTGCTCCAGGTGACAGTTTGAGACATTTTTGGAATACTACCAAAAACTAGTAGGCTGCCTTATCAGGAGCAGCATAACTCCCTCACAATATTTGAAACATAACTCCCTCACAATATTTGAAACTGCTTATTGTGTTTGAAAACTTAGCTCATGCACTAACTGCCAAATTGGCTGCCATAGGTATGAATAATGGTAAAAAAAGTTAAACTCGATGAACTCTTTCAAAGGCCCCAAAGTCTCAACATACAATGCAGAGAAATTTTTTTGTAACTCAAATTCTGTGTCTCGATGAATTTTCTTTTGTGACCAAGGTCACAAGGGACATGTCCCCCACTTTGCAACCCCCATACCCATCCCTGGGACAGCAAGAGGTCAGGGGATGTCCCCATCCTAGGTCTAGGGATTCCCAGGAAACCCTCCATAGAATTGGGACATCCCTGAGATGGTCAAGAGACATCTCACCTCAAGACGACCAGGGACATCTGGGACATCCCTTGAATGTCTGAGGGTCCTTCCAGGCATCCCCAGCACACATATACTGCCATCCCCCAAAAATGGCCCCTCACCTCCATCCCAAAAACACAATGGAACAAACGTTCCATGACTTTTCTGATTCCTAGGCAAATTGTTTCACCCTCTATATTTTGGATTTTTTGTTTCGCGCAAAAGTGTTCATAAAGAAAATGTATCTGAATGTCAAAACAAGAGCACTTTATATCTCCTCACAAACTACTAGCTTCTCGTAGGTTACAGTCATTTTTTATGAAGTTTTCATTTTTACTGCAAACAATATGCATTTTATTGGGATCATTTATTTTCATAATACATTCAGTTTCTTTAGATTAGTGTGCTGTTCACTGGATTGACAATTAAATCTGTATCAGACATTTAAGTCTAGCAGATGAAAAAAAATAAGATGTTCATTTCCCAATTGGAGTATGTTAGTCAATTTCTTGAAAAGTTTAAGATGGAAAGCTGCAATCCTTCTTTTCTATAGTCACAGAAATTGAACCAAAATTATTGATAAATGAAGAATGGACAACTGTCAAAAATAAACTATATAAGCACTATCTACTTTACAACCTCCATACCAATATATCTGCTTTGAGGTAGGAATGATTCAAGACTTCTGAAGTCACCAAAGGAGACTTATTGGAATGGTTACTATCTACTTTAAAACCTCCATACCAATATATCTGCTTTGTGGTAGGAATGATTCAAGACTTCTTAAGTCACCAAAGGAAACTTATTGGAATGTAACCAAGAGGGTTCTCAGATACATCAAAGTTATAGATTCTTATTCAGGACAAAAGAATAATTTGAGTTAAGGTGGAGCAGACACACTGATTGGCTTGTTTAAATGATAACAAAAAACGTGATAATCTAAATGCTGTCAAATTGACAAAATGCACAATTCACCATGCACATATAAAGAAAGGCAGATAATAATCAATACATTAAGAACAGGTCTAGAAAACATGTAGAGGTTACTAGCTACCAGAAAAAAGACAAATCAACATAAAAAATTCAGAGAAACTCTGTAGAGATTGATTCAAAAAGAGATATGATGTCTAATTATGATTTCAGGACATCATTTTATACAGGTAAACTAAGTCACAAGGTTCAAGTTCGAGTTCAAGTTCAACAACAACAAAATTTGGATGAAATTCAACGAGGGGAAAAATTTGGAAAAAAAAAATCGAGATTAAATTCACCTTGTATAAATTTCATATTTTTGAAAACATAAATAATATATCCAAAAAATATATATATAATTTATTTTATATAATACAAAAATATCATTTTATAATATTAGTTTTTATTATTAAAATTATTAATATACATAAAATTAAAAATATTGTATTATACATAAAATAATATTAAAAATATATAAAACATAACAATAATAATATTAGATTGAGATAATTACGAAGTTAACTGATTGCATGATTGATTAGAAAACTTGAGAGGTCAAAGTGAGATATAATTAGCATTGAATGATTAAAAAATAGTTAATTGAGTAAATGGGAGAAGAAAATAAATTAAATTATATTAAAAAATAATAATAATTTATTTTTTTTGCTTTTCATGCATTTAAGTGTCACAAACACATTACATAAAATAATAGTAAAAATATATAAAACGTCATAATAATAATATTAGATTGAGATAATTACGAAGTTAATTGATTACATGATTAATTAGGAAATTTGAGAGGTCGAAGTGAGATATAATTAGCATTCAATAACTAAAAATTAGTTAATTGAGTGCATGGGAGAAGAAATTAAATTAAATTAAATTAAAAAATAATAATAAAATATTATTTTTTCTTTTCATGCATTAAGTGTTACAAACATGTCAAATTAAATGCTTCTAGTTTTTATTGAAGGACATTTTTGCATCCATATGTGAGTATAGTACGCCTTCGGCATAAAAAAATAATACTGAATATATAAAAACATAATATAAAAAATATTAAATATATTAAAAATTAATAAATATAATATATTAATAAAATATAAATATGTAATTTTATATATGTTTATATCAATAAAATAATATTTAATATATAAATATAATATAAAACATAATATAAATAAGTAATACTAAAAAGTTATAAATAATATTAAGAACATATTAAACAGGTAAAGCATGCGATGAAAGGGAAGCCTTCTCTCTCACTCGCCTCGAATCCCCTACCTCTCACTGCTACCTCCAGCTCCATTTGTTTTGTCGCTCCCCCCACCTTGATCAACTAGCCATGACACCTCCCAAGCTTCTGCAACTCTTCTTTCAACTTGTAACCTCCAGGCCAAAGTTGACAGTGGAGCAGGTGGAAAAACAAGCCCATGCGATATACACAGCAGAAGAAAAGGCAAAAAAAACCCTAATAAAATGGTTTTTTTAATGTATTTTATTTTAAAAACACTGCACTTTATCAGTACAAATGTTCAGCGAATTTCAGAAATTTTTGTAGGCAATGTTTGAATTTCACCGAATTTCAAACATTGCCTACAAAAATACTAAAAACATAAAACATAATATAAATAAGTAATACTAAAAAGTTATAAATAATATTAAGAACATATTAAACAGGTAAAGCATGCGATGAAAGGGAAGCCTTCTCTCTCACTCGCCTCGAATCCCCTACCTCTCACTGCTACCTCCAGCTCCATTTGTTTTGTCGCTCCCCCCACCTTGATCAACTAGCCATGACACCTCCCAAGCTTCTGCAACTCTTCTTTCAACTTGTAACCTCCAGGCCAAAGTTGACAGTGGAGCAGGTGGAAAAACAAGCCCATGCGATATACACAGCAGAAGAAAAGGCAAAAAAAACCCTAATAAAATGGTTTTTTTAATGTATTTTATTTTAAAAACACTGCACTTTATCAGTACAAATGTTCAGCGAATTTCAGAAATTTTTGTAGGCAATGTTTGAATTTCGCCGAATTTCAAACTTATCGCTAAAATTTAGCACAACTTGAGACTTAGCTGGTAAATCATGAAGGTACACAACAAACCCAATTGAATCGCCCCAAATATAAAATAATCTCCCTATCCTTCTAAATGTGGAAATGGGATGCATGAATTTTGGCTTGGCAGAAATGCATCACATACAAGCAGGACTTATAAAACCTAAGCATACCTGTAGTACACGTTGCTGACGAGCTTCTTGATTCTGTGCATCACGGTCAGCTGTAGAAGGGTGAGTTGTCAACTTATGAGGATGATCTGCACTGCCAACCTTTTGATAGCAGGCATTGCATATGTCAAAATCAGGGCATGTCTCACAGCGCCATCCCTGTCCCGTCTCAATATCATGGTGACAAATGTTGCATGTAGTTACAAAAGCAGGTGCAGTTGGATTATGCAGATGGTAAAGCACCATCATTGAAGAATGCTTTGCACGACGTAACGTATCATACTGATAATGATTTCCTTGACAAAGACTTAGAAAAGCCTGGCGAGTGTCAAAGAATTCACTTTCCACAATCTCATCTCTATCCCTAGTGTCTGCAGGAACATCTGTCACTTCAACCTGCGGAGAAAGGATAAGAATAGAAGGTCATAGGAGTTAAACAGAGATATGGATAAAGTAACCACATCAAATAGATAGAATCCATACAGAAGTTGAAGCCTAAATATATAGATCCCTTGGAATTCAATTTTTTTCTTGAGAACTACCAATAATCACACAATACAGAAAGAAATAGGTAATACATACAGAAAAAAGTGCATGTTTTTCCTTGCCATTAATAGGATGCCGTTCCCTCTCATCAAGTTTTTGTTCTGCCACATAACATCTACAAAAAAGAAAACAACAGCATCATCAATAACTACAAAAATCAAAACTTTATTAACATCCATAAGATTCTCAGCAATCTTTGAAGATACAAAAATGCTGATTCATATCTGATAGACACACAGAAGAGAGGATATATAAAAGTAAAGTCAATTCAGCACCCATTCAAACATGTAAATCTATACTTGTATCCATGCAGCTGTTTAGAAGTTTGTTTTGCTTGGGATTAAAAGAAGAGAATTAACATATCCTCCAGGCTGCAGTCAACCGCTTAAGACTGGGTATCAACATGCAAACAACCCACCCTATCAATTGCACAGCCCTTGTGTCTGAAAGTTGGAGACTCTCAGAGTTTAAGTTTTTAACCCAAGGAGTTCTTGGAATTTTCAAATTTCCAAAGGAATTAGAACCATGTCACAGAGCCCTTCTGAATGTGAATTCAGACTTTGGGAATTTGACCAAAGGAGATATTGAAATTTCAAACTTTCAAAGTAATTAGAACTGTCTGCATGCATGCACATGTGAGTGGGTGGGGTGTGTGGCTGAGAATGCATGGGGGTGGGGTTAAGGGTGGGTATCTGTGTCACAAACATGTTCATGCGTGCATGCTTGTGCATGTGTGTCTGGGCAGAGGGGTGCACACATATTTACATGTGTTGTGTGTGCACATGCAAGCATATAAAATATTTGCTCTTTCCTGTTCCATGCATCCCCGGATCCTCTCATGCTTATAACTGGTTGAAATGATTAAAAGATCTTAAGAGAAATAAGCATGAACTTTGCTGATTTTCGCATGATAAGAATTTTTTGTCAAAGCCTAAACTGGTATGATAAAGAGAGAAAACAATGAGAAGATGTCTATGTGCCATGGTAGCAGAAAACAGAAAGGGAAATATTTTTGTTTAAACATGTATTTTATGAATCAGAATTGTAAACTAGTCACACCAGTCAAGCCCAGGAATAACTCGGTCTTGCCATTAAACCCATGTAATTGAACAACTCTTATACTGTGACAATTCCATTACACTGTTCTCCAAGTATCATGCTACTGTGATGCATACACAAGTTTTCACAGTTAATCAAAATAGAAAATTGGAGTACACCATGTTAGTAGACTGTGTTAATAAACTACATTTGCATTTGCAATTTTCTTGGCCTGATGAAATGACACAAAGGAATTCTCTGTATAGTTAGTTTCTACAAGTCCTTCAGTGACTGGAAAAAATATTATCTCAGATAAACTTTACCATATAATTAAGTGTATGGGTAATATTTATTTTGGACATCCGTCCATGTTATCTCTAACACTGGAATAGAGCTATGTGTCTAGAATCTTATGGAGGCCCAGGGTTTCAGATTTGATCTTATTTGAGACCTCTTGAACCATCTTAACTATGTTGACATCTCCTGCCCCCTCATATATTGCACTTCAACATACTGTGCCTGACTACTAAAATGTTCATAAAGCATTTCAAATTTTGTACTACATATGTACAAATATTTTTGCTTATGTCAATGCATGTATATAATATTTGGTATTTTACTGTTCCCTGTACACTCATATCTTCTTTGTTAAAAATGCACTACCTGTCTTCTCTTCATCTCTCCTAACCCTCCCTGAATCTTTTGGCATTTATGATAGCCACTTTTGTCTGAAGACCATAAAAAACTAAAGATACTGGACTCTTCAAACACCCAATATGCATAGCATATGAAAACATATAAAAACAAATTGTGTGAATGTGTGCATATAATATTTGTTATTTTGCAGTTTCCCATAGACTCATCTTCTTTATTTAAAGTGCACTACCTGTTTTCATCTTCATCTCCTCTAGGCATCCCTGATTCTTGGATATTATGATAGCCAATTTTCTCTTGAGAACCTAGAAACTAACATTACTGGACTCTTCAAACACCACCCACTTCTCCCCCCACTATTCCTGAAGAAGTTTGAATCTGATCCTGATCCCAGGTCTTAATCCTCCTTGAAGCATACCAGATTTTCTAGAACCAGCAAGTCCTTCCTTCAAAGAGTTCCCAAATGGACTTGGGGTAGACATTCCCCAAAAAGAATTATTTAAATAATTTTTATTTAAAAAGAAAAGCAAAAAAAACGTTATCTAAATTTAAAACAACCAAACCTATTTTATAACCCTTCCTTCTAATAAGCCTAAACCAATTTGTGTTTAAATTAATGTTGATCAAGCAAATTACAGATTCTTTCCTATAGATAACTGGTGTCAAGTGGACCTGGACCTGGAAACTACCAAGTTGTGTTAACTAATCAAACTAGGAAAATAAAAATATAACATGAAATTCAAAAATCAAATTTAAGCATTTTCTTATAAGGAAATCTCCTTTCCTCAACCCCAACTATCTTCCAACAGTGTGAGAGTTGACAAAAATAAAAGTTTGTGTTGTTCATCATTTATCCATTTCAATCTTCTTTTACTGTTCTCATCTGTATCATTCAAACATGGAAATGCACCATGAGTACACATAAAGACAATTTTCTTTTCACAGAATTCTTTCTTTTTCTTGAACCTGAGTTCTACAATTTTTTATGAAGAGCAAGATCTTCTGATTTGGTGCAATTTTTTATATTAACTTTAATGTACTGGAGAGAAAAGAATTTGAGTATAAACCATCTTGCCCAATTTTTCCACACCCTTCAATGACTGCCAGCTTTTCTGCCAAATTTCTAGCCTCCAGATATGTTGGTATGAGTTCTCAGAATCTTAATTTGCTAATTGGTATCCTTTTTTGTCAGTCATTACAATCCCTCTTTTTACTGCTTCAATAACTAGCATTGAGTCCCCTCCACACTGAAGTTTTCACCATTTGTTTTCCTTACTCTAAGTCCTTCAAAGAGAGACATCATTCCTGCCATATTATTTGTTTACAGTCCCAAGTGAGCTGAAAACATTAACAAAAGATGTCTATTACCATTCCTAACCCTATATTTCATTTCATAGTTCCATCAGAATCAAATTAAACCTAGTCTCTATTAGGTTTCTGCCATACATTCGTGGTCTTTTCTATTTCCACTAAACACAATATCTCACTCAGCTTCCAACTATTGACTAAATGTGATTTAAACCTCTATCTTCTCCTAAACTCTCTAAACTGGATTTCCCTTCTCTCTGAAATTTAAGGAATTCCTTTCCATCCATAGATTTTAAAATTTCAAATTATCAGGGTGGACTTTTTTTCCAGGTAGACATCAAAATCCAATTCTAATTTCAGACGAATATTTCCACCAAACCCAGTATCATATATCTTATTCAGCCTCCAACTATTGACTAACTGTGATATTGAAGCCCCTATGTTCCCCTAAGCTCTCTAAACTAAATTTTCCTTTACTTTAAACCCTATGGAATCTCTTTCCAACCAAAGGTTGCAAGCTATTAGGGCTAGACTTCTAGCCCAGGTGGACTGCAAAATCTCATTCTGATTTCAGACTAATATCCACTCCCTTGTTGATTTCAGGCTAACCACTCTTATTTACTGAAAACTCTTCTGAAAACCTCCTGTGCCATCTTACAATGCATAAACAGGTGATTCCCCCATCTTTTGAGTTGCTGTTGCATAAAGGACATATTAGAGGGATGAAACCCTCTGCAGATGAAAGTATCAAATGCTAGTGTCTAACACGAAATTGCTAACATAGAAAGGAATTTACATTTAGAGTTTCATACTTGATGCAGAGAAAGACAATAATCAAATTCTATCACAATGGATCCACACATTCAAGCCTAGTTCATCATTCTAGGCACATTACTCCTTGAGCCTAATAAATGCACATTCATTCATCTTGATCAATCTTATGCAAATGATGGATTGCCAAGCCCTTTCCCAAGTCATTTGGAGGTCCACAAACCATTACTCCTATTGGACAATTCAAAACAATGCATTATTTCACCAAAACCTCAATCACCTAGGTTCTTTGACAATCTTTCTACACATAGTCCTCTATAACTTTCTCACAGAGAGATTTCAAGACTTACAATTTAAAGGGTTTTTAGAACATAGGAAAACAATACTTTTCACCAATTTTTAGCAATTTTTAAAGCTCGCTTAAAACCCTAGTTTTATCCTAAGTCACCAGGTTCGAATTCGAATTCGAAGTTTGACAACTTTGAAATTCGAATGAAGTTCGATGAGGGAAAAATTTGAAATGTATAAAATTTGAATTAAATTCGGCATATGTAATTTTTAAATTGTTTTAATAAATATATGTAATATATCTATAAAATTGCCTAAATAGTTTAACATTGATAAATAGATTTGAAATCGTTACAAAAAGATGACATATTTATAAAATATAAACCATAGGAAACATATGCTAGGGCACGAACGATAGGAAAAAATTGTAGGCAAACTTCTCTTGCAGGCTGCGACTATCACTGGTCCGCGACTACTTCTCCTGCAGGCCGCGACTCACGACAGATTAAAGATGTGTTTAAAAAATATTAACAAAAGAAGGCGGCCAAAAATTTTATTTTTTTTTTTTTAAAAAAAAAAAAATTTTGAAGTTCGGCAAATTTCAACGAATTTTTTTTTTTTTTTGAAGTTCAGCGAATTTCGAACTTCAAGGATGAAATTCAGCCAAACCTGGTGACTTAGGTTTTATCAATGACCTGCTCTCATCAAACACGACATAACTCCTTCAAAACTTAATGAAATTTGATCGAGCCAAAAGCATATGAAACTAGACTTATTTCATCTTTTCCCATTGGTTTCAGGCCCTTAATGTACCATAAAAGACTGTACCATTCAAAATAGCAGACTGTTCACAGTGAAAAACTGCAATTGTTCACACTAAAACGGCCATAACTTCAAAACAGAATGAAAATTCATGAGACAAAAAGAATATGAAAGAGGAAAGGTTCCTCCAACTTCTCCAATTGATTTCCAGACCGTAACAATCCGCACAAGGCCGTACCAATTGAATCTCAGACTGTAACACACAGAAAATGCAAGTTAGAATGTGTAAAAGTGAGTTTTCTTTCACTCCAACATACTCCAACCTTTGAATTCGAGTTGGGAGCACATATTTATACATTTTCCATCATTTCCAACTGTTCAAACGACTACCAACTGCCCATAACCAAAATTGCAACTTTTACAACTTTGTCATGACAACATTGACAACTTTTACATGACAACTTTTTGCAACAATTACATCTTTGTAACAACTTATCATCAAACATTCCAAAATGGATCCAAATGATCCCAAATGGTCTTAATTTTAAATGACCTTATTAGAACCAAACAAACCAAAACAAAACACAAATCAAAGTTTTGCAATATGACTCAAAATGACTCCCAGGATGCCCTTGCATCAATACTTGAGCCACACATTCTTGGCTAAGAATTGCATTTATTCTACTTCAACATTTTTTATTTTCAAATGCCTTTTTTAACTGAAGCAGATTTGACCTATTCATAGTTAAGTTGATCACTCCCTTTCACATTTTTAAAGGGGTTATTTTCCAAGATATTTTCTACAAAAACTGCAATTTTATCTCTATCACATTAATGGGGCCCTTACTAATTACTTTCATTCTCTTCTTCTTACATAGCATGTAAGAGTTTTTAACCTTGTCACCCAAGTCCTTTCTGCAAACACCTTTAGATCAACAAACTCTTCATTTTGAACCAAAAAGGTTGACCTTGTCCGAATGTCATCCCAAAACAAAACTTTGTCACCCTCATTTATATTCCATCTCAATTCCTCTCTAATCAAAAGGATTTAGTGCCTAAAAAATCTCCTTAAATGCAAATCACGTGACATAGGCTCTAAAGGAAATAGCCTTTCAGATTCTTTGTTGTCCAAATACTTGACCCTAACCCCCTTGCTCCAAAGCCTATTCTTTTCTTTATATATCTCATCCACACCATCATTGGTCCTAAGGAGCTAAGGCAAAATTCATCATCTTCATGGATCACCCAAATCCCAGATTTTGTTTTGGTCAGCATATTCTTTTTTAGGCTACTAGGGAGATTCTTCATTTTTTATCTATAGACTGTAGCATATTCTGTTAAAACATGTAGTTAAGCTTGTTTGCAATGTGTTATTACATCATAAGTTGTACTAAACTGTATAAACAATAATATTTTTTACTACAGTTACAGTATGCTTAGTTATTGGCTATGTTCAACCAAGTTTCCAGGACAAGAAGGGAAGGGCAGGAGGGGCGGGGGGAGCACAATTTGGGGATGAATTTTTTGGAGGCTATTTTAGTGGATGACAATTAAAAAGAAAGCAAAAAAATAAAAAATGAAGGGAAATTTCAAAATATTCATATGATAATATTGATAAGGCATTCATCACATACATTATAGATGATTAATGCATAACACTAGAGTTGAATTGAGAATTCACATGAGTTCAGTTCAAAACAATTCAGCTGCAACAGTTTTCAGTTTTAATTCCAACAGCCATAAATTTTAGTTTTTCAAAAATCGGAATTTTCAGTTTGCAACAGTTTGACTTCAGTCATGTAATGTATCTCAGAATTTTCTAGCTTTTTAGTAACAAATTCCTTAAGTTATTTTAGGATTTTGGTCAGTACAAATTTCCACTCTTGTAATTCAAATTTTATATTTTGTAAGTTAGATCTCTATTTTAAGAAATCCAGAACCAACCAGAGTCATTAGATCTCTGTATATTGGCAGATTTCTGATTCTGGGACACAATTTCAGTACAAGCATCTTTAAAATTTTAAAATTAATATTTTCACAGCCATATAAAGATAAGCCCTAAAATGTTAAAATGGGAACAACCATTTCGACAATATGCTGTAAATGTAGATAGATTTAAACAAGCATTGGCATCCACTTTGTGATCAAGTTTAATAAATAGCCATTAAAGGATTAGCCTAAGATAAATTAAAAACATCAAGTAGAACAGGTAAGCCAATGATTCAAATTACTATTTGTTCAGAGTCTTGATTCTTCTTAGGAATATCAATTGCCTGTTGAAAAAATGTCTTAAACAAGTCAGTTTTTCTTTCAATGGAAATGTTATGGTGGCAATCAGAGAACTAAATACTGAGAGAATATCTATTAGATTGCACTCTAGACATTTGAGAATTGTAACTCCTTAATGTAGGCTTTTAAAAGTGGATGATTTCAACTAAAACTTAGTGAGTATTTCAATAAGTAAATGAAACCTTAGAATCCAGAATATTTGATCTTACGTGGAAGATTTCACATTCTTGAAATTTTAACTTATGATGCTACAAATCATACTTCTGGTTGGCATAGGCATTGAATTTTTTTAAAATGAATGACTTTTTGCATTAGGAAGGACGATTGCCCCCAAGATTGTAGGAAGCTGTCATTGACGTCAACAACTCTCCCCTCACATAGCCAACATTTCCAGGGATGTTTCCAAGGCATCCACAGAATGTCCCTGTATGGGTACAGACCTAAAATTGCTGGGGATGCATCCTCATGGAACATAGTTATTGGTGGTTGAAGGTTGATTGATGAATAACCAACTTCCTCATTGTATATAAATTATATCACACTTTATAGCAATACTAGTTGCTTTACTTGCACCATTTCAATATATGGCATCAAAGACCCAATAATCCTTCATGCATACCTTGTTTAATATATATACATAGTTGCTCACACACACAAGTCCACGCACACCCAAACACACACGCAAACAATTTTAAAATTATTATTATATATTTAATTGAGTATACTAACTAATATTTATAATTATTAAACTAAAACACACAATTTTATCAAATATTAAGATATATTTTAGGAGGGGAGGGAGCACTACAGACTGAAATTTGGGGATGGCAGATGAGCATAAATATTATACATATATTTATATATTTAACTAATTAAGCTAATTATTAAACTAATTAATCATAAGTATTATAACAATTAGTCTACCCCATAATTCATATATTTTATTATTTTTTAGTCACACGCACATATTTATAGTTATTAAACTAATTAATCGTGAATGTATTGTTGATGTTTGTAGCTATGGTCAGAATTCTTCTATAACCGACATAGCCAATATAATTGTCTAATTGGCCTATCGGCCTTAGACAATTATAGATCAATTATACATTTAGTATATGCCAACTCGCATAACCAGTTTACTCATTATTAAACAAATATGATTATCAAAGGGGCCGACTTTTGGCAAAAGTCTGCCACCCCTTTTTGGAAGGATACGTTGCATTATGTGAAGTCATGTCTCCGTGAAGGGAGCCGACTCTTGGAGTATAGCTTCTATCGGCGGATATAAATGAAGACTATACCTCCCTTCCTTGGCATTGATAACTTATATACAATAAGCAGATCGGCATCCTTACATAACAGACCGGATACATTCTGTGGCAAATCAAATCACAAGTAGATCGAACATACACAATTCTACAGCAAACTGAATTTAGGAGAGAAGTGCTCGGGGGAGACAAGCGGGTATTGTCTATGGTTGGGAGGGCAAATCATTGCACATGGTTAATCAAGCACACCTAAAACAACATGGTATCAGAGTTTTAGCGATTCTGTGTCGTGATGTAGAGAGATTATTGGCAAAAACTAATGCTTCTCATTATAGTTTGAGAATAAGGTCAAAAGCCACAAGTGGCAAAAGCAACCTGTGTAAAACATCTGTAGAAGCAATTTTGAGCTATTTGTAAGGAACCGGTTCCCAATGTTGTGGCTCTCCCGACATGGCATTATGTATTGGTAGGAGTTAAGGACATGAGAATATGTGGTCGGATTGTGACCATTCCTACGATCACGTTTGCCATCATAATCTAGTTATGGATCATCATTACCTTTCATTCAACAATCTGTAGCGGATCTAACTAGTGCCAACATCTCTCTTCTTCGTTGAACAAATCTTATTGAGAACCACGCATGTTGAGTGTGCTTGCAACATGTGTTGTCTGGTGCATGGCGGTGTTGACTGTCCGTGTGAGCAGGCTTCAATTGTTCTATGATGACGCAATATTGGTGGCAATGAGGCGCAACTCTTTCCCTTTGTGATAGGCAATCAACATTGTTTGGCTATGTAGATCTGTGAACCAATGGTCAACAAAGTTTGTAGTAGTCAACAAATCGTGATTTGATATTCGAATTGACAGTTTGGTTAATTGCAAGGCAGGCTTGAGGAACCTTCCTTGTCTGGAAACATTGCCATTGTTGCGGGTTCTGGAAATTGCATATTGTGAGGCGTTGAGTGAATTGCCTTCTAAATTTGGAAAAGACGGTGTGTTTCTTGCATTGCAGTGATTTACACTAAGGAGTTTGAAGATAAGGTCCTTTTGAATCGGTAGAGGGGCAATGCCCAAGCTCACGCATATGACTCTACAGGACTGTAGGAACCTAGAGCGCTTGCCACAAGAGATTGAGTATATGGAGAATCTGTAGACATTGGACATAACGGGATCAAAGTTGCTTATTCAGAGTGTAGCACATTCAAATCTCTCGGCTCCTTATTCTCGTGTTCGAAATTTTTTATCACTACTTAGACTGTTTGAGGGTTATTCTTGGCGATACAAAATATATTGTGCTTCTATTTCATATCTTATGATACGAAAGTTTGTTGTTCCTATTCTGGGCACATCTGGAGCAGATCTCAATCTTTAGGTCCAAAGATCAGGAAAGAACAATTGGTGGATTGAGAGGAAGATTAAACAATAAAGAGTTAAGTATTTTTTATGTTTGTATCATTGAATAATGTTCATGAATCTTCTATTAAGTTATTAATTCATACATTGGAATAGTGAATCATGTATGCTTCTAGCATTGACATTTCTATTCGAGATAGTTTGATTCTATAAACTATTAGTAATCTCTCTTAAATGCCTTCAAGACGGACTAAGGAGCATAAGGATGATGAGAAATTGCATTCAAGGGAGGAAGAACTTGATGCATCCTGTGAGGAAGTCACGCAAGCTGAAGAATGGAGTCACAGCTTTCTACCTTGGACTGAGTTGGCAATGCATAACTAGGGACATCTCTCAATGAGAAAGAACCTATTCAGGTTGACCTTTGCAATCAGTTTCTTCGAAGAGGAGGAATTAGCTTTCAAAGGGAGTCTAACAAACCAAACAGAGGTAAACCTTGGCCAAGAAGGTCAGGAGATTGATGCAAGAATTTGGGCTTCAGAGAGAGCCACATCATCATGAAGATCTGGTAGATCCTACCATGTATAGGCAGCAAACTAGATTGTTGATACTAGACCAGATATTTGCTATGCTGGAGTGCAACTGATCAGAGGAGCACCTCTGGCTGTTGCTTCAGTTTGGGGTCTGCTTTGATGACTTGATGTAGCAAGAAGCAGTCTTCAGCAACACTGAGCACCATAGAGGTAGAATATATTGCAGCATGTATGGCAGCTCAAGAAGTAGTGTGGCTTCAAAGTTCCTTGCACGATTGGTTGAGCAATCATTGGAGCTGACTGTTATTGGTTGTAATAATCAAGTTGTGAGAAGCTATCTGTCAATCATGTGTTTCATGATAGATCAAAGCATGAGGAAATCAAATATCACTATATTAGAGATATGGTGCAAAGGAATGCTATTCAGTTGAGGTACACTAGCACCGATGATCAGACAGCCGATATTCTCACCAAGCCTCTTGCCAAAGTGAAGTTTGAGCATTTTTGAGACAAGCTTGGAGTTGTGGAGAATGTGATTTCTTGAGATGTACTATAATGCATTCTTCTCTGTGAGAGAAGTTTGAGGTGCAAGTTAATGCATTCTTCTTTGCGAGAGAAATTTAAGGTGCAAGCCCTTGTTAATGCATTCTTCTTTGCGAGAGAAGTTTGAGGTGCAAGCCCTTGTTAGTGCATTCTTCTCTGCGAAAGAAGCTTGAGGTGAAAGCCCTTGTTCCACCCTCTGGGAGTAGCCATGGTGGATCCACCCTCTGGGAATAGCTATAGTGGATGTCATGTGAGGGACTCCATGACCTAGCACTTGTGTTTTATTCACCCTCTGGGAGCAGCAATGGTGAACGTCATGATGAGATGACAACATCACGTTGAGTGACTTCGTGATGGGCACTTGTGTTCATTTGCATTTCCATACATGGGAGTAGCCATGATGTACCCACCCTCTGGGAGTAGCCATGGTGGATGTCACTATGTGACTCAGATATTGAGAAGGATTTCTCCCTAACTAAGAG